>NW_006783279.1:371056-474548 GCF_000442215.2 Lipotes vexillifer
ATAGGAAGAACACTCTTTGACATAAATCACAGCAAGATCTTTTTGATCCACCTCCTAGAGTAATGGAAATAAAAACAAAAATAAACAAATGGGACCTAATGAAACTTAAAAGCTTTTGCACAGCAAAGGAAACCATAAACAAGATGAAAAGACAACAATGAGAATGGGAGAAAATATTTGCAAATGAATCAACGGACAAAGGATTAATCCCCAAGATATATAAACAGCTCATGCAGCTCGATATTAAAAAAACAAACAGCCCAATCCAAAAATGGGCAGAAGACCTAAACAGACATTCCTCCAAAGAAGACATACAGATGGCCAAGAAGCACGTGAAAAGCTGCTCAACATCACTAATGATTAGAGAAATACAAATCAAAACTACAAGAAGGTATCACCTCATACCAGTTAGAATGGGCATCATTAGAAAATCTACAAACAACAAATGCTGGAGAGGGTGTGGAGAAAAGGGAACCCTCTTGCACTGTTGGTGGGAATGTAAATTGATACAGCCACTATGGAGCACAGTATGGAGGTTCCTTAAAAAACTAAAAGTAGAATTACCATATGACCCAGCAATCCCACTACTGGGCATATACCCAGAGAAAACCACAATTCAAAAAGACATGCACCCCAATGTTCAGTGCAACACTATTTACAATAGCCAGGTAATGGAAGCAACCTAAATGCGCATCGACAGATGAATGGATAAAGAAGATGTGGTACATATATACGATGGAATATTACTCAGCCATAAAAAGGAACGAAATTGGGTCATTTGCAGAGACATGGATGGATCTAGAGACTGTCATAGAGTAAAGTAAGTCAGAAAGAGAAAAATATCGTATATTAACGCATGTATGTGGAACCTAGAAAAATGGTACAGATGAACTAGTTTGCAGGACAGAAACTGAGACACAGATATAGAGAACAAACGTATGGACACCAAGGGAGGAATGTGGCGGGGGAGGTGGTGGTGGTGTGATGAATTGGGAGATTGGGATTGACATATATACACTAATATGTATAAAATGGATAACTAATAAGAACCTGCTGTATAAAAAAATAAAATTCAAAAGAAAAATAAAAATTTGAACCGAATTATAACTAGAGAAATTCAAAAAGTAATCAAAAACTTCAAACAAAGAAAAACCCAGGGCTTCCCTGGTGGCACAGTGGTTAAGAATCCACCTGCCAATGCAGGGGACACGGGTTCGAACGCTGGTCCGGGAAAATCCCACATGCCGTGGAGCAACTAAGCCCATGTGTCACAACTACTGAGCCTGCACTCTAGATCCCACAAGCCACAACTACTGAGCCTGCACTCTAGAGCCTGCAAGCCACAACTACGGAGCTCATGTGCCACAACTACTGAAGCCTGTGGGCCTAGAGCCCATGCTCCACAACAAGAGAAGCCACCACAATGAGAAGCCTGTGCATCGCAACAAAGAGTAGCCCCCACTCGCCAGAACTAGAGAAAGCCCACGCCAAGCAATGAAAACCCAACACAGCCATAAATAAATAAATAAATAAATAAATTTTAAAAAACAAACAAGAAAAACCCAGGACCAAATTCTATGAAATATTTATAAAAGAATTCCCACTAATCCTGCTAAAAATGTTAGAGTTGAAGAGAGAACTCTTGCAAATTCTTTCTATGGAGCCAGCATGATTCTGATACCAATCTCAGACAAAAACACAACAAGAAAGGACAACTAGAAACCAATACCCCTGATGAATACTGATGCAAAATCCTTAACAACATACTAGCAAAATAACTTAACACCGCATTAAAAAGATGTGACATCTTGACCAAGTGGATTTTATTCATATAAGGCAAAGAAGGGTCAACATACAAAAATCAATTAATGTGATGCACCACATTAACAGATTAAAGGAAAAAAACATAGAGGACCACCATCTCAATTGATGCAGAGATAAGCATTTGACAAAATTCAACAACCTTTCAAGATAAAACACTCAACAAACCAGAAAGAGTAAATTCTCTCAACATAATAAACGCCATTTATGAAGAAAGCACAGCTAACAACATTCTCAATGGGGACAGACTGAAAGCTTGTCCTCTAAGATCAGAAAGAAGGCAAGGATGCACACTCTCTGCACTACTGCTCAACCAAGTACTGAAACTCCTAGCCAGAGCAATTAGATAAGAAAAAGAAATCTAAGTTATCCAAATTGAAAAAGTAAACTTACCTTCCTTCCTAGATGAAAAGGTTTTACATGTAAAAATCATAAAGATTCCACAAGAAACCTGCTATATCAAGAGTGTTAGAAAAGTTGTATACAAACTCCAAATGCAAAAATCGGTTGCATTTCTATACACAATGAACAATGTCAAAAGAAAAGAAGAAAACCATCTTATTTACTATAGCATTAAAAAGGGATGAAATATTTAGGAATAAATTAGCCAACATGGTGAAAGACTTGTACACTGAAAACTACTAACCATTGCTAAAAGAAATCCAAAAAGATACAAATAGAAAGACAACCTGTACTCATGGGCTGGAAGACTTAATACTCTTAAAATATCCAAGCTACACAGAGTATTCTACAGATTCAGTGGAACCATTATCAAAATTTCCATAGCAATCTTTGCAGAAATAAAGGAAAAAAAATGCTAAAAGTCATAGGGAAGTTCTAGAGACCACAAATAGCCAAAAGTCTCTTGAACAAGAAGAAAGGTGAAGGCCTCCCTTTTTATTTCAAAACATATTAAGAAGTAATCAAGATGGTGTGGTACCGGTATAAACACAGATACATAAACGAAATGAACAGAACACAATACTCAGAAATAATCCTTTGCATATATGTAAAATGTATTCACAAGGGTGCCAAGATACACACAGGGGAAAAGAGAGTGTCAATAACAATGGTGCTGAGAAAATAGATATCTACTAGGAAAAGAATGAAGCTGGAATCTTGCCCGTATCGGAAGTAAAAATTTCTGTCTGTCAAAGGATACGATCCAGAGTGAAAAGACAACCTCTGAGGAATGGAGGTGATGAAAGTAATTTAAAGAATTTCCAACTGCCAGAGATTTAGGTTGATTTCAGAGTTTAAATTTGATGATAAACTAAAAAACCCTCTACCACTGATGTCTATTTTTGAACTTTCCATTCTATTACCAATCATTAATATTTAAGGAGAGTGACTCACATTTTTAGCTTGAATTGCCTTAGAAAAAGTCAGAACAAACTGCTCCAAATGGTGTGATTTTCGGACTTTATCAGGTATTGTGCATGTTAATACCTGACTTCCAAGTGCAGCTTCTGTACCCTGGTTGACAGAGAGCAGACAGTGCATCCGGATGGGGCCCCTCAACAGTCCCTGCTGCCCAAGAGCACTGACACCATGTCTCCAATCCATGGGTGTGAAATCTAAGTGGAGACGACAGACCCTGAGGGAGGGCCCCGGGCGAGTGTGATGTACAGGTGTCAGGCAGGATACTTCAGTCAGACAAGATTAGCAAGTCCAAAAAATGGCATTTCAGAAAAAACAGACTGAGAATCAACCAAAAATATGACTTTACCTGAGAAAGAGCCATTTCTGACTCCTTTTCTTTCCTCTCCCTCCTCTTCTGGGCTTCTTCCTCAGGAAACGTGAGTCTTCAGAGGTTGACCTTGAAAGTGGAAAACAGACTGTTTAATGCTTGCAATCAACACACCCCCTTCCTGAGTCACCACCACACGCACAGGGAAGCCCTCAGCATGTGGAACAGACGGTCCTCTGCAGCCCACTGTCCCTGGAGGGGCTCAGGACAGTAAACTCGTAAAACACCAACAGGTGAGTTTCCCCACCCTTTCTTCAGACCTCGCTCCCCTCCTGGTGAGGCCCTCATGTACCCAGCAGCAGCGGGCACCTCAGCTGGACCCGACGATCCCCTGGTCACAGACCAGCCCTGATCCATTCCCACGCAGAGCAGAGCCCTCACCCTCAGCCCAGATCTCAGCCCTCAGGAATGGGGGGACCCAGAGTCATGATGCTCAGGGAGGGATCCAGATTGGAATCGCCTGGGGCAACATAAATATTATCGAGCTTTGGTCCCACACTGACTACATGAAGAGGAATCCCTGGTCAGAGGGCACAAAACATGTCTATGCATAAAGCCTCATCGATCCAATGGGAAGCCTGAGCTGAGCACCACTCACAAGAGGCAAGCCCAGCACAGCCCCCACTTGCTTATTCTTTCCCAGCTTTATTGAGGTGTAACTGATGAATTAAAATGGTGTAAATGTAAGGTATACAAAGTGATCCTCTGACAGATGTGTATACTGTGAATAATTATCACTATCAAGTAAGTCACACTTCCATCAACTAACAATTACCATTTTGTGTGTGTGTTGTGAGGACACTTAATTGCTTCTCTGTGAGCAAATTTCAAGCATATAGAAACAGTACAGGCAGCATGCAGTACATCCGATCCCCAGAACTTATTCATTTTACAACTGAAAATCTGTACACTTTGACAGACATCACCCCATTTTCCGTACCACCCACCTCCTGGTAACAGCCTTTCTACTCTATGGCTCTATGAGTTTGATAATTCTAGTTTCCACATACAATATCTGTCCTTCATCAGGCTTATTTCACTTAGCATAATGTTCTCTAGGTTCATTTATTTTGTCATAAATGCAGGATCCTTGATTTTTCATATTTATATACAGTGAATAACATTTCATTATACATATTATATACATACTATACAATATACAGTATGTTTTGATACCACGATTTTGTTACCCATTCTTTTGTCAACAGACATTTTGGTTGTTTCTGTTCCTTTGGCTACTGCAAATACCGTAATACTCATGAGACTGCAGATGTGTCCCTGAAAACACTGATTTCCTTTCCTTTGGATATCTGCCAGAAGAGGGTTTGATAGATTGTGTGCCTGTTCTATGTTGAATTTATTAAGGAGCCTCCATATTGTTTTCCAATTTTGCGGTAACATTTACACACCCACCAACAGCACACAAAGGTTCCCTGTTCTCTGTATTGTGCCTCTGTGCATATTTTGGGAGGGACAGGAGTGGATAATAGAGTACCCAGCACTGGCCTGGCAGCAAGGAAGTTGCAGCTGCATCTTCCCAAGGATGAGCCCCCGGACTGCAGATCACTGCAGTGTTGCTGTCCTCGGATTCTTGCAATAATCTTTCCCAACAACACGAGACTTTATGACTCTTCTCAAGTTGGGCCCATAGACCCATACCTAGCAGGACCTCCCTACTAAAAACATTCTGCAGTCTTAAGCTTACTACTCATGATTTCCAGTCTGGACTCACACAAACTTACAAACTCTCATGGGGTCCAACACAGTGTCCATAGAGCCCATAATGATCCCCTCATCCTGTTACACGATGACAGAAAACATTTCAAGCCCTAATAACTAATGCATGAGGGACAGTACATAAGACGACACCCAAGGACCCACTAGACACAAGGCACCGTATTTACATTTACAGTGACTCAGGCAAAACACTGGAATCTCCAAAAAACTATTAAAAAGAGAGATATTTCCAATGATGCACATGCCCCAGTGAGACCCCAACATCTTCCAAGGCAACACTCCAGATTCTCTTTGCATCTTTCCAAATGCATATGAAACTTTCTTCACTTGCAACACCAAATACTCAAATATACCAACGTTAACGCAAAAAATGATCTCTGAGATTTTCCCTATATTACTCTATTGGTGGCATGATGATGCTTGCCCTCCTAAAAGAGCCAACAAAAGTCAGTGTGTGGAGTGGATGCTGGGGGGCGCCCTCTAGATCCAGCCCCTTAAGACCAAGGCACCCATCATGCTGCACCCAGAGCTCCCTGTGGGCTCTGCTCAGGCCATAGTTCTAACAATGGAGGATAACATTTCTCTCAGCCAAATGCCACTTTCTTCACTGCTGCTCACGTGTGATCGAGTTATCAAATCAAACCCATGCAGGCAAATGTCAGCCTCAGCACTGATGTCCCAGAGAACCTAAGCTAAGACACTAGGGCACCTCAAACCATTCCATGCAGGATCTCCAACAAACCCACTTCCAGGTTCTCCAGCCTGAACTGAGACATTCCTTTCCAACAGATCCACACAGCCCTCGATCCCGTAACTACACTTGGGACTGGTGCACACACCATTCACTGGGCTCATCTTGGTGCCCCCACTTGCTGTCATATCACTCCTGCGGTCCCTACAGGCTCCCCTCCGCTTTCCCCATTTTTCTACCTCTTCTCCATGCATGACTGACTAAAGCAGACTAAAAGGCACAGGGACTTCTCGGCAAAGGGATCCGAACAGGAACGTACACAAGCTGCCACCCAAAGGATATTGGGCATTCAGTATGAAACTCAAGAAACTGGTCCTTTGGGCTTCCCTGGTGGCGCAGTGGCTGGGAGTCCGCCTGCCAATGCAGGGGACACAGGTTTGAGCCCTGGTCCAGGAAGATCACACATGCCGTGGAGCAACTGGGCCCGTGTGCCACAACTACTGAGCCTGCGTGCCACAACTACCGAAGCACACATGCCTAGAGCCCGTGATCCGCAACAGGAGAGGCCACCGCAATGAGAAGCCCGCGCACCACAATGAAGGGTAGCCCCTGCTTGCAGCAATTAGAGAAAGCCCGTGCGCAGCAACAAAGACCCAGTGCAGCCAAAAATAAATAAATTTACTAAAAAAAAACCAGACAGTTTCCCTGGTGGCGCAGTGGTTGAGAGTCCGCCTGCCGATGCAGGGGACACGGGTTCATGCCCCGGTCCAGGAAGATCCCACATGCCGCGGAGCGGCTGGGCCCGAGAGCCATGGCCGCTTAGCCTGTGCATCCGGAGCCTGTGCTCCTTAACGGGAGAGACCACAACAGTGAGAGGCCCGCGTACTGCAAAAAAGGAAAAAAAAAAAAAAAAGAAAGAAACTGGTCCTCCTGGGAAAGTCTGCCACCATCTGGGGACATTATGGAGTCTGGGTACAAAGGATTTGAGATCAGGGAGGACGTCTCAAAGAGAGGGTCCCCAAGTCTCAGTTTCCTGTTGTCCCCACTCACACCTACTTGGAAGATGTTATAGCTCTTTAAGGGAGCCCCATTAGGTTCTCCTTCTGCCCACCCTTAGCGCAGTGAAACCACTACCGCTGACTCCGCAGATGAACTGCTGGAAGGCAAGGCTCCTGTCCAAGATGGCGACCGGTCCCTGGGTGTGCAGAGCCTGGAACCCTGGGGGCTGTAGCAGAGCAGTCACACAGCACACTAAACATGGGGACACCTCAGGACACTGCACGAGGACATCCATGGGCTTTTTAGGACTTCCTGTATTTTGGGGCTCTTCTTTTCAGTAATTTAGTAGCCACATGTGGTAAAGATCAATTACAGCTGAAATGTCCAGAATGCAGGAAACATCCTCATCACCTGCCCTGTTCTCTTGGTCTCCCTTGAGGATTATCCAGCCCAACCCACAGTCCTACCATCTAAAGACATCTCCAGTATCAGGTACTGCAGCCATCCTAGGAAGGAGAGGAACACTGTGAGCCCTTAAATAAAGGGTAACCAGGAAAGACTCAAAATAATCAATGGAGAAGGGCTTTCAGATGAGGGTGATTGACTCTAAAGGCAATAAAACCTGGTTAAAATGACAGAGATTGTCAAGGCAGGATGGGGAGCCCCCTCTGAGCCTAGACCTGAAGGGGGACAAAGGGCCTAAGCCATGGTGATTTAATAACAAAAGGTAAGAGCGGAAACTAACATCTGAGACAGATGGTGTTTGGAAACAGAGAAAAGGTGAATGTGACCAGAGCAGAGTGAACCATGAGAACAGGGTCGCTCCCAGGATGAGGCTGGGGACACTGGCAGGGCCCTGAGGATGACACAGGGCTGAGCAGTCACAGGGAGGAGTCGGGATTTGTCCTGAGGACAAACAAGAGCCAGTGCAGGTCTGAGTGTCAGGAAGTGACAAAATCTCCCTGGAGATTTATCCTTAGTCATGGAAGACACCTGATGATGGTCTCGCTGACTCTGAGCCTAGCTTCCTGCCTCCATCCTACTGTTTTTCAGTTTTTCATTTTGGGAGGTCTGGGACCCATTTAAAATTCTAATTACCAGTGGACACTCCCTCCAAGAAGAACCGCCACACACAGACACACGCCCAATCTGGCCAATCATCTCAGGGGTCAGTGTTGCTCGGACTGAAGAGTTTCTGGTCTAGTCTCTCACCTCCACGTTACAAGTGGGCTCCCTGAGGCCCAGAGGGGACACATTTATGACAAGGTCTGAGCTGAGTGAATAGAACCAGGTGTGGCTGAATTCTGAAAAGGTCACCTGATGGGCAAGTGGGCACAGTTTGTCTTTATCAACCATCCCATTTAACACCAGGACCATCTTTCATGTGCCTGAACAAAGGAAACTTCTCTTTCAAGGTTCGATCACACTGATACCAAGCAGGTAATTCTTCTTTGTCAGAAGATTGCAGTAAAATATTTTTACAACACAGAAATGCAAATATATATCCCTGGTGCAGAAAACATTGTAAGGGATCAACTTAGAAATAAGGTCTGAGCAATCCTTTTCATCACGAGTAGAGGGACGCTGCTGTCCCTCTACTCATCCTTCCTCATTCGCACAGAAGAGTCAAAAGGGACCTGAGGGAAACATCTTCGTATCACCTCATAGCTCACTATCTTCACCGACCACAGAAAATGGAAAAAAAGGATTAGACTAACTGGGTAAACTAGGTTTTGACTGTTACTATAAAAGATCATTGACATCTTTGCCAAGTACTCGTCAAAATAGTCTAAAGTTATTTCTACTTACCAAAGAAAATTTCAAATATATTAGATGAAGAGAAGAAAGCACTCAGGCGAGTGATGAATCTGAAACAAATTTGAAAAAGAAATGATGTATTATTTTTAATCTAAAATCTGGTATCAAAGTTTTAAAATAAAAACTGAGGGTAGGGCTTCCCTGGTGGCGCAGTGGATGGGAGTCCGCCTGCCGATGCAGGGGACACGGGTTCGTGCCCGGGTCCGGGAGGATTCCGCATGCCGCGGAGCGGCTGGGCCCGTGGGCCATGGCCGCTGGGCCTGCGTGTCCGGAGCCTGCGACGGGAGAGGCCGCAGCAGTGAGAGGCCCACGTACCACAAAAAAAAAAAACTGAGGGTATATCACATTTGGAAAAGAATGACATGACTAGAATATTGGAGACTAAAAAAGCTTATTTCAGAAGTTAAAAATTATTTATAGGAAAGAAGAAATTGAATAAACTAAGATTTATTCCAAGCTACAAAAAAAACCATATGTAAAGAAAAAGAAAAATGTAAATCCATTAAAAAAACAATGTTGCCTTAAAAAGCCACCACCACATGGGCTTCCCTGGTGGCGCAGTGGTTGAGAGTCCGCCTGCCGATGCAGGGGACACGGGTTCGTGCCCCGGTCCGGGAAGATCCCACATGCCGCGGAGCGGATAGGCCCGTGAGCCATGGCCGCTGGGCCTGCGCGTCCGGAACCTGTGCTCCGCAATGGGAGAGGCCACAACAGTGAGAGGCCCGCGTACAGCAAAAAAAAAAAAAAAAAAAGCCACCACCACATAGTGACAGAGTCAGTCATTTCTTGCCCCACTTCTCCTCTCCCCTGACTTCTACCCCATGTCAGGAAAAGGTATGGGGGTGACAACTGAGTGAATCAAGTCACTGCCTGCTGGCTCAACAGGGTTTGCAAATGCAAGTTATCTTCTGATACAAATAATAACAAAAGGGACAAGCCTTATTGACCGGAGTTTTGCAATTCTCATCCTCATCTGTATAATTTAAAGAAATTTTAAATGTATTAGATTCTAAAGACACGAATCAATATCATCACAACTTAATCATCTATATCCAATCCACTCACCATCCACCTGGATCCAGTTTACCCTCTCTACTTTAACTACTAGGTGTCTCCATTTCATTCTGTTCACCTGTCTCCCTATTTCATCTTGGTCTGTGTGTCTCTTTTCATTCCCCTCTACACTCCTGCTGTTTCTCCCCTCCTATTTCTTCCCTCACACCGGTCCTGCCCCACTCTGCAACTTATTCCCCTTCAAGATGCTCTTTCTCTCCAACCTTTCCGATTCTGTCAAAAATCTGTAGGTATTTCTGCCTCCTGTTTGCCTCATCTCTGCGTCCTCTCTGCCCTCCGGGTTACACCCCTTCTGTCCCTGTTACTCCCCCTTCCTCCCCACTCTCTGGCCCCCCAGGTGGCTGTGCTTCCTTCCTGCTCTTCTTTCTTCCTCTGCTCTTGTCACCCTTTGGCTTCTTTCTCTGCCAGCACCATGATGCACTGAAGTCCATGGTTCCACGTTTTATGCTCTCCACGTCTGACGTACCTCACCACCGTTCGCCTCCCCCTCCTCCAGGGCAGCTCTCCCTATGTTGTTTTCCAATCCCTGGAGCTCTGGCTTTTTCATTTACTTCTCTATTTTATTCACCTGCTACTTTCAAGGCTTAATCTCTTTCATCTTACTACCTCTTTACAAGTCCCTCAGCCACCCTCTACGTTCCCATCGGTTCTCCCTCATGCTTTTCTCCCTCGCAGTTTTAACCTTTCCCTCTCAGTCGCTCAGTCTCTGCTTCTCCTGATGCCCCTCGCCCATTTACGGGGCTGGAGACTGAATGAGATGCCCGCGGACCGGAAGAGCACATTTTTCAATAGAGCTGAATATGACACGGAACAACACTTGGTGTCACAAGGCTGGACCACGTCACCTCCCCCAACGCGGGGTGAGGGGAAGGGCTGACCAGGAAGGGGAGGCCAGAGAAGCAGAAGGACCGGCCTGAGGAGGAGGCGAGGACAGAGGCGCTGGGAGGGAGGGAGGGGGGTCTCCGGAGAGGGGCGGGCTCTGCAGAACCCCAGGACCGGGGGGAGGATGCGGCCTGTCCGGGAGCGCGGCGGCCGGCGTTGCCCTCCGGGGGCCGAGAGGGCGAGGCTGCGGGGCGCGAATCCACCTCGCGGAAGAGGACTTTACAGGGGGAGGGCGGAGGTAGTAAAGAGTTTTAAACAGGAAAATATCGCCAAATACGGTGTCTACATGGACCGAAGGCTGAAAAAGCCAAGGGAACTGACCAGCCTCATAAAAAATTTAAACCCAAACGAAAAGATACCCGACCTGCAACTGCAACGTCTGGCTTTACTCTGGGACGGGTGCGGCGGTGGGGGCCGGGGGAGCTGCACAAATTTACACTGAAAAGAAACTTACGCTCCGCTCTGCGACCTTGGCTCAGCACTCTCCGCTCTCCGCGTCCTTAAGAAAGGGCTCCTGGCGTTCGAGCAGAGCTTCCGGGGCGGGGCCTAGGCGGAGCGCCAGCGGCGGGGGGCGGGGTGAGGGGAGCGCCCAGGTCTGCGCACTGAGCGAAGGAGGGAGGGGCAGGGAGCAGGGCGGGGTTGGTGCGCCTGTTACCTTGACTACATTCCTTTAAGTTACTGGAACAGTTTTCACGTAAAAGCTTACGGCTGTGTGGGCCAGTTATGTCGGAAGCCAAGGTATTTCCTCTTAAGACTAAAAGGGTTTAATAAAAACCTATTTCTCACAGCAAGTTGTTCTGACATCCTGCTCGTGAGGCTGAAGCAATTCACTGGTCTGGGAACTTGGGTCTCCAGGAGCGGAGAGGGAGGGGTTGACGTGGGCCATTAGTTGGATCCAGGAACACTTCCTAAATTGGAATTAATTTAAGCAGCTTTAAGAAATAAGAATGGGACCACTCTCTGTATTACAAACACAAATTACAAAACTCCCCCTGGGTAGAAATGGGCTATTTCATACTGACACCCTACAAAACTGCTTTTCTTTTTCTATTCCCCATTCACGCAGAAGAGCAAACTCAACATAGTGCTGAGCTCCACAAACTCAGGGACAGTACCTGGAGGTCTGAGATGGAAGACTAAGACATGTGATCATTTAGGTCACTAAAAATTGCCTTAAAAACAGCAATACATTTTTTTAAATGGTTATAAACTGCATTATTCTTTCTTTTATCCAATGTGTTTTAATTACTTGCCTTTCTAAAACCAACTCTAAGCAGTGACATATGAGAGTTGTATAAGCAACACTTTATACAGTGACAAACATCACAGTATAAGTTTAAGCTGTAGAGCATAAGTAACTGACTGACATATACTGTGAAATGATTATCACAATAAGTTTAGTTAGCATCCAGAATTTCATATAGATAACATAAAAAGAGAAAGCAAAATAGAAGAAAAAACTTTTTTTGCTTTTGATGAGAACTGCATTATTGTTTTAAAAAATTACTCTATTCCACACTTGGGAGAATTACTTTTTAAGTATCTTTCCCCAAAACTTTTAATGAAATTCTACTTAAATACATAATAACACAATGTAATTTCAAATTGATTATATGTTCATTATGAACATAATTAGAATTTTTCACTTTTTATTTCCAAATATATTTTAGCTTTTTATTTTCTATTTCTTAAAGTTTTGTCAAGGGTGGGTAACAAAGCCTGAAAAATAAGTCTTCAGAAGACACTGGGATTTATTTCCATTTAAAGAATAATTAAGTTGCAATATTTCTAACCGCATTTAGTAGGCAGGTATAGTCTCTTTAATTTGAACCCCAAAGAAAGTAAAACTAGATTACTAAATATAGAGTAACTTCATTTGGACCCCCAATATTTTTAAGGCAGTATCTGTTAGATAACATCTACTATAAACTATGCTTTATCACATCCCAACATGTGAAACATTTCAACCAGAGAGACATGGGAATCCATTGAAATCGGATGATGTTTACATAGGGAAATTAGCATACTTAAAGTATTTTCAGGTAAAATAAGCAGACTGTCCTGGTGTATAACTCACAGTAAGTTTAATTATCATGCATCATCTCATATAGATAAAATGAAGAGAAATCAAAATAGGAGAAAAAAAACTTTTCTTTGATGAGAACTGCATTATTCATTTTTTAAAGGTTTTTTTTTTTTAATATGGACCATTTTTAAAGTCTTTATTAATTTGTTACAATACTGCTTCGTTTTATGTTTTGGTTTTTTGGCCCCAAGGCATGTGGGATCATAGCTCTCCATCGAACCTGCAAGCCCCTTCACTGGAAGGCAAAGTCTTAACCACTGGAGCGCCAGGGAAGTCCCCATTATTCTTTAAAATACTTACTCTATGCCACACCTGTGATGAATTACCTCGTGAACGTATATGGTGACTAAAAAATTCCTTTAAAAAAAAAAGCAAAATAAAAAGATCTTAGAAGAACAAAATACGCTTAAGCCAGCAGAAGGTAGGAAGAAGGATTAGAGACAAAGGAAATGTAGAATAAAACCAGAGAAAATGACAACAGTACAACACCGTTATTTGAAAAGGATAACAAAACTGACAAATCCTTATCCAGAATAACAACAAAGGGAAGACTCAAATGACTGAATAAGAAATCAAAGAGGGGACATTATAGCAGATTACAACTGATTCTTCAGAAATTTTTTTTTAAATTTAGAAGAAAATATTTAGACAATTCTATGCCTAAATATCAGATAACCTAGAAGAAATGGATAAATCCATACAGAACACAACCTACCAAGACAGAATTATAAAGAAATTAAAAATCTGAACAAGCCTATAACTTTTAAGGAGATTGAACCAGTATTCAAAAACCATTCAGCAAAGGAAAGCAAGATAGCTTCACTGCAAAATTCAACCCAACATTTATAAACAATTAAGACCAACCTTCCAAGGACTTCCCTAGTGGTGCAATGGTTAAAAATCTGCCTGCCAATGGAGACATGGCTCGATCCCTGGTCCAGGAAGATCCCACATGCCACAGAGAGAGTAAGCCCGTGCACCACAACTACTGAAGCCCGCACGCCGCAACTACTGAGCCCACAAGCTCTAGGGCCCATGTGCCACAACTATTGAGCCCACATGCTGCAACTACTGACGCCCGCACGCCTAGAGTCCATGCTCCGCAACAACAGGAGCCACAGCAATGAGAAGCCCTCGCACCGCAACAAACAGTAGCCCCCGCGCGCCACAACTAGAGAAAGCCTGCACGCAGCAATGAAGACCCAACCCAGCCCTCCAAAAAAAAGACCAACCTTCCTTAAAGTCTTCCTAAAAATAGTGAAGAAAAGGGAACTGTTCTAAATTCCCTCTACGAATTCAGAATTATTCTAATAACAAAGTCAGACAAAGACACTACAAGAAAACCAAAGAATAAAATTTCTAATGAATAATGATGCAAAAATAAATAATAGTAAGCAAAAATCAACACATTTAGGGCTTCCCCGGTGGCGCAGTGGTTTAGAATCCGCCTGCCAAGGCAGGGGACATGGGTTCGAGTTCTGGTCCGGGAAGATCCCACATGCCATGGAGCAACTAAGCCCATGCGCCACAGGTATTGAGCCTGCGCTACAGAGCCCCCGAGCCACAACTACAAAGCCCACGTGCCACAACTACCGAAGTCCATGCACCTAGAGCCCATGCTCCACAACAAGAGAAGCCACTGCAATGAGAAGCCCATGCACTGCAAGAAGAGTGGCCCCCGCTCACCACAACTAGAGAAAGTCCGTGCACAGCAACAAAGACCCAATGCAGCCAAAAATAAATAAATAAAACATTTTAAAAAAATCAACACATTTAAAAAGACCATCGTGACTAAGGGGAATATATTCTTTTTTTTCTGTGTTTTAAAAAAATTTATTTGGTTGAAGTATACTTGATTTACAATATTCTGTTAATTTCTGTTGTATAGCAAAGTGAATCACTTATACATACAATACATATATTCTCTTCATATTCTTTTCCATTATGGTTATTAAGGATATTGAATATTGTTCCCTGTGCTATATAATAAACCAATGGAACAGAATGCCGCAAAATAATCCTTTCCATCATGTAAAGTGTTTTGACAAGGGTACCAAGACTACACAAAGAGGAAAGGACAGTCTCACTAACAAATGATGCTGGGAAACTAGATAACTACCAGCAAAAGAAGGAAGCTGGAACCTTACCTGCATCAAACGCAGAAATTTGGTGTGCCAAATGATACCATCAACAGAGTGAAAAGATAACCTCTGAGGGATGGAGGTGACGAAAGTCATTTAAAGAACACCCACGTGTCAGAGATTTAGGTTGATTTCATAGGTGAAGACCAATGATGGAATAAAATACCTTCTAGCCCTGAGGTCTCTTTCTGAACTTTCCATTCCACTCCCGACCACTGAGATTTTTAAGTCAGTGACTCACTCATTTAGCTTCAATGCATTATAATAAGTCTGAACATATTTCCTCTAATACGTCTTTTCCAGAATTTACCAGGCATTCTTGCAACTGAATACATAACTTCCAAGTGCAGATTCTTTACTCCTGGTTTACAGAGGGTGACAGAGGGGGTTGTTGAAACTTATGATCTTACAGCCTATTGGTCAGAAGCACAGGTGATAACGTACATTTGTGCTGCCACCTGAAGTGTGTTGAAAGGGATGGCAGTCCTGTGAGATCTGCAGGATCTCATGCGATCTTAGTACAGGCGGTGTCAGAATTGAGCTGAATTGTAGGGTACACAGCTGGTGTCCCAGGAATTGCTTGTTGTGCAGAAAACTCCTCACACATCGGTGACCAAAAGTGTCACAAGTGTTCTATGTGAGGGTGTTGTGGTGTGAGACATAGGAAACACAGAGGAAAGAAACACACAGTAGGAAGAAATGGATTTTTCCCTCCACAGGAGGAAGAAAATCAACTTTTTCCTTTGTAAGAACACCCAACATAATGAGATAATTTTTCAAGATCTTCCAAGTACTTTTCCAAGACAAACCATATTTTTGGCCATCAAACAAGTCTTTTTTTTTTTTTTTTTTTTTTGCTGTATGCGGGCCTCTCACTGCTGTGGCCTCTCCCGTTGCGGAGCACAGACTCCGGACGCGCAGGCTCAGCGGCCATGGCTCACGGGCCCAGCCGCTCCGCGACATGTGGGATCTTCCCAGACCGGGGCACGAACCCGTGTCCCCTGCATCGGCAGGCGGACTCTCAACCACTGCGCCACCAGGGAAGCCCCAAACAAGTCTTGATAAATTATAAGAATTCAAGTTATACAAAATATTTCTATGACCACAATGGAAAAAACAGAAATCAATAAACAAAAAATATCTGGAAAGAGTATAATGGAAAATAATGACCACAAATATATGGAAAATAATGACCTACTAATGAACAAGGCTGGAACAAGGAAGAAATTACAAAGGCAATTAGCATGTATTCTCAACTGAATGAAAATGAAAACAGAACATATGAAATTTACAACTGACCGGTACTTCAGGAGAATTAAAAACCTGAAAACGGATAGCAATTTATTAGAACAGGGGAAAACCTAAGGGCTCTTTCTTTTTTGTTTGTTTGCTAGGGTTTTGGTTATTTTGGTTATTAATGTGAACTTCCTGCTTGGCATGGGACTTATGTCCACAACTGAGTTCATCCAGTTCTGAGGCTTACATAGGCAGGGGAAGGCAGGACCAGGTAAAAGAGCAAGTCTTGAGGTTATTTACAAACATTTGATTATGATACACCACTTCGAAATGTTATAACTGAGAACACATAGGCCACTGAGGGTAGTTGGACTACAAAAAGTAATATATTTCTAGATAAAATAAAAATGGTTATTCTAATGGGAAGAGAAAACAGAAATTGGAAGTAATGAGGGTAATTATTTAGGAAAAGAATTCTTGACATCAAGATGTCAAAGGTGAAACAATTCCTGGAGATAATACGTTCTTACCTGTAACCTTGACTTTGGGAGGTTAAGGTGGGGGTGAAAAAACAAAAGGTCATTGAAAGTGTACCAGTCAGCTTTCTAAAAGTTTTGCTGTGGTGACAAATATTCCTGAATTCTCACTGGATTATAACAACAAATATGTATTGCTTCCCCATATGACCTCTATCATTATTCACCTCTTGCTTATTTCTATAATTCAATTCTGTCATTAAGGGCAAAATTTCAGTCTACCCAAGAACATTCTTGCAGTAGAGAGGAAACGGAGTTATATGGAACAGACTTTGAAAGTGTCGATGTAAAGTTGAAACATGCCATTCTTTTTCTTTTTTTAATATCTTAATTGGAGTAAAATTGCTTTACAATGGTATGCTAGTTTCTGCTGTATAACAAAGTGAATCAGATATACATATACATATATCCCCATGTCCCCTCCCTCTTGCATCTCCCTCCCACCCTCTCTATCCCACCCCTCTAGGTGAACACAAAACATCAAGCTGATCTCCCTGTGCTATGTGGCTGCTTCCCACTAGCTATCTATTTTACATTTGTTAGTGTATATATGTCACTGCCACTCTCTCACTTCGTCCCAGCTTAACCTCTCCCCTCCCCGTGTCCTCAAGTCCATTCTCTACGTCTGCATCTTTATTCCTGTCCTGCCCTTAGGTTCTTCAGAATCTTTTTTTTTTTTTAGATTCCATATGTATGTGTTAGCATACGGTATTTGTTTTTCTCTTTCGGACTTACTTCACTCTGTATGATAGTCTCTAGGTCCATGCACCTCACTACAACTAACTCAGTTTCGTTTCATTTTATGGCTAAGTAATATTCCACTGTATATATGTGCCACATCTTCTTTATCTATTCATCTGTCAATAGACACTTAAGTTGCTTCCATGTCCTGGCTACTGTAAACAGAACTGCAACAAACATTGTGGTACATGACTCTTTTTGAATTATGGTTTTCTCAGGGTATATGCCCAGTAGTGGGATTGCTGGATCACATGGTAGTTTTATTTTTAGTTTTTTAAGGAACCTCCATACTGTTCTCCATAGTGGCGGTTATCAATTTACATTCCTACTAACAGTGCAAGAGGGTTCCCTTGTCTCCACAACCTCCCCAGCATTTATTGTTTGTGGATTTTTTGATGATGGCCATTCTGACTGGTGTGAGGTGATACCTCATTGTAGTTTTGATTTGCATTTCTCTAATGATTAGTGATGTTGAGCATCACTAATTGCCAGCATGTGTTTGCTGGCAATCTACATATCTTCTTTGGAGAAATGTCTATTTAGGTCTTCTCCATTTTTGGATTGGATTGTTTGTTTTTTTGATATTGAGCTGCATGAGCTGCTTGTACATTTTGGAGATTAATCCTTTGTCAGTTGTTTGTTTGTGAATATTTTCTCCCATTCTGAGGTTGTCTTCTCATCCTGTTTATGGTTTCCTTTGCTGTGCAAAGCTTTTAAGTTTCATTAGGTCCCATTTGTTTATTTTTGTTTTTATTTCCATTTCTCTAGGAGATGGGTCAAAAAGGATACTGCTGTGATTTATGTCATAGAGTGTTCTGCCTATGTTTTCCTCCACGAGTTTTATAGTGTCTGGCCTTACATTTAGGTCTTCATTCCATTTTGAGTTTATTTTTGTGTATGGTGTTCTAATTTCATTCTTTTACATGTAGCTGTCCAGTTTTCCCAGCACCACTTAAAAACATGCCATTCTATTCACACCAAATGGGCCAAGGAACTCAAATGACCAAGCTTGCATAAAGCAATCCTTTCAAAGGGATGGAAGGGTTGCCTATGTCAATTGGCCAAGCTTGATATCAAAGGTCAGACATGCATGATCTCACAGGAGGGTGATAAATGATTGGAAATAATATTGTAATATGTGATTAGTACAGCTTCATCAAAAAGAAGTCCCTAGCCACAGCAATTGGACAAGAAAAATAAAAGGAATCCAAATTGGGAAGAAGTAAAACTGTCACTGTTGGCAGATGACATAATACTATACATATAAAATCCTAAAGATGCCACCAGAAAACTACTAGAGCTCACCAATGAAGAGGGTAAAGTTGCACGGTACAAAATTAATATATAGAAATCTGTTGCATTTGAATACAGTAAAACCAAAATATGAGAAAGTGAAATTAAGGAAACAATCCCATTTACCATCGCATTAAAAAGAATAAAATACCTAAGAATAAACCTACCTAAGGAGGCAAAAGACCTGTACTCAGAAAATTATAAGATACTGATGAAAGAAATCAAAGATGACACAAACAGGTAGAAAGATATACCAAATCCTTCTAGAGTAATGGAAACAGAAGCAAAAATAAACAAATGGGACCTAATGAAACTTAAAAGCTTTTGCAAAGCAAAGGAAACCATAAACAAAATGAAAGAACAACCTACAGAATGGGAGAAAATATTTGCAAATGAGACAACCAAAAACAGGTCCATTTCCAAAATATACAACGGCTTATACAGCTCAATATCAAAAAACCAAACAGCCCAATAAAGAAATGGGCAGAAGACCTGAATAAACATCTCTCCAAAGAAGACATACATATGGCCAAAAGGCACATGAAAAGATGCTCAACATCACTAATTATTAGAGAAATGCAAATAAAAACTACAAGGTACCACCTCACACCGGTCAGAATAACTATCATTAAAAAGTCTACGGGCTTCCCTGGTGGTGCAGTGGTTGAGAGTCCGCCTGCCAATGCAGGGGATACGGGTTCGTGCCCCAGTCCGGCAAGATCCCACATGCCGCGGAGCGGCTGGGCCCGTGAGCCATGGCCGCTGAGCCTGCGCATCTGGGGCCTGTGCTCCGCAACGGGAGAGGCCACAGCAGTGAGAGGCCCGCGTACCGCAAAAAAAAAAAAAAAAAAAAAAGTCTACAAATAGGGGCTTCCCTGGAGGCGCTGTGGTTGAGAGTCTGCCTGCTAATGCAGGGGACACGGGTTTGAGCCCTGGTCTGGGAGGATCCCACATGCCACGGAGCGACTAGGCCCGTGAGCCACAACTACTGAGCCTGCGCGTCTGGAGTCTGTGCCCCGCAACGAGAGAGGCCGCGACAGTGAGAGGCCCACGCACCGCCATGAAGAGTGGCCCCCGCTTGCCACAACTAGAGAAAGCCCTCGCACAGAAATGAAGACCCAACACAGCAAACATTAATTAATTAATCAACTCCTACCCCCAACATCTTCTTAAAAAAAAAAAGTCTACAAATAATAAATGCTGGAGAGGCTGTGGAGAAACAGGAACCCTTGTACACTGTTGGTGGGAATGTAAATTGGTGCAGCCACTTCGGAGAACAGTATTGAGATTCCTTAAAAAACTAAAAATAGAGTTACCATATGATCCAGCAATCCCACTCCTGGGCATATATCCAGAAAAATGAAAACTCTACTCTTCAAAAAGACATATATACTCCAATGCGCATCACGACACTATTTACAATAGCCAAGACACAAAAGCAACCTAAATGTCCATCAGCAGATGAATGGATAAAGAAGATGTGGTATATACATGTATACAATGTGATATTACTCAGCCATAAAAGACAATGAGAGAATGCCATTTGCAGCAACATGGATGGACCTAGAGATTTTCATACTAAGTAAGTCATATGGAGAAAGACAAATATCATATGATATCACTTATATGTGGAGTCTGAAATAATGATACAAGTGAACTTAATTATAAAACAGAAACAGACTTAGAGACAGTAGGAACAAACTTATGGTTACCAAAGGGGAAACGAGGGGAGGGATAAATTAGCAATGTGAGATTAACATATACACACTCTATATATAAAATAGATATTCGACAAGGAACTATTGTGTAGCACAGGGAACAATATTCAATACCTTGTAATAAACTATGATGGAAAAGAATCAGAAAAAAATATACATATAAGTGAATCACTTTGTGGTACATCTGAAACATGGTAAATCAACTATACTTCAATAAAAAAATAAATAAAAGAAAGTTGTCTTTACTTTGTTCACACACAAAATACATTCACCTCAGTTCCAACTGAAATGAAAAGAAAAAAAATGTCTATACGAATACAACTTCCATCACCAATGAGGATCTCATAATGGTCTCATGAGATCCCTCTTGCTTGGAAAACAGCTTGTTCATTCATAATATCAGGTCTTGACTGTAATATTACATCAAGGGAAGTTGAAAACAAAATGCCATACTACTACCTTTTCTGTTACTGAAAGGCTATCCAGGGGAGATCACACTACTCCCAGGAAACATTTGCAAAAATCTGGACACACCTTTTAGTGTCACAACTGGGGTAGTGCTTCTGGTGTCCAGTGTGTACAGTCCAGTGATGTTGGTAAACATCCTACAATGCATGCAACAGCTTCACACAACAAAGATTTATCTCACAATGTCAATAGAATCAAAAAGTTATACCATGTAAACATGAACTGAAAGGAAAGAGGAGTGTCTTCTTAATAGCAGATAAAATAAAGTTCAAAGAAAATAAAATTACCAAGGGTAATAGCAAATGACATAATGAAAAAAGGGCCAATCTATCATGAAGACCACACAATCCTAAGTGTATATGCACAAAAGAACAGCAGCAAAATTTGTGAAGCAACAACTGACAGAACTGAAAGGATCAATACACAAATCCACAGTTATACCTTGAGATTTTGATACACCTCTCTCAGTAATTGACAGAACAAGGACAAAGAAAATCACCTTACATGGATGAATTCCATACCACCATCAAGTCATGGGATAGAATCAAGAATTTTAGGACAACATTAAAAAACAGCAGATTACACATTATTTTCAAAAGTATGTCAGGATACATAAATCACAGCAATATCTTTTTGGATGCATCACCGGTAGCCAACTCCCACACTGAGGTTTGTTTAGAACAGGCTGGTAGAGATGAAATCTCATAGGCATTTTTCCAATTATATCTGAGTCAAAATCCTGAGGATGGGGATTCCCTGGTGGCGCAGTGGTTAGGAGTCCGCCTGCCGATGCAGGGGACACAGGTTCGAGCCCTGGTCTAGGAAGAGCACACATGCCGCGGAGCAGCTAGATCCGTGCGCCACAACTACTGAGCCTGCGCGTCTGGAGCTTGTGCTCCGCAACAAGAGAGGCCGCGACAGTGAGAGGCCCGCGCACCGCGATGAAGAGTGGCCCCCACTTGCCACAACTGGAGAAAGCCCTCACACAGAAATGAAGACCCAACACAGCCAAAAATAAATCAACAAATTTATTTTTTTAAAAGAAAGAGTTAAGTGTGAATCATATACATACACACACTATTCTGAGTATTTTCATTAAATGTTCCTCTCCAGAATATTTCTCTCTTCAATTTCCAACAATAAGACTAATTTTCCTTTAAACATAGATATATAAAACTACTATTGCCACTCAATGGAGAAAGTGACCAAGTTTACCCCTGCATTGTTGCTACTGGATAAACAGTCCCCAGTAACCTGTCACTCTCCTCTCAGGTAAAAAAAAGCCCAGGGACTTCCCTGGCGATCCAGTGGTTAAGGCTCCTGGTACCAGTGCTTCCACTGGAGGGGGCACAGGCTCCATTCCTGGCTGGGGAACTAAGATGCCCCATGCTGTACGGCAAGGCCAAAAAAATTAAAAATTAAAAACAAAAACAAATAAAACCCAATCGCTTGATATTCTTCCTGCCTTGTTCATGGTCAGCTGGTAAAGCATTCTGCACTATAACACACAGTGGTCTATCTATGAAAGGGCACCCTGAATATAATAATCATGATGAGTCAAGTCTCAGTCTTACACTATTCTCTGGCCCTCCCTGACGCTAATTCACACACTATTGAATTTAATAATTCAGGGGCCTTGTTTTTCCAGGGAACATGGATGCGAATGAACCACAACTAATGAAGTTGGCCCCTTCATCTTACTGATTCCTTCCCAGAAACTGTCATCAAG
Source organism: Lipotes vexillifer (assembly GCF_000442215.2). Classification (NCBI taxonomy): domain Eukaryota; kingdom Metazoa; phylum Chordata; class Mammalia; order Artiodactyla; family Lipotidae; genus Lipotes; species Lipotes vexillifer. The sequence continues at coordinate 393,777 of NW_006783279.1, forward strand.
GCCTGTAATGAAGACATAAGATCACCATGTTTCCAATGCTAAGCTCTTACTGCTCGCTGCAGGCCAATAAATCGAGAGACTAGTTGCTGGGACAAGGAATGACAACTTTATTCAGAAAACCAGCAGACTGAGAAGACAGTCAACAACTGTCCCAAAGAATCATCTTCCCTGACTTAGAATTCAGGCTTCTTTGATACTAAGAGGGGAGGGAGTGAAGTCCTGGTTCAGGTCAGACTCCCGCGAAATAAAATTTGTACTTTATGGCAAGACAAGAAAAATTTACATAAATTCTTCTCTGCCTTTTGGCTTCCTCTCTCCCCGCACTGTGCATTGTGTATTTGCCTGATACATCAACCAAACCTGACCCATCAGTAGGAATAAATACTCAACCATAAAGACACATTCTCCTAGCATCAACAAGGCAACTCCTTAAAAGATAACATTCCTTTTTGATATTGTAAAGGTTCACATGACCTACCACGATGATGCTTAGACCTGGATTATGTGAACTGTCAAAAATATGTCATTTGGGGCTTCCCTGGTGGCGCAGTGGTTGAGAGTCCGCCTGCCGATGCAGGGGACGCGGGTTCGTGCCCCGGTCCGGGAGGATCCCACATGCCGCGAAGCAGCTGGGCCCGTGAGCCGTGGCCTCTGAGCCTGCGCGTCCAGAGCCTGTGCTCCGCAACGGGAGAGGCCACAACAGTGACAGGCCCACGTACAGCAAAAATAAAAAAAAAAAAAAAAATGTCATTCGATGTATAGCTGTCTCACAAAAATTATATAACTGTGCTTTGATTTCTAACAGGCAGAACAGTTCTCAGAGCTTTCTGAGATGCTCTTCCCAGGATACAATCCTCTATTTTGGCTCAAATAAAATTTTCCATTTTTTTTCTTAGATGCACAGGTTTATTTTCTGGTGACACTCTGGAAGGGGTATGTTAATTTCTTCCTTCCTGAAGCCATTCACAGGTGGGCCTGGTCAGGATGCTTCCTGGGAGCTAAGCAAAGGTATTTTACATTAACACTCATTACAAGGGTGGCAGTGTATCCAGAGATGGCCCATTATATATAATTTAAGCGTACAGGCAACATCCCTTGAGCGACTGACTTCTACCAAAAACAATAGAATACAAAGGTTAAAGTAAAAGAAACAAGTCCAATATGGAATCATATTTCTTCTTCTCTATTAGTTCACCCTTTTTTTTTTTTTTTCCGCACCGTGCAGCATTTGAGATCTTAGTTCCCCGAGCAGGGACCAAACCCACACTTGCTGCATTGGAAGCATGGAGTCTTAACCACTTAACCACTGGCCCACTAGGGAAGTCCCTGTTCTCCCCTATTACTTCAAACTTCAGATTGAAAAGCAGAAATAGTAATGTATGCTTTTCGAGAAAAATCAAATAATTGAATATTTTATACACTGAAGACAATGGGCCATTTCCATACATGCCTTTCTTCCTCAAATATACACATCATGTCATAAGTGTTAACAGCTGGTGACTTGTCATGGTTCTGCTGTATGTAATATCTCAAAGAGGTAAAGATTTATTCCTAGTATGCATTCTCTAGTGTATGGGCTGTTGTAAGAATTGCTCAAAATATTCACCAGATGCCTTAAATTTTTAAGAATTCTCCCAAATATGTGTTCTTGGGTGAACCACACAGACACACTATTTCAAAGAGCTTCCATGTGTATACATTTTGACCTGTATGAATGCTCTCAACACCAAAGGTGTGCATACTTGATGTAAAAATTTACAACACCCATTACATTTGAAATTTCGCTCTTCAACATAAATTCTCACTGTTCTGCATCTTTGATCTTCAAAAATGAGACTTAGCAAACCATATTGGTTTGTGTGATTTCTCTCCAGTATGTATTCTCCAATGAACTCAAAGATGTGATTTTCAACTAAAGGCCTTGCCTCATTCATTACCTTTGTAAGGTTTCTCTCCAGTATGAACTCTCTGATGACTTACAAGGTTTCCCTTTACACTGAAGGCCTTGCCACACTCATTACATTTGAAATGTTTCTCTCCAGTGTGAATTCTCTTATGAACTGCAAGGTTTGATTTCCCACTAAACACCCTGCCACATTCATTACATTTGTGTGGTTTGTCTCCAGTATGAATTCTCCAATGAACTCGAAGGTGTGATTTTTGACAAAAGACCTTGCCACATTCATTACATTTGAAAGGCTCTCTCCAGTATGAACTCTCTGATGACTTGCAAGGGTTGCATATTGACCAAAAATCCTGCCACACTCATTACATTTGTGTGGTTTCTCTCCAGTATGTATTCTCCAATGAACTCGAAGATGAGATTTTCGACTAAAGGCCTTGCCACATTCATTACATTTGAAAGGTTTCGCTACAATATGTCTGTCTGATGAATTCTAAGGTGTGTATTTTGATGACTTGTAAGGTGTGAATTTCTACTGAAAAACTTGCCATGTTCATTACATTTGAAGGGTTTCTCTCCAGTATGTATTCTCCAATGAAGTCGAAGATGTGATTTTCGACAAAAAGCCTTTCCACACTCATCACAGCTGTAAGGTTTCTCTCCAGTATGAACTCTCTCATGCCTTAAAAGGGCTCCCTTTACACTAAAGGCCTTGCCATACTCATTAAATTTGAAAGCTTTCTCTACAATATGTACCCCCTGATGACTCATAAGATACGAATTTTGACTAAAGAACTTGCCACACTCTACATTTGAAAGGTTTCTCTCCAGTATGAATTCTCCAAAGAATTCGAAGATGTGACTTTTGTTGAAAGGCCTTACCACATTCATTACATTTGTAAGGTTTCTCTACACTATGAATTCTTTGATGACTTAAAAGAAGGGTTCCCCTTACACTAAAGGCCTTGCCACAATCATTACATCTGAAAGCTTTCTCTACGTTATGTACTCTGATGGCCTGTAAGATTTGAATTTTGATGACTTTTAAGGTGTGATTTTAGACTGAAGAACTTGCCACACTCATTCAAAAGGTTTCTCTCCAGTATGTATTGGCCAATGAACTTGAAGATATGGTTTTTGACTAAAGGCCTTACCACATTCATTACATTCGTAAGGTTTCTCTCCAGTATGAACTCTCTGAAGACTTGCAAGGGTTCCATACTGACTAAAAACCTTGCCACAATCATTACATTGGTACGGTTCCTCTCCAGTATGAACCCTCCAATGAGCAGCAAGGTGTGAGTTTTGGCTAAAGAGTTTGCCACATACATCACATTTATAGACACTTTTTCCTATATGAATGATCTGATGTCTCCTGAGGTATGAGCTGCTGTTAAAGGTTTTGCCACACTCATTACATTTGTAAGGCTGCTCCACAGTATGAATCCTCTGATGGGTTGCAAACTTTGAATTATGACTAAAGACTCTGCCACATACATCATATTTATGTAATTTCTCTCTTGTGTGGATGATCTGATGTCTAATGAGGTGAGATCCCTGAAGAAAGGTTTTGTCACACTCATTACATTTGTAAGGCTGCTCCACAGCATGAATTCTCTGATGGGTCGCAAGCTTTGCATTATGACTAAAGACTCTGCCACATATATCACATTTATGTAATTTCTCTCGTGTGGATGATCTGATGTCTAATGAGGTGTGATCCCTGAAGAAAGGTTTTGCCACACTCATTACATTTGTGAGGTCTTTCCCTGAGTGCTTTGTGATCTTGTTTCTGTATTGAAAGATGGATAAAATCATTCTCATATGTATTAGGGACGTTGGTTTTGACATTAGGAGGAATTCTTTGAAGTGGTGAAAATGAGGAACTACTGTTGTTAGATCTTTCAACTTCATTACATTCAAAAAATATCCCATCAGTTCTAAATATCTGCAGTTTCTCTTGAACATTTAATCCAAGCCTATTTCCAATGGGTTTGATTCCTACATCCCTTTTACCATGTCAATCTCTTTCATCAGTGAGATTTCTGTTATGGGTTATAGGCATTCCTTTGTCACTTCTTTCATTATCTCTGCACCAACACTCAAAGTCATACATATCTTCCTGGATTTCCCTGATGTGCAAATGTTTGATTTCATGGTTTTCAGGTCTTCCCAACATCAGTGTTTGGAACACTTCTCCTGGATCAGTGTTCACTTTTGGTTGTAATTGCTTGATCACATGTATAGGAAAAATATCTACAAGACATAAACATCTATAGGTATCCTGTCACTACAATTCACAAATAAATATTTTGTGTTGAATACATGATATTACACCAAAAGTAATACTTATACCAAGCACAGTTATGAAACTTTCCAAACATGATCTTAAAAGTTTTATAAACTCAAAGCATGTAATGCTTAACTAAAAAAAGAGTGATAAAATATAATTCAAATTACTTTTAGGGTAGTCTAGTTTCAAACTCCTAAGACAAAAACATTCACATATGAAAAACATATGTCAGCTCTCAGAGAAAGGATATTTTTCCACCATAACCCCAAAGACCAAACTAATTAACAGTAAACATGCTGCTGTCTCATAATTGAGGAGAAAAAATTTTATACTGCAGATACATTCTGCATACTTACTATACATAAATCAATGCTAAATAACTGACAATATATTGTAATGGTAAATAATACAAAATAAGCTCAGCCAATGAATAAGTAACTGGCTCTTTAGAATTGTAAAACAGATATAGCATAGAGGAAGTGAAGAATCCAACAAAACAGTTTTTAAGAAAACAATGCATTTTTCTAAATAATGCTGTAAAACTATGTATCCATAAGGGAAAGCATTTTATAACATTAACAAGTAGTACATGTTGGTAGTATTGCCTAATACATGCTGAACAACCATCATCTGTAAATCACACATATAAATTAATATGTAAAATATTCTTCAGTTCTCTATCAGGCAATAAGTAGAGCATTCCCTATCTATGCAGTACCATTAAAAAGGTAGTTCCAAAATATATGGAATGAACAGTGAACACTTTGTATACTCATTAACTGAGGTCAGACACGTTGTTGAGAACAAAGTGCAAACGAAAAGCAAACAGGATATAATGAAGACAAAGGTGTATCATGAAAAACATGACAGAATACTAACGTATCTTTTTCTAAAAAAGTAACTTTTCACTCTTTATGAAAAAACATGCAATATTCTAAGCCATCTAACAGCAAAAATTTGTCTTAAAAGGCTTGAGGTCAATTAACATGATTTTTAAAATTAGGGCAGTAGATGCACAGATTTATGTACATTAACCCACTGACACAGAAAGGGGTGAGAGAACCATAACTTGAATCTGGACCTATAGACTGAGAATGCTCATTCTTAAGCATGACCACCCACAGGCAGGACAGATTACCAAATAATACAACTAATACCAGAAGTTTAGAAAGAAAACATCAAGGGAGATGCAAGCAGTCAGCTGTGTAACTACTAAGTTTATTCGGCCGTCCCTCTGGGAAATGGTTTCTGAGTCATCACTGCGGCAGGTAGTGCCTTGGGTCATGTCCCGAGAAAGTTGTTCAACAGATTATGAGCGATCATTTCTACAGTGTGAGTGATGTGGAATGTGGATGGATGGGTGAAGGAGTGCTGTCGATTTGGGGACCACAAGGAGAACAACTTAAATATTGGAGCAAATGACAGTGTTTCCAGGACATCAAGATACCATGTGAGGAAAAGTCAGGACTGAGAAAGGATTTGAGTGGCGGGCAGGGTATATGTATACATGGCAGCACAGCTGGTGCTGGCGACTGCATACCTGTGTGAATGTAACTGCATGAGGGCAACTAAAATACTGACCTTAAAAAAAAAGAATTGGTTTAGCAATTGATATGATACTGTCGATTTTTAACTATGAGAATTATACTATGAGTATAGGACAGAAAGAAAAGAGATTTACAAAGGGAGAGAGTGTGATGCTGTAGGGAGAAAGCAGGATTACATCTATTACATGATTTGCTGTGTAATGTATCCAACTGTATATGTATATTCCATAATTTCCACTGTCATATTTACATTCCAGAAAAACACGTAATATTCCAGGAGATTGCACAAGAATGTTCTTAGCAAAAATCAGAAGAAAAAAAAACAGGAAAAGGCCATCTAAAGGAGAAGAAAGAGTTTCTTCTGTACACACATGTGCAGATACAAAGAAACCGAATAAACAGTCCAGTAGAGTAGGAGGCCATAACTGTAAAAGTGAGTCTCCCTAAATCTGTGTTCCCCTGCTGAGTTTGATTAACCTCTCTATCCAAAATTTTATTCCATTTCTTGTCTTCCCATACCTGTTCCCCTCAAGACTGAGCAGTATCAAAGAAAACGGGGGATTGAAACAAACGGGACCTAGCAGGGCCCTCCTAGATACCTCCTAGATACCAAAAGCCTTTCCAAGTGCCGTGATTCCTCTTGGTAGAAAAAGGCTTCGGTCTCCTGGATCTTCCCTGAGTTCCAAAGAGCAGATTCAAGCAGATACTCATTAGGGGAAGGAGGGAATGCAGAAAGAAAGGAAAAGCAAGCCCAACATAATCTTTCCCATGACTCATAACTTAAACTGATACCTTGATCTATGAGCCCAAACTGTGGCTTCAACCAGCTGCCCCAAGAGGACTGAAAAAATTGATAACAGTCAGAGGGCCAAGTGAGAAGTAAAATTCTTAAGCCATCACATCAGTTCTAAGTAAATAATAAAATGTCACAACTATTGCTTTTGCTTTCTCCCAGAAGGAAGTTAAGGGATCAGAAGACTGTGATTAGGAATTTGTTTTGCAGGAACCTACAGAATAAGCAGGAAGATGTCACAATGTGGTGCCCAAAGTCTGCAGCTGAGATCTTACAGGGAAGCTGGGATCACAGACACTCCCCTCCCTTCTATCCTTTTCTCTCCAAAAATCTTACACCCTGGCCAACCCGCAAGATGCATTTGAGGTAAGCTTAGGTCTACCATCTTCCGGGTTGGTGCCTCTTTGATTAATAAACCTTTCTCTGCTCCAACTCCAAAGTTTCAGTTTGCTTGGCCTCACTGAGCACACAAACTTGGGTTCAACCTCATTATGTTTGAATATGTTCTCTGTTCAGAAAAGGTATAGGACTATGCTGAAAGCCATGCTTCAGTGGAGTAGCTCCTCAGAGCTCTCATCATACTTAATGGTGAAAGAATGAAAGCTTTTCCTCTAAGATCAGAAACAAGACGAGGATACCTGCTCTCAGTATTTCTAAAAACATAATACCCAAAGTCCTAGAAAGAACACAGACGCAGAAAAAGAGATAATAGGGATCCCAATAATGAGAGGAAGCAAAATTATCTCTGACATTATATAACATGTAGAAAACCCTGAAGGGCTTCCCTGGTGGCACAGTGGTTGACAGTCCGCTTGCCAATGCAGGAGACACGGGTTCATGCCGCGGTCCAGGAAGATCCCACATGCCGCAGAGCGGCTGGACCCATGAGCCATGGCTGCTGAGCCTGAGCGACCGGAGCCTGTGCTCCACAACAGGAGAGGCCACAACAGTGAGAGGCCTGCGTACCGAAAAAAAAGAAAACCCTGAAGATTCTGTAAAAAAAGAAACTGCTAGAAATAATGAAAGACTGCAATAAACTTACAAGACACCAAGTCAACATGCAAAAATCAATTCGGTTTCTAAACCTTAAAAATGAACAATCAAAACAGAAATTGAGAAAACAATTCCATTTACAATAACATCAAATAATAAAATAAAATACTTAGACATAATGTTATACATGACAGGAAAGACTTGTACACTGCAAATTAAAAAGACTGCTGAAGGACTTCCCTGGTGGTCCAGTGGCTAAGGATCTGCGCTTCCAATGCAGGGGGCCCGGGATTCATCTCTAGCCAGGGAACTAGACCCCACATGCCACAACTAAGAGTTCACTCCCCGCAGCTAAAGATTCCTGCAACTAAAAGATCCTGTATGCTGCAACTAAAGATCCCTAGTGGTGCAACTAAGACCTGGTGCAGCCGAATAATTAAATAAATATTAAAAAAAAAAAAAAGACCACTGAAAAAGCTTATAAAAGACACAAATAAATGCAAAGGTATCTCAAGTCCCTAGACTGAAAGTCAATACTGTCCAGATGTCACTACTACACAAACTGGTCAACACATCAAATTATCCCCTAGCGAAATCCCAATAGCTTTTCCCCAAAGAAACAGAAAAATCCATCCGATGATTCATATGGAATCTCCAGAAACCCTGAATAACAAAAATAAGCTTGAAAAAAAACAAAGTTGAAGGTCTCACACTTATTTCAAAACTTCTTCCAAAGCTAAACTTACCAAAACAATGTGGTACTGGCATCAAGACAGAGAGAGGGATCCTTGAAACAGAAGAGAGACATCAGAAAAAAAAAACTTGTGTATATGCTAAACTGACGTTCCACAAGGGTGTCAGGACCATTCAACCGGAGAAGGGCAGTCTACTGAACAAAAGGTGTTGAGAAAACTGGAAACCCACTAACAAAAGTATTTAGTTGCACCACTGTCTTACACGACAGAAAAAAATTAACTCAAGATGGTTCAAAAGCTAAACCTAACTCCCAAGTGTATGAAACTACTAGAAGTAATCATACAAGGAATATTTCTTGACATTGGATTCACCAAGGACTTATCAGATAGCACCAAAAAACACAGCCCACGAAAGAAAAACAGATAAATGGGACTATATCAAAATTATAAAATACTGTGAATTAAAGCATGCTCTAAGTGAAAAGACTCTATGGTATAAGAGAAAATATTTGCAAATTATATATTTGATAACAGATTAACATCTAGAATACATAAAGAACTCTAAAAGGGACTGATCAATTCTACCATGGCGGGGCGGGGGGGGGGCCTTCCCCAATCAACCAACCCACACATTGCAAATATAAAAACAAAAACACAAAGATTAACACAAAATGTATGAACTTAATAATAAATACAAATAAGAATCATGTATAATGCATATGAATATACAAAATGAAAGTACCACTGTCTTAAAGAAAACAAATGATGCTTCATCACTGAAAGTATCATTCCACTTCATAAGCTCCCTCGTTAAGATTCTTCAAAATTAGCTGTTGAGGTAAATGAACAATGGCACACAGGCAACGAAAAATGTGGCATCAACAACAGGTTAGTTCATATTTAGCATCCTGGGATAAATTTCTACACCATTTACAGAGGCTAAAATGTATGATCGTTGGTATATGTGAACAACATTGCCATAGTGCCCTTGAGACAGGCTTTTGTGACAGTCCCCAAAGCCAGAAAAACACCTGGCAAGACTTATCAGACAGGCTCTCGTGATACTTTCTACCTCATGTCCCAAAACGTGCTGACCACTCCAATGAGTAGCTTCAAGTGGTGACTTTGAACGGAGGAGGAAAATATTACAACATATGAGGGAAAGTGTTTCCATTAAATATTTTCTGGTAACCAGTAAACACACTCCATAGAGAATCCACCAGAAGTTCCCTATTACACATGGGTACATTATCAGAGCAAAGAAACCGGATAAAATTTCAGACCTTAGGACTATACTGCAAAGGAATTTAGGAGATAAAATCATACAAACTAAGCAGAATGTAAAATCAGGATGAGTCGACATTCCAAGACTAAGGAGAGCAGTACAGGAGCAAAAAACAATGCAACATGTGAGGGTCAGACATTAAAGGATCTTGAGATGGGACCATGTGCTCAACCCACAGATGCCAAGCTAAGAGCCTGATAGATTCACCACTGGTCTCCTGGTAGCATTTAGGATCAAAAAGAGGATCTCTCCATCCACTGTCCTTATAGTTTTCCTAAGTACAAGCACAGAAGATCCAATCCACCTAGCTGTTCCACACACCCCTGAACAGAAGAAATGGCTGAGGGATCTAAACCAGCAGAGGGGACCTGAGACAGCTATGGCAGGTGCTGAGGGGCCACGTGGAAAACAGAGCAGCCAGTTTTTCCACATCTTCTGATTACTTCTTCCAAGTACAGCAACTCTGATCAAACCGGGATGGGCTCAGGGGTGGGACTCCAGAGGCATCAGCTCTGATCTATGTGAACTAAGAACTGAGCATCCAGGGGAATCAAGACCAGGAGACATGAAGGGGCAAGAGACCCCAATCAAACAGCCCACCTCATGCTCCTCAAAGTCAAGCAAAACCCAGTTCACAAAAGCCAGATGATGAGTGTTGTGGATCATGATAAAGACCTTGCCTTTGTCTCTGTAGGAGCTGCAGCACCACTGCAGGGTAAAAGAAAACATTTTACATGATGAAGGACAGGGTGATAACTCCAGGAGATGAAAAATATCCTCTGAGACTTTTCAATAAATGAACTTGTTTTCCAAAAAAAAAACTCTCCACCGTGAGAAAAGTTTCCCAAACTCTATTAATGTTGTGGCTTCCTCTCTGCCCTTATGAGATCCCATCTGTGTTCACACTTTTCACACATTACCACCCATTTGGTTTTTGGGTCTTTTCACATCACTCACCACAATCCAGGGCTCTTTCTCTTGCTCCAAAAGGGAGATAATATTCAGATCAAAAACAGAACTGCCTGATTATCGGAACAAAAAATGTAAAGTGCTACGGTTTTCTGAAAATCACAGCTCTTTCTTCAACTAAAGAGTGAGAACATTACAGGTGGGTCAGAAAAAATATTTCACAAATTCATTCACTGCCTCCTTCTAAATGCATCAGGAACAGTATATAATATGCAAATATTGAGTTCTCTTCCTAGAAACACTAAGTCAAAAGCCAAAAGGTAGAAAATGGGAAATTGGGTATTCGTTTAAAGTTTGCCGTTGAGCTTTATACATAATTAAGCTCTGGAACAACTCCCGATGTAACATGAAATGGACAGATCATCCAAAGAAAGGGTCAGTTTAAACACATGTTGGCACTTCATGTCTGAGTCCACAGGCTTTTCAGATCAAAGGAAACAGGGCCTCCCAAGAGGCACAGAGGGGAAGATGCAAAGGCAAATCCCAGCTGTGGAGGGAAATTATCCTCACCCAAGGAGATCAGGTTCCTGTAGGTCTCCACCATCACGTCCCTGTACAAGGCCCTCTGAGCGGGGTCCAAGCATTCCCACTCCTCCTGAGTGAATTCGATGGCCACATCCTCAAAAGTCAACTGTTCCTGAAATGAAAATATATTTTCTCCAAGGGGCCATGAGGAGAGTTCACATCTTTATACAAAAGGAAAAGAGAAGGGGTAAGGATTGACTTGGTTGAAATATATGTTCTACCAGGTCCATGCAGAAGTATTGGGAGACATTATGTGCCTCTAATTTTAACTTCTTATGCTTTTTCATAAGAGATTATGATATCTTCCAATTACTAAGGGTTTTTCATCTTTGTGGAAAATCCATGAAACATCTATAAGTAAAACTCAAAAATGGGTTGTCTATCCAGATGCGTTTGATATTATGTTCTACCCAGTAACTGAAAGTCAATACCTTGATGAGTTGCAGTCTGAGTGGCGTCTTGAGAGAGACAAAGTCCACAATGGCTCTAGAGAAAAGTCAAAATCTTCAATTATGATGATTATAACAACAATGATTAAAAGTTTGGGAATACTTCCTTTCTTTTTTAATTAACTTATTTTATTTATTTGTCTGTGTCAGGTCTTAGCTGTGGCAAGTGGGATCTTTGTTGTGGCATGCAGGATCTTTTGTTGCAGCGCGTGGGCTCTTCATGGCAGCGCGTGGGATTCTCTCTAGTTGTGGCACAGGGGCTCAGTTGTCCTGTGACATGGGGGATCTTAGTTCCCTGACCTGGGATCGAACCCGCATCCCCTGCATTGGAAGGCAGATTCTTAAGCACTGGAAAACCAGGAAAGTCCCTGGAACACTTCTTATTACTCTAAATTACTGTAATATTAATCTAAATATTACTCTATAAAGTGCTTTGTGGGTATGAACATATCATCAACGTAAGAGCTCATTAGAGAAAGATCTGTTACCATCTTACAGAAGAAAAAACTGTGTCAGAGACCCTCTGAGAAACTTGACTCAGGTCAAGTTAACAAATGACACAGAAAACACCTAAACTCAGAGGGCTGGGCTCTGAAACTGAAACTTAAAAATCAAACAGATAAGTAACAGAGAGCATTAAAAGGACACACAGAGGGATACCTGAGAAAACCTGAAAAAAGTCCAAGGTGAACGCAGAAAAGCATGAAAGGCCATTATAAATGTGGGCACACACACACATATATTAAAAATTTTAGTAATCTTACTACAATTTAAACCATTAACATGACAGAAGAGAAAAAATTCAAGGCCACTGAATATACTGAAGATATAATTTCGACTACAAAAGATGTAATACATAGTTTTAAAATAATGGTTTTTATCTAAACCAGGGATGCCATGCACATCCATGAACTTATGCACACACACGTCCACACTAAATTACTGAAATTATAGTTGTTTCCTGACATATTTTCAATTTTTTCATCACCCTTTTATTCACGGGTATTTCAGCATCTTTCAGACAATGAAAATGTATCAACTGTACTGAATTTAGTTTGTCAACATGATTCCGTAATAGGCTATTAAAAGAAAAATGGTATGATCATGAAAAAAAAAATACTTTAACTCCAATCTCAATAAAATAACTATATTCAAAAATATAAATACAACTTCAGCCATTAAAATTTACATACTTGGGCATTAACAACAGGCCAAGAGTTTCCTTGTTTTTTCTAATAATAAAACATTGATTCGGGACTTCCCTGGTGGCACAATGGTTGAGAATCTGCCTGCCAAATGGAGGGGACACAGGTTCGAGCCCTGGTCCGGGAAGATCCCACATGCCGCGGAGCAACTAAGACTGTAAGCCACAACCATTGAGCCTGCGCTCTACAGCCCGCGAGCCACAGCTCCTGAGCCCGCATGCCACAACTACTGAAGCCCGTGCACCTAGAGCCCGTGCTCCGCAACAAAAGAAGCCACTGCAATGAGAAGCCCATGCACCACAACGAAGAGTAGCCCCTGCTCACCGCAACTAGAGAAAGCCCACATGCAGCAACAAAGACCCAATGCAGCCATAAATAAATAAATAAATATTTTAAAAAATCGATTCAAAATTAGAATTGTAGTATTCTACATTATTTTCACAGATTAAGAAAAAGTTTATCACAACAGTGAAATTATAAACTTCTTGGAGAATTAAAAATCATGAAAAATAGAATGTGGGAAAAAATTATTATTAAAAAACACATTTCAAACAAACGTCATGACGAAAAGGAAACATTTGATGCATTCCCTCTGAAGTTACAGTGCAGTGAAGGGGGCTGGCCAGGGTTCCTGCCTTTCACCACTGTACAGGTTTCCTGAGCAGGGACCACTAGAGGAAGTAACAGGAGGAAAACAGAGAGCGAGAGCCACAGAGAGAGTATAGCAGAGATTTAAAACTGTGAACATTCACACGTCTAAAGACACGGAAAGGTGAAAAGTGAAAGGATGGAAAAGATATTCCATCCTAAAGAGAGCAGGGGTGACTCCATAATACCAGAAAAAGTAAAAAGACAAAAAACATTATATAATGATAAAACAGTCTATTTATCAAAAAGATAAAACAAAAACAATATATGAATATAACATTAGAAAACGGATCTCCAAGAAAACGGAAGCAAACATTAACAGAAATGAAGAGAGAAACAGCACAAGAATAGTATGAGACTTCAATGGCTCATGTTTACTTATGGATGGAACCAAAGAGAATATCAACAAGGAAACAGAGGACTTGAACAACACTGTAGACCAAGTAGACATAACAGACATGTACAGATCACTCCACCCAACAAGAGCAGCAGAAACATGCTTCTCAAGCACACATGGAACATTCTCCGTGACAGACCATGTGTTAGGCCAAAAAGCAAATCTTAATAATGTTAAGAGATTGAGATCATAAAAAATATGTTCTCTATCATAATAAAATAAAACTAAAAATAAACAGCAGAGGAAAAAAGAAAATTCCCCAAATTGTGGAAATTAAACAACTCATTCTTTTTTTTTAAGTTGAAATATTTTATTCATTCATTCATTCATTCATTCATTCTTCCCTTTTTGGCTACACCACACCACTTGTGAGATCTTAGTTCCCCAACCAGGGATCAAACCCAAGCCCTAAGCAGTGAAAGTGTGGAGCACTAACCACTGCATTGCCCGGGAATTCCCTAAACAACTCATTCTTAAAGCATCAATGGGTCAAGGAACAAATCACAAGGGAATTTTTAAATATTGGGCTAAAAATGAAAATACAACATTTTTAACACACAGTGAAGGCAGTACTAAAAACGAAATCTAAATGCTTAAAGTAAGAAAAAGAAAAGATCTCAAACCAGAAATCTATTTTTATACCTCTATGAAGTAGGGGAAAAAGAACCAAACTGAACCCAAATTTAGCAAAAGGAAAGAGGTAAATTATAAAGATTAGACCAGAGATTAACAAAATACGAAGCAGAAAAATATAAAAGCAAAGTAGCGTTGGCGTTTTGAAAAATTCAATGGAAAAACACTTAGCTGGACTAAGAAAAAAGATTCAAATAACTGAAAACAGAAACTAAAGTGGAGAGATTGCAAATAATGTCAAAGAAATTTTTTAAAGGATTATAAAAGAGTACTATGAACAATAATTCCTACAAATTATAGAATGGAGAAGATACAGGTAAATTCTTAGAAACATATAACCTACTAAACCTTAATCCTTAAGAAATAAAAAAAAATTGAACCCAATTATAACTAAAGACATTCAAGCAGTAATCAAAAACTTCAAACAAACAAAAAAAATCCAGGACCCAATTCTACCAAACATTTACAAAAGAATTACCACTAATCCCGCTAAAAATGTTAGAGTTGAAGAGGGAACACTCACAAACTCAATGTATGAAGCCATCATGATTCTGATACCAAACCCAGACAAAAACAGAAGAAAGGAAAACTAGAAATCAATATCCCCGATGAATATTGATACAAAATCTTTAACAAAACATCAGCAAACCAAATTCAACACCACATTAAAAAGACCTGACATCATGATCAAGTGGATTTTATTTATATCACTATAAGGGGTAAGGAGGACTCAACATACAAAAATCAATTATGTGGTACACCACATTAACAAAATAAAGGAAAAAATGTCACAAAGGGGGCTTCCCTGGTGGCACAGTGGTTGAGAGTCCGCCTGCCGAGGCAGGGGACGTGGGTTCGTGCCCCGGTCCGGGAGGACCCCACAAGCCGCAGAGCGGCTGGGCCCATGAGCCGTGGGCACTGAGCCTGCGCGTCCAGAGCCTGTGCTCTGTGGTGGGAGAGGCCACAGCAGTGAGAGGCCCGCGTTACGCAAAAAAAAATGTCACAAAGGATCGACTCAGTTACTGCAGAAAAAAGCATTTGACAAAATGCTACAAACTTTCAAGATATAAACACTTGGTACTTCCCTGGTGGTCCAAGTCCAGTGGCTACAACTCCGAACTCCCAATACAGGGGGCCCAGGTTCAATCCCTGGTCAGGGAACTAGACCTCCCATGCCACAGTGAAGATGGAAGATCGGGATCTGCCACTAAGACCCAGTGCAGCCAAATAAATAAATAAACATAAATATTTTTTAAAAAAAGAGACAAACACTCAACAAACTAGAAACAGTAATTATCTCAACATAATAAACACCATTTATGAAAAGAGCACAGCTAAAGTCATACTCAAACATGAAAGACTGAAAGCTTTTCCTCTGAGATCAGGAGGAAGGCAAGGATGCATACTTTCTGCACTACTCTTCAACAAAGTACTGAAACCCCTAGCCAGAGCAATTAGACAAAAAAAAGAAATCAAAGTAATCCAAATTGAAAAAGAAGTAAAATTATCTTCTTTCCTAGACAAGGTTTGATATAAAGAAGCCGTAACCTTTTGACAAGAAAACTGCTATATCAAAATACATGTTTTGAAAAATTGCAGTATACAAAACCAACATGCAAAAACTTGCAGTTGTGTTTCTATACACAATGAACAGTATCAAAGGAAAATTAGAAAACAATCTTATTTATTATAGCATTAAAAACAAATGAAATATCAATATTTAGGAATAAATTCTCAAAGAAGGTGAAAGACGTATACACTGAAAACTACTTAACAGTGCTAAAAGAAATTTAAAAAGACTTTCTATTTAAAATAAATAGAAAGTCACTCCATATTCATGGACTATAAGACTTAACACTCTTAAAGTATCCCAGCTACCCAAAGTGTGCTACAGATTCAATGGAATGATTATCAAAATTCCCATGGCAATTTTTGAAGAAACAGAAAAAATCATGCTAAAAGTCATAGAGAATTTCAAAAAACCACAAATAGCCCAAAGTCTCTTGAATAAGAAGAAAGATGGAGACCTCCCTTTTTTAGATTTCAAAACATATCACAAAGCAATCAAGATTGTGTGGTATTGGTATAAACACAGATACATAAACCAAATGAACACAAGAGAATGCTCAGAAATAATCCTTTGCATATTTGCAAAATGTATTCATAAAGGTGCTAAGACTACAAAATGAAAATAAGACAGTCTCAATAACAAATGCTGCTGGGAAACTGGATACCTCCCTGCAAAAGAATGAAGCTGAAACCTTACCTACATCAAAGGTAAAACCTTCTATGTGTCAAAGGACACAACCAACACAGTGAAAAGACAAAAAACTGAAGAATGGAGGTATCGAAACTGATTCCAAGAACTTCCAAATCTCAACAATTTAGGTTGATTTCACAGTTTAAAATGGATAATGGAATAAAACACCCTCTTATCACTGATGTCTATTTCTGAACTTTCCATTCCATTCCCAATCATGAAGATGCTGAAATCAGTGACAGAGTCATTTAGCTGAGAATGTATTATAAAAACTCAGAACAAATTTCTCCTTATTGGTCTCTTCCAGAACTTACCAGGCATTTCTGCATATTAATATCTGCCTTCCACGTGTAGCTTCTTGATTCTGTTTTGTAAAGAGAGGACAGTGCATTCAGATGGGGCCCCTTTACAATCCCTGGTGCCCAACAGCATTGACCCATCCATGGGTGTGAAGCCCTGCCCAGGACTATGCCCAGCAGAGAAACTTCACAAGTTCCAGATCCAGCTCACAGGATTGTGCGGAGATGGAATCCAAGTGGTGATGACAGGCCCTGAGGGAAGGCCCTGGGTGACTGTGATGTTCAGGTGTCAGGCAGGATGCTTCAGTGTCAGAGAAGATTAGTGAGTCCAAAGAAGGGCATTTCAAGAAATAAGATGAAATAATCAACTGAGAATATGACTTTACCTGAGAAAGAGCCATTCCAAACTCCAGTTCTTTCCTCTTCCTCCTCTTCCGGGCATACTCCTTAGGCAACATGATTCTTTAGCAGTCAATCTTGAAAGTTTGAAAGATACTGTTTAATGCTTAGAATCAATACACCACCTTCCTGAGTCACAACCACACACACAGGGAAGCCCTCAGCATGTCAAACAGACAGTCCTCTGCTGCCCACTATCCCAGGAGGGGCTCAGGACAGTAACTCCCATACAGAGACCAATAGGTGAAGTTTCCCACACTTTGCTTCAGATCACGCTTCCCTGGGACTTCCCTGGTGGCCTAGTGGTTAGGATTCTGGGCTCTCACTGCTGTGGCCCAGGTTCAATCCCTGGTCATGGAACTGAGATCCCGAAAACCGTGTGGCAAGGCCAAAAACAAAAATAAAACAAACAAAAAAACAAGCCACTCTCCCCTCTTGGCAAGGCCCTCACATACACAGCAGCAGCGGGCACCTCAGCTGGACCCGACGATCCCCTTCAGGTCACAGACCAGCCCTGATCCATCCCCACGCAGAGCAGAGCCCCTCAGCCTCAGCCCAGATCTCAGCCCTCAGGAATGGGGGGACTCAGAGTCACTAAGTCACTCAGGCCAGGGATAAATTTGAAACAAATTTTTAAAAGCAATTTTTAAAAGCAACAATTTATTGTTTTTAATCGAAAAGACCGGTGTCAAAGTTTTGAAAAAAACAAAACTGAGGTAATTCCCTGGTGGTAGGTCCAATGGTTAGGACTCCACACAATCACTGCCAAGGGCACAGGTTAGATCCCTGGTCAAGGAACTATGACCCGACAAGACCAAAAAAAAAAAAAAAGTATCTTCTCTAACCACAATGAAATAAAACTACAAACAGAAAGCATAAGGAAAACAGGAAAATCCTCTAAATGTGGAAATTACATAGCTCCTTCTTAAAGATGCAATGAATGACATGTATAGAATATTGGAGGCCAGCAAAGCTTCTTTCAGAAGTCAAAAATTATTGAGAGGAACAAAGAAATTGAATGAACTAAGATTTATTTCAAGCTACAAAAGAATTAAATGTAAAGAAACAAAAAGAAAAGAAGTAAATCCATTACAAAACACACTTTCAATGTTCCTTTAAAAGGCACCATGTAGTGACACAGTCAGTCTTTTCTTGCTCCACTTCCCTCCCCTGAGCTCTACTCCACACCAGGAAAAGGGAAGGGGGTGACCCACATATAAGTGAATCAAGTCACTGCCTCTCTGCTCAACAGGGTTTGCAAATGGAAGTTTTCTTCTGATACAAATAATTACAAAATGCACAGGCCTTATAGACAGGAGTTGTGCAATTCTCATCCTCACCTGTATAATTTAAACAAATGTTAAATACACTAGATTCTAAAGACTCAAATCAATATTATCACAACATAATCATCCACATCCAAACAACTCACCACCCATCTGGATCCACTTTTCCCCTCCACCTGCACTATTAGGTGTTTCCATTTTAGTCTGTTTATCTGTCTCCCTATTTCATTTCTGCCTTTGTTTCTCTTTTTCTTTTCCTGTACTTTCCTGTTCCTGCCCTTTCTCTTTTCCTCCCTCACACCTGTCCTGCCCCGCTCTGCAAACTGTTCCCCCTTTTGATGGTCTTTCTCCTCAACCTGTATGACTGTCCTAAATCTCTATATATTTCTTTCTTCCCCCATCTCTGCGGTTACACCATGCCTCCAGTTACACTCCTTCCATCTCTGTTACTCTCCCTTCCTCCTCACTCTCGGGCACCCCAGGTGGCTGTGCTTCCTTCCTGCTCTCTCTCTTCCTCTGCTCTTCCTGTCACCCTTTGTCCGGTTTTTCTCCCAGCACCATGATGCTCTGGAGTCCAAGGTTCCAACTCTTTTATCATCTCCCCCTACTCTGTGTGAAATGACTCCACTGTTAGCCCCTTCTAAGGCTGATCCAGGTCCCCTTCCTTATGTTGCCCTGCAATCTCTACAGATCCGGCTTAATTTCTTTCTCCATTATATTCACCTGCTACTTTCAAGACTTAATCACTTTCATTTAACTATCTCTTTGCACGTCCTTCAACCACCCTCTATGTTCCCACTGGTTCTCCCTCATTCTTTTCTCCTCAGTTTTTCTACTTCGATCTCAGCCTCTCTGTCTCTGCTTTTCCTGATTCCATTCACTCACGGTATAAAATGCCCACCTACCAGAAGGGAATATTTTCTAATGGGGTGGAATTGGGGAAGTAACTACACTGGGTGTTGCCGAGTCTGGCCCAGGTCACCTCCCCCTACGCGGGGTGCGGGGAAGGGCTGACTAGGAAGGGGAGGCCTACGAAGCAGAAGGACCGGCCTGAGGAGGACGCGAGGACAGAGGGGCGGGGAGGGAAGGGGTCTCAGGAGAGGGGCGGGCTCTCCAGAATCTCAGGACCGGGGAGAGGACGCGGGCTCTCCGGGAGCGGGGCGACCGGCCCTACCCTCCAGGGGCCGAGAGGGCGAGGCTGGGGGGCGCGCAGCCACCTCGCGGAAGAGGACTCCACCTCGCGGAAGAGGACTTCATAAGGGAGACCGGGAAAGTAACACGTTATAAGCAGGAAAATGTTGCGAAAAGCGGTGTCTACGTGGACCAGAGGCATAAGAGTCAGGGGCAGGGACTGGCCTCTGCGAGACTTCAAACCCAGGGAAAAAATACCCGACCCGTAAGGGAGACGTCTGCATTTACTGGGGCGGAGGGTCAGATGCTGGGATTTAAAGTCCCTAGAAACTCCCACACCCCAAGGACGGGGTAGAGCGGTACCGCGCAGTACAGACTTAGGCTAGAAAGAAGATACTTACGCTGCGCTCCCTGACCTTGGCTCCGCTCTCTCCGCTTCCGGGTCCTTAGAAATGGGCTTCTGGAGTTAGAGGCGGGGCTTCCGGGGCGGGGGCTGGGCGAGGCCCTAGCGGTGAGGGGCGTGGCGAAGAGAGCACCTACGTGTGCTCACTGAGCGCCGGAGGGAGGAACTGGGAGCAGAGAGGGGTTGGTGCTTCCAGTACCTTGGCCGGTTTAAGTTACTCTCTGCAAGAGTTTGCAGGTAGAAGGTTACGGCTTGTGTGGGCCAATTACATCTGAAGCCAAGATGTTTCTTCTTAAGATTAAAAGAGTTTAAATAAAAATCTATTTTTGCCGTTAGGTTGTTCTGACGTCCTGCTAGTGAGGCGGAAGCAATTCAGTGGTCTGGAAACCTGAGTCTCCTGGAGCAGAGGGAGGGGTTGACATGAATCATCGGTTGGATCCAGGAACATTTCCTAAATTGGAATTAATTTAAGTAACTTTAAGAAATAAGAATGCGGTGACTTCCCTACTGGTCCAGTGGTAAGAAATCGGTCTTGTAATGCAAGGGACCGCGGTTCGGTCCCTGATCAGAGAACTAAGATCCCACATCCTGTGGGGCAACTAAGCCCGCACTCCCCAACTACTGGCTCGCGCGACTCAACTGGAGCCCGAGAGCCACAAACTACAGAACCCACCCACCAAGGAACCCGCAGGCCACAACTAGAGAAGCCTGTATGTGGCAACGAAGATCCCGTATGTCACAACTAAGACCCGACGCAACCAAAAATAAATAAATTTTTTAAAAAAGAAATGATGGGGACTAGACTCTATTACAAATACAAAACTCTCGCTGGGTAGAATGATCTATTTCCTACTGACACCCTATAAAACAGCTCTGCCGTTTCTATTCCCTATTAATGCAAAAGGTCAAATTCAACATACTACTCAGTTTCAGAAACTCAGGGACTGAGTCTGAGAGTCTGAGACTGGAGGACTAAGGCATGTGATCATTTAGGTCCATTGCCTTAAAAACAGCAGTACGTGGGCTTCCCTCGTGGCGCAGTGGTTGAGAGTCCACCTGCCGATGCAGGGGACACGGGTTCGTACCCCGGTCTGGGAAGATCCCACATGCCGCGGAGCAGCTGGGCCCGTGAGCCATGGCCGCTGAGCCTGCGCGTCCGGAGCCTGTGCTCCGCAACGGGAGAGGCCACAAGAGTGAGAGGAAAAAAAAAAAAAAAAAAAAAAACAGCAATACGTATTTTTAAATTGTTATAAACTGCATTATTCTTTGTTTTGTCCAACGTGTTTTATTTGCCTTTTTAAAACCAACTATTTACACAGTAACATGAGTTGTATAAACAACTCTTTATACAATGACATACATCACTGTAAGTTTAAGGTGTAGAGCATAATGAACTTATACATACTGTGAAACGATTATGACAGTAAGTTTATTTTATCTATATGAAATTATGGTTGCAAACTAAAGAGAAAGCGAAATAGGGGGGAAAATTCTTTTCTGTTGATGAGAACTGCATTGCTCTTTAAAATACTTATCCTATTCCACACTTGTGATGAATTCCGTCGTGAATTTACATTGTGAATAAAAAATTCCTTTTTTTGAAAAAGTAAAAAGATCTTAGAAGAAAATATGCCTAAGCTAGCATAAGGTAGGAAAAAGGATTAGACAAATGAAAGAGAATAAAACTACAGAAGACAACACAACAGTTCTTTGAAAAATAGAACAAAATGGACAAATCCTTATCTAGATTTAAAAAAGAGAGAGAGAAGACTCAAATTACCGAATCAGAAATGAAAAAGGGGACATTATAAAAGATTACAACTGACCCTACAAAAAAAAATTTTTTTTAATTTAGAAGAAAATACTTAGACAATTCTATGTCTAAATATTGGCTAACCTAGGGACTTCCCTGGTGATGCAGTGGTTAAGAATCCACCTGCCAATGCAAGGGACACAGGTTTGATATCTGGTCCCGGAAGATCCCACATGCCAAGGAGTAACTAAGCCCGCGTGCCACAACTACTGAGCCTGCGCTCTGGAGCCCACGAGCCACAACTACGGAGCCCGTGTGCCACAACTACTGAAGCCCGTGCACCTAGAGCCCGTGCTCCGCAACAAGAGAAGCCACCGCAGTGAGAAGCCTGCACACCAAAACAAAGAGGAGTCTCCACTCGCCGCAACTAGAGAAAAAGCGCCCGCAGCAACAAAGACCCAACGCAGCCAAAAATAAATAATTTTTTAAAAATATTGGCTAACCTAAAATAGATAAATTCCTAGAGAAACAAAATCTACCAAGATAGAACCATGAAAAAATTTTAAATCCGAACAAATCTACACATTGTAAGGAGACTGAATCACTAATCAAAAATCATACAACAAAGGAAAGTCGGAGAGCTTCACTGCAGAATGCTACCCAACATTTAAAAACAATTAAGACCTCCCTTCCTTAAACTCTTCCCCAGTATATTGAAGAAAAGGGAACAGTTCCAAACTCTATGAGTCCAGGATTATTCTAATACAAAGTCAGACGGTGACACTACAAGAAAACCACACAGCAAAATCCCTAACAAATAATGACGCAAAAAATCATCAACTCAGGGAATTCCCTGGCCACCCAGTGGGTAGGGCCCTGCGCTTCCACTGCAGGGGACGCGGGTTCCATCCCTGGTCATGGAACTAAGATACCGCATTCCTCGTTGCACAGCTAAAAATAAAATAAAAACAAAAAAATAGTAAACTAAAATCAAAATCACATTAAAAGTTTACATACGATGACTAAAGAGAATATATTATTGAAATGTAAGGAAGGTTCCACATATAAAAATCTTTCAATGGAAAATACAAAGAGAGAATGAACCAAAAAAAAAAAAAAACACTACCAATCGTCTCAGTTGACACAGCCCCACCCATCAGCAGACAGGCTGCCTAAAGGCTTCCCGAGGCAGCCACCTCTCTACATGCCCCTAGACATAAACCTGCCCATCAAAGGGCCAAGATCCAGGTCCAACCAACAGTGGACAGGCAGAAGCCTCTGGACCAGCCTCACCAACCAGGGCACAGACACCAGAAGCAAGAAAACTACAGTCATACAACCTTAAGACACAGTCCACAGATACAGTCCAGACACTAACCTGGGACCACCTGGCTTTTGGCCCTTGGGTGACATAAGGGGGAGTACACTGCTGAGAGGCACAGGACATCTCCTACCAAGACCACTTCTCCAAGGTCAAGAAAGGTAACAAACCTACCACATACATAAAAATACAAATAGCAAATTAGGCAAAATGAGGCAACAGAGGAATACGTTTCAGACGAAGAAAGAAGACAAAAACCCAGAAGAACTGACGTGGAGATACGCAATCTACCCGAGGAAGAGCTCAGAGTAATGATCGGAAAAACGATCAAACAATTTGGGAGGAGAATGGATGCACAGAGTGAGAAATGAGGCTTTTGGTTTTTTGGGGGGGTTTTGGACGGGGCGGGGGTTTTTTTTTTTTTTTTTTTGCGGTACGCGGGCCTCTCACTTTTGTGGCCTCTCCCGTTGCGGAGCACAGGCTCCGGACGCGCAGGCTCAGCGGCCATGGCTCACGGGCCCAGCCGCTCCGCCGCATGTGGGATCCTCCCGGACCGGGGCACGAACCCGCGTCCCCTGCCTCGGCAGGCGGACTCTCAACCACTGCGCCACCAGGGAAGCCCGAAATGAGGCTTTTTAACAAAGATGTAGAAAACATAAGTAACCCCCAAACAGAACTGAAGAAATACTGAAATGAAAAATACAATAAAGGAAATCAATAATAGGCTAAATGAGGCAGAAGAATGGATCAGTGAGCTGGAAGACAGAGCGTGAAATCATGCAAGTCCAGGAAGTGTAAACAGTCCCATATCCACACAAAAACTTCATAGTAACCACAAACCAAATATCTATAATACACATTCAGAAAGCACATGAAAAGATGCTCAACATCATGGGCTTTTCCACTTTGTACAGCTCCTTGGAGCACCTCTTTATTTACTAGGTGGGATGCTGCCCAATGCATGAATCATTCAATAAAGCCAATTAGATCTTTAAATTTATTTGATTCAATTTTTCTACATTAATGGAAGTCAGAGTATGAAATTCACTGCTATGCTATTTGCACTACAGCCATCTGAATACCCTGCAATAGAGTGGAGAGAATAACTCAAGTGCAATTTGAGTTTATAATCTCCAACTTGTATGTTATTTGATCCCATATTGGGAAGAAATCGTTATAGACTCTTTCAACACTGAGAACCTAATGGTGCACTCCTAGCTTCTGTTATAAAGTACTGAGGCAGGATAAAACTGTATTGGTAAAAGAAACGTAATGCATCCAGGATTTAAAAGATGATTAAATTTTATTACTTAAAACAGGAGACCTATGGCACATTCTCAATAAAACAGTAGCAAAATGTAATGGCAGCAATTAAAATGTGAATCATAAACATACACATACTTCTGGTGCTTCTGATTAAATTTTACTCTGAAGATAACTGCTCTCTTCAATATCCAAAAATTAGACAATTTCTTTCTTGGTCAGAGATGTAGACAACACAGACGCTCGTGCAATGGATAAAGTGATTAAGTTTTCTTGTGCATTGTTCCTACCACATAATCAGTCCCTAATAACCTGTTACTATCCTCCCACAAAAAGCCCAGTCCCTGCATGTCCCTCCTGCCTTGTTCATGGTCAGCTGGTAGAGCATTCTGCACTATACCCACACTGACTTTATCTATGGAAGGGCACCCTGAACATAACCATGATGAGTCAAGTCAGTTTTACACTATTCTCTGCCCCTCCCTGTTGCTAATCCACATGGTATTGAATTTGATAATTCAGGGTCCTTGTTTTTCCAGGGAACATGGATGTGCATGAACCACACCTAATGAAGTTGGCCCCCTCTTGTTATTGATTCTTCCCAGAGACCATCAACAAAGGCCTGTAGTGAAGAGATAAGATTACCTTCTCACCAAGCCAAGGCCAAGCTCTTATGGCTCGCTGCACAACAGGCCAAAAAATAGACAACTTTTGTAGGCAAGGAATAGTGATGTTATTCTGAAAGCCAGCAGACCGAGAAAACGGGGGACTAGCAATGCAAAGAATCACATGTCCTGAGTTAGAAATCAGGCTCTTTAGGGCTTCCCTGGTGGTGCAGTGGTTGAGAGTCCGCCTGCCCATGCAGGGGACATGGGTTCGTGCCCTGATCCGGGAAGATCCCACATGCCGCGGAGCAGCTGGGCCCGTGAGCCGTGGCCACTGAGCCTGCGCGTCCGGAGCCTGTGCTCCACAACGGGAGAGGCCACAACAGTGAGAGGCCCGCGTACCGCTAAAAAAAAAAAGAGAGAGAGAA
The DNA here is from genome assembly GCF_000442215.2 of Lipotes vexillifer. Taxonomy (NCBI): domain Eukaryota; kingdom Metazoa; phylum Chordata; class Mammalia; order Artiodactyla; family Lipotidae; genus Lipotes; species Lipotes vexillifer. Next base: position 419,260 of record NW_006783279.1, read on the forward strand.
ATCAGGCTCTTTATAGTAAAAGGGGAGGGAGTAAGTCCTGGTTCAGGTCAGACTCCTGTGAAATAAAATTCAACTATTATGACAAGACAGGAATATTTAAACATTAATTCCTCTCGGCCCTTTTGCCTCCTCTCTCCTCCCACTGTTAACTGTGTATTTGCATTATGCATCAAAGCAAACCTCCCCCATCAGAATACATACTCCTTAAAAGATAGCATTCCTTCTTGATCTTGTAAGGGTCACAGGACCCACTGCAATGATGCTTAGATCTGGATTATATAAACTGTCAATAATGTCATGTGTTGTACCACTCTGTCTTAGAAAACGTATATAACTGGGCCTTGATTTCTTTCTTTTTTTTTTGCTGTACGCGGGCCTCTCACTGTTGTGGCCTCTCCCATTGCAGAGCACAGGCTTCGGACGTGCAGGCTCAGCGGCCATGGCTCACGGGCCTAGTCGCTCCGCGGCATGTGAGATCTTCCTGACCAGGGCACGAACCCGTGTCCCCTGCATCGCAGGTGGACTCTCAACCACTGTGCCACCAGGGAAGCCCACACACCATCTTTTAACACATTGTGACTTGTAATGATTCTGCAGTATATAATATCTCAGGTTAACCTCAGAGAACTAAAGACTTGTTTATTCCGACCACACATTCTCTGATGTGTGGTCTGTTGAAAAAACTGCTGAAAAACTCAACAAATTCATTACATTTGTAAGAATTCCCCCAAACACGAGTTTTTTTTATTAAACGCTGAGAATGCACTGATTCATGAAGAGTTTCCATGTATACACTTTATGACCTGTATGAATTCTCTCATGACACCAAACTTACTAGATGTATCCATATTTACAACATTCATAACATTTGAAATCTTGTTCTCCAACATAAATCCTGTGTTCCACAGTTTTGTTCTTCAGTTACAAGCCTTAGCACGCATATTGCTTTGTGTGGTTTCTCTTAAAGATGTGTATTCTAAAGTCCAGTGCATGGGGAGGCCTGGATAAAGCCTCGATTCACATTTCCATGGCTTCTCTTCAACATGGACTCTCTGCTGCTCCCTAATACGTGAACTTAACGTAAAGGTTTTGCCACACTCATTGCATTTGGGAGTTATCGCTCCAGTATGCTGGGTAAAACATACTGTGATGTTTGGGTAAAATCCTTGCCACACACATTACATTTGTGTGGTTTCTCTCCACGATAAATATTCTGGTATTTAAGTATGAGTAAGCAATATATTAAATTTTGACATATTCATTGCATTTTAAAGAATGAAGTATTTGATGATCCCTGAGTTTAAGGCACAACCTAAAAGCTTTGTAAAATTCAGTACATTTGTAACATTCTGTCCAGTGCAGACTACCTGATTATTGGTGTGATGTGAGCCATGAGAACAGATTTCTCACATTCATGGCACTGGTGAGGATTCTTTCCAGAATGCATTATCAACGGCCTGACCACATTAAATACATGTATCTGGGCTCTATCCAGTATGAATATTCTCAGGAAGCCTAAGATGTGAAGAGCTGCTAAAAGCATTACAACCTTCATTATATTTTTAAGGGCTCTCACCTGTATACATCAGCTGATGGCAAGTTAGGCCTGAAAGCACACTTAAGAACTTATCACACTCATTGCATTTCTCACAGTTCCTTCCAATATGAATTCTGTCATGGATCATAAGGTAAGCACTTTGACTAAACACTTTGAGACAATCATTGCATTTGTAATGTAACACTCCAGTATGAATTATCTGATCATAAGTGAGGCTTACGCACATAAAAGCTTTGCCACCCTCATGATATTTGTAGTTTCTCTTGTACTTTGAGATTTAAAGACCTTCCCACATATATCACACTTACACAATTTCTCTCAGGTATGGATTTTCTGATGTTTAGTGAGGGTTGAGACCTCAGTAAAGGCTCTTCCACACTCAAAACATTTGAAAGGTCTCTCTACAATATGTACTCTCTGATGACTTGTAAGGTGTGAATTTCGACTGAAGACCTTGCCACACTCATCACATTTGAAAGGTTTCTCTCCAGTATGAACTCTCCAATGAAGTTGAAGATGTGCTTTTTGACTAAAGGCCTTTCTACACTCATTACATGTGTAAGGTTTCTCTCCAGTATGAATTCTCTGATGCTTTGCAAGAGTTGCCTTTTCACTAAAGACCTTGCCGCACTCATTACATTTGTAAGGTTTCTCTCCGGTATGAATTCTCTGATGAGTTGAAAGGTGTGAACTGTAACTAAACAGCTTGCCACACTCATTACATTTATAAGGTTTCTCTCCAGTATGAACTCTCCGATGATCTGCAAGGTTTGATTTTCGACTAAAGACCCTGCCACATACATCACATTTATATAATTTCTTTCCTGTATGAATCATCTTATGTCTACTGAGGTTTGAGTAGCGATTAAAGGTTTTGTCACACTCGTTACATTTGAAAGGTTTCTCCCCAGTATGAATTCTCTGATGATTTGCAAGGGTTGTTTTTTGACTGAATACCTTGCCACAATCACTACACCGGTAAGGTTTCTTTCCCGTATGAATGCTCTCATGAACTGCAAGGTGTGACTTTGTACTAAAACCCTTGACACATACATCACATTTATGTAATATCTCTTCTGAATAGATTATCTGATGATTCCTGACAATTGAGCCATAACTAAAGGTTTTCCCACACTCAGTACATTTAAAATCTCTTTCCCTGTGTGTTTTCTGATCTTGTGTCAGTACTAAAGGATGCATAACATCATTCCCATGTACATTAGAAACGTTAGTTTGGACATGAGGAGGAATTCTTTGAAGTGGTGAAAATGAGAAACTACTGTTGATAGACCTCTCAACTTCATTACATTCAGAAATTAACCTGTCAGTTTGAAATACCTGCAGTTTACCCTGGAAGTTTAATCCAAGCCTATTTCCAATGGGCTTGATTCCTGCATCCCTTCTACCATGTGTATCTCTTCTATCAGTGAGATTTCCATTATGGGTTATAGGTATTCCTTTGTAATTTCTTTCACCATCTCTCCAATGACACTCAAAGTCATACATATTCTTCTGGATTTCCGTGAGGTAAAAATGTTTGATTTCACGACTTTTAGATCTTCCCAAGATCACTCTTTGAAATACTTCTCCTGGATCACTGTTCCCTTTGGGTTGTAACTGCTTGACCACATGTATTGGACAGATATCTACAAGACATAAAGAGCCACAGGGATAAATTCAAAATTAACTGTTTCATGTTGAATATATGATATTACACCAAAAGTAATACTTATACCAAACACAGTTGTAAAACTTCCCAACTATGTATTTTTAAATTTTTTGTTCATTTTTTTAAAATTTTGAAATTTCCCAACTATGATCTTAAAATTATTAGAAACACTAAAGCAATAGAACTGTTTACTAAAAAAAGAGTTATAAAATATAATTCAAATTGATTTTAGAGGAGACTACTTGCAAACCCTCTATGACAAAAACACTCATACAGGAAAAACTGACGTCAGCTCTCAAAAGAATGCAATTTTTCCACCATGACTCCAAAGCATGTACCAATTAACAGTAAACATACTGCTGTCTCTGAGAAAAATACATTATACTATAGATATATGCCGCATACCTGGTGTACATAAATAAATGTTAATGAACACACAATATACTGTAATGCTAAAAAATCCAAAACAAGCTTATCTAATAATATGTCACTGTTTAGAATTATAAAACATATATACCATAGAGAAAAAGAATTCAATAGAACAGTTTTTATGAAAACAAAACATTTTTATAAATATCTTCTACAAAATGACATACCCATAACAGGCATTCTGCAACATTAATAAGTTAACAAAAACTTATAGAAATAATGAAAGACTTCAAAAAAATTACTAGATACAACATCAACATGCAAAAACCAACTGGGTTTCTAAACATTAAAAACGAACAAGGCAGGGCTTCCCTGGTGGCGCAGTGGTTGAGAGTCCGCCTGCCAATGCAGGGGACAACGGGTTCGTGCCCCGGTCCGGGAAGATCCCACATGCCACGGAGTGGCTGGGCCCGTGAGCCATGGCTGCTAAGCCTGCACGTCCGGAGCCAGTGCTCCGCAACAGGAGAGGCCACAGCAGTGAGAGGCCCGCGTATGGGGAAAAAAAAAAAAAGGTGGTTGAGAGTCCGCCTGCCAATGCACGGGACACGGGTTCATGCCCCGGTCCAGGAAGATCCCACATGCCACGGAGCGGCTGGGCCCGTGAGCCATGGCCACTGAGCCTGCGCGTCCGGAGCCTGCGCTCCGCAATGGGAGAGGCCACAGCAGTGAGAGGCCCGCGTACCGCAAAAAAGAAAAAAGAACAATTAAAGCAATTCAATTTACAATAGAATCAAAAAAGAAGAATACTTAAACATAACATTATACAAGAAGGGAAGGATTTGTAACTACTGCAAAATAAAGACTTCTGAAACATATTAGAGAAGACACAAATAAATGCAAACAAAGATACCCCAAGTTCATGGATTTGAAGTTGATATTGTCAAGATGTCAATACTAGCCAAAGTTATCAGGATATTCAAAATAATCCCTAGTGTAATCCCAAATCCCAATACCGCTTTGCTGAAGAAACAGATGAATCAATCCTACAATTGCTGTGGAATTTCAGGACACAATGAATAGCAAAAAGAAGCTTGAAAACAAAGTCAGACAATTCACATTTCTTTATTTCAAAACTTTTTCCAAAGCTACACTAATCAAAGCAGTATGGTACTGGCATAAAGATAGAGAGACCTGTGGAACACAAGAGACTGAGAAAAAAACTTTCGTGTATAAGGTCAAATGATGTTCTGCAAGGTTGTCAAGACCACATAATGGGGGAAGGGCAGTCTATGGAACAAAAGGTGTTGAGAAAACTGGATATCCACATGCAGAAGAATTTAGTTGGACCATTATTGTATTAACTCAAAATGCTTCAAAGATCTAAACCTAAGTCCCTACTGAATAAAACTCCTATAAGTAAATTTACAAAAAAAGATTCTTAACATTGGATTCACCAATGATTTATCAGATATAACAGCAAAAGCTCAGGCCAACAAGCTAAAAACAGATAAATTGGACTACATCATAACTATTAACTATTGTGCACTAAACCATACTCAGCAGAGTGAAAAAACAATGTATGATATAATACAAAATATTTGTAAATCATATATTCAGTAATAGTTTAACATCAAGAATATTTATTTAATAATTTTTTTTTTTTTTTTAAAGGAAGACCCCAAAATTCCAACTATAGTTTATGACAAGGAGAGAGTCTCCATTGCCAAATGCCTGGAAGCTGTCCTGCCATTTTCCAGTGATGCAGTGACATTCAGAGCCAAAGTATCTTACAGAGAAAATAAGATTTGTGCTGCTTCCAACTTGACAACTGACACCCTATATTCTCCAGTTAGAATTTGTTCTCAACCAAGACTAATATATTTTTCTTTGATAAGTGATCTTGGGACTTCACTTGTGGCGCAGTGGTTAAGAATCCGCCTGCCAACGCAGGGGACACCAGTTCGAGCCCTGGTCCGGGAACTAAGATCCCACATGCTGCGGAGCAAGTAAGCCCATGCGCCACAACTACTGAAGCCCACATGCCTAGAGCCTGGGCTCTGAAACAAGAGAAGCCACTGCAATGAGAAGACTGCACACCGCAATGAAGAGTAGCCCCCTCTCACCACAACTAGAGAAAGGCCGTGCACAGCAATGAGGACCCAACGCAGCCAAAAAGAAATAAATTAAAAAAAAAAAAAGACTACATAAAGAACTCTGAAAGGAACTGATCACCTATTCCACCATGGGGTGGGGGGCTTTCTAAACCAACCATCCCACATATTGCAAATAAAAAACAAAAACGAAGAGAAACAAAAAACAGAAACCTAATGATAAAAATAAAAGACAGTCATTTATAATGCATAAAAATATAATAAATGAAAGTTGCAGTGCCTTGAACAAAACAAATGATGGTTTGTCACTGAAGGTATCAGTCTACTTCATAAGGTCTCTCATTAAGTTGCTTCAAAATTATGTGTGAAGGCAGAAAGAACAACGGCACACAGGTGATGGAACACGTGGCATGGCATGGACAACAGTTTAGTCAACAGCCTCACAAATATGAGTATGTGAACTTGGACAATACTGTTGTTCGGAGAAACTGCTATACCACGTACTGAGGCTCAAAGGGGATGGACAGTAGTACATGCGAACAACACTGTCACAGTGCCCTTCACACAGGCTTTTGTGACATGGGTCAAAGCCAGGAAAAGAAACTGGAAAGACTTATAGGTCAAGGTCTTCAGACACTTTCTGTCTTGTATCTCAGAACATGCTGACCACTCTACTAAGTAGCTTCAAGCGGTGATTTTTTATGTAACGGGAAAAGATTACAGCATATGAGGGAAAGTATTCTCCTTCAAAAATTTTCTGTTACCCAGTAAACCCACTCTACAGAGAGTCCACTAGAAGCTGCCCATTAAACATAGGTGGATTACCACAGCAAAGAAACTGGATACAATTTCAGACTCTAGGACTACGTACTTCAAAATCAAGTTTAAGAGGAAAACTTATACAAACTAAGGAGAAAGTAAAGTCAGGAAGAGTCTACATTCCCAGACTAGACAGAGCAGTACAGGAGCGAAAAAAGACAAGATATGGGAGTTGGATATTATAAGATCTCGAGATGGGACCATTTGCTCGACCCAGGGATGCCAAGCTAAGAGCCTGAAAGATTCATGTATGTTCCCCTTGCTGGATTTAGGATCAAAAAGAGGATCTCTCTGTCCACTGTCCTTACAGTTTTCCTAAGTAACAATCACAGAAGATCCAATGCACCTGGCTATTCCACACACCCCTGAAATGTGTGGCAAAAGCAGAACAGACGAAATGGCTGACAGATCTAAACAAGAAGATAGGGACTGAGACAGCTCCATACACGTTCTGAGGTGCCAGATAAAATCAAATAGCAGGGACTTCCCTGGTGGCACAGTGGTTAAGAACCCGCCTGCCAATGCAGGGGACACGTGTTCGAGCCCTGGGCCAGGGAGATCCCACATGCCACGGAGCAACTAAGCCCGTACGCCACAACTACTGAACCCATGTGCCACAGCTACTGAAGCCCATGCACCTAGAGCCCGTGCTCCATAACAAGAGAAGCCACCGCAATGAGAAGCCCACGCACCACAACAGAGTAGCCGCCGCTTGCCCCAACTAGAGAAAGCCCGCGCACAGCGACGAAGACCCAACACGCAGCCAAAAAAAAAAATAATTTAAATAATAAAAATAATTTAAAAAAATTTTTAAATTAATAAAAATTAAATAGCAGCCAGTATTTTCCATCTGATTATATCTCCCAAATACAACAGACATGAAACCAGGACAGGGTCAGGGGTTAGACACTAGAGGCATCAGCTTTGATCTATATGGACTAAAAACTGAGCATCCAATAGAATCAAATCCATAAGGAGAGAAGAGGGGGCAAGACAACCCAATAACACAGCCCGCCTCATGCTCCTCAAAGTCAAGCAACAACAAGTTCACAGCAGCCAGATGATGAGTGTTGTGGATCTTGATAAAGACCTTGCCTTTCTCTCTATAGGAGCTGCAGCACCACTGGAGGGTGAAAGAATACATTTTACATTTGGAAGGATAGAGTGATAACTCGGGTAGAAGAAAAGTCTCCTCTGAGAGTTTAATAAAGAAACTTTGGTTTTCTCAAAGAACGCTCCACCCTGAAGAGGTTCCCAAACACTATTAATGTTATGGCTTCCTCTCTGCCCTGAGATCGCATCTCTGTTCACACTTTTGATACATTCCTACCCATTTGGTTTTTTTGCTATTTTCACACCACTCACCAGAGTCCTGGGCTCTTCCTCTTGCTCCAAAAGTAGAGATAATGTTCAGATCAGAAAAAGAAATTTCTGCTTATCAGAACAAAGAAATGTAAGTTGGTGTGGTTTTTCCAAAACCACAGCTCTTTGTTCAGCTGAGGAGGGAGGACATTACAGGTGGGTCAGGAAAAACATTTCACAAATTCATCCAACTCCTCCTTCTAAATGCATTGGGAACAGTGCAATACATATATCTAACACTCTTCCAAGAAATAGTCAAAGCCACAGGGCAGAAGACAAGAAATTGGATATCTTTTAAAAGTTTGCCTTTGAGCTTTAAACATAATTAAGCTCTTGAACAACCCCTAATGTAACATGAAATGGGCAGATCATCTGAAGAAAGGGTCAGTTTAAACTCGTGATGCTGCATCGTATCTGTGTCAACAGGGCTTTCAGATCACATGACAAAAACAGGGCCTCCCAAGAAGCACACAGGGAAAAATGCAAAACACCCAAGGGGAGATCCCAACTTCTAGAGGGAAGTTATCCTCACCCACAGAGATCAGGTTCCTGTAGGTCTCCAACATCACGTCCCTGTACAAGGCCCTCTGACCAGGGTCCAGGCATTCCCACTCCTCCTGAGAGAATTCAATGACCACATCCTTGAAGGTCAACCATTCCTGAAATGAAAATACATTTCAACAACAGGTCATGAGAAGAGTTATCTTCACACAAAATGGAAAGATGAGAGAGGGATAAGGATCGATTTGGTTCAAGCATATGTTCTGAAAGATCTGTGTTAAGGTATTTGGAGCAAATACTGTGTCCCTTATTTTAAATTCTTATGCTTTTTCATAAGAGATTATCATATCATCCAATAAATATGGATTTGTCATCTTTGTGGAGAATTTGTAAAACATATATAAATAATACTAAACAACGGGTTGCCTATGCAGAAGTGTCTGATCTATGTTCTAAACATTCAGTGATATTCAATATTTAAATAAGTTACACTATGAGTGGTAGCTTCAGAGATGACAAAGTCCACAATGGCTTTAAAGAAAACTCAAAATCTTCAATTATGATAATGACAGAAACAGCAATGACTAAAAGTGTTTGAATACTTCCTATAGACAAAACATTACTCAAAATAAGTACTTTACAAGCACGAACTTCTTATCAATATAACAGCTCATTCGAGAAAGATATGTTCCCATCTTACAGAGCAGAAAACTGTGTCAGAGACACAAAGAGAAACTCAAACCAAGTCAAGAAGCTAAGCAATGACACAGCAAGCACCTGAACTCAGGTGGCTGAGCCCTGGAAATGAAGCTTAAAAATCAGTTAAGTGAAGGAGAGCATTAAAAGTTCACTGACACTTGGTTATAAAGCAGAAACTAACACACCACTGTAAAGCAATTATACTCCAAAAAAGATGTTTAAGAAAAAAAAATACATTGACAGAGGGATCCCTGAGAAAAGCTTGAAAGACATTCAAGGTGAATGACATGGAATAGCATGAAAGGTCATTATAGATGTGGGCACACAAGCACATGCACATACACATAAAATGTTAGTAATCTTACTACTATTTAAACCATTAACATGATGGTGTCGAAAAAATTCAAGGCCACAAAATACACACACACACACACACACACACACACACACACACACACCTTGGTTAGGGCATTTATTACTTTTACTTTGGATTGCAGACACTTGCTTATGTATATGTACCTTAATCATTAAAACAAGGATTCAAATCTGTTTCATCTCTTCATGTCTTCTATTATTAAACAGGTCTTTTTTTTATTAGTTATCCATTTTATACATATTAGTGTATATCTATCAATCCCAATCACCCAATTCATCCCACCACCAAGGCCACGGAATATACTGAAGATATAATTTCAACTGCAAAAAGATATATACTTTTGAAATCATGTCTTTTATCTAAGTGAATGGCTTGCACATCCATGGCACCCATCACACACGTCAACACAAAATCAACTGGAACGAGAAGACTTATCTCTTTACATATTTCAGGACAATTGTTTTTATCATCGGTTTTTTTGTTTTCCACTAATAAAACATTGACACAAAATTAGAGAATTTTAGTGTTATACACTATTTTCACAGATTAAGAAAATTATCACAGTGGTAAAGTTAAAAACTTCTTGGAGAATTAAAAATCATGACAAAAAAAGCGTATGGAAAAAATATATTGTTATTAAGCAAGAACATTTCACCAAACGTCATGAAAAGTAAACACTTAATACATATCCTCTGTAATTACAGTGAAACAAAGGGGGCTGGCCAGGGCACCAGCCTTTCACCACTGCTCAGTGTGCCTGAGCAGGGACCACTAGAGGAAGTAACAGGAGAAAAAAAGGAAGACCAAGCGTAAGAGACACAGAGAGAGTGTGTCAGACAGCTGGAAATGTGAACATTCACACATCAAATGAGACGGAAAAGCTAAAGGTGAAAGAAAGGAAAAAGATATTCCATACTAAAGAGAGCAGGGCTGAGTATATTATATCACACAAAACAAAGGCAAAAACTGACAGAAGGCACAAAGGATATTATACAATCTTAAACGAGTCAATTCACCAAGAAGATATAACAGTTATAAATATATACATTAGAGCCTCCCCCCAAATGAAGCAAACGTTAACAGAAATCAAGAGGAGGGCTTCCCTGGTGGGGCAGTGGTTGAGAGTCCGCCTGCCAATGCAGGGGACGCGGGTTCGTGCCCCGGTCCGGGAAGATCCCACATGCCGCGGAGCAGCTGGGCCCGTGAGCCATGGCCACTGAGCCTGCACGTCCGGAGCCTGTGCTCCGCAACGGGAGAGGCCACAAGTGAGAGGCCCTCGTACCGCAAAAAAAAAAAAAAAAAAAGGAAATCAAGAGGAAAACAGGGACTTCCCTGATGGCGTAGCGGTTAAGAATCCGCCTGCCAATGCACGGGACACGGGTTCGAGCCCTGGTCTGGGATGATCCCACATGCCGCGGAGCAACTAAGCCCGTGCGCCACAACTACTGAGCCTGTGCTCTAGAGCCTGCAAGCCACAACTACTGAGCCCGTGTGCCACAACTGAAGCCCGCACGCCTAGAGCCCATGCTCCGCAACAAGAGAAGCCACCGCAGTGAGAAGCCCACACACCGCAACGAACAGTAGCCTGTGTTTGCCGCAACTAGAGAAAGCCCACGTGCAGCAACAAAGACCCAACACAGTCAAAAATAAATTAATTAATTTTTAAAAAAAGAGGGCAACAGCAGCACAGTAACAATATGACACTTCAATACCCCCATTTTACTTGAAGGCTATAATAAAAAGAGAAATCTACACGGCTAAATGGTTACAACAAAAAGGGAAAAGATCTCCACTTGAGAATTTTTTACACCTCAGTGAAGCAGAAAGAGAACAAAGTGAATCCAACTTTGGCAGAACAAGAGTTAAATAAGAAAGATTCAGATCCTGCAAACCCACTCCTGGGCATATATCTGGAGAAAACCATAATTCGAAAAGATACATGCACCCCAATGTTCACTGCAGCAGTATTTACAATACCCAAGACATGTAAGCAACCTAAATGTCCACTAACAGATGAATGGATAAAGAAGATGTGGTGTGTGTGTGTGTGTGTGTACACACACACACACACACACACACACACACACACACACACACACACAGTGGAATATTACTCAGCCATAAAAAGAAATGAAATAATGCCATTTGCAGCAAAATGGATGGAACTAGAGATTATCATACTAAGTGAAGTAAGCCAGACAAAGAAGACAAATATATCACTTATATGTGAAACTGAAGGAAAGAAGATACAATTGAACTTACATATGAAACAGAAATAAACCCACAGACATAGTAAAGAAAGTTAGGGGTGACCAAAGCAGAAGGGAGGGGCATAAATTAGGATTTGGTATTAACATAAACACACTATTTTGTATAAAATAGATAACCAACAAGAACCTACTATATAACACAGGGAACCATACTCAGTATTCTGTAATAACCTATAAGGGGAAAGGATCTGAAAAAGAACATATATAAAATTGAGTCATTTTGTTGTACACCCAAAACTAACCAAACACTGTAAATCAGCAATACTTCATATAGGGATATACGCAGAGCTGGTTCACTTTGTCATAAAGCAGAAACTAACACACCATATGGTAAAGCAATTATATTCCAATAAAGATGTTAAACCCCACAAACAGGGCTTCCCTGGTGGCGCAGTGGTTGAGAGTCCGCCTGCCGATGCAGGGGACACGCGTTCGTGCCCCGGTCTGGGAAGATCCCACATGCCGCGGAGCGGCTGGGCCCGTGAGCCATGGCAGCTGAGTCTCCGCGTCCGGAGCCTGTGCTCCGCAATGGGAGAGGGCCACAACAGTCAGAGGCACGCATACCGCAAAAAAAAACAAAAAAAACCCCACAAACAATAAATGCTGGAGGGTGTGGAGAGAAGAGGACACTCCTGAACTTCTGGTGGGAATGTAAATTGGTAGAGCCACTATGAAGACTATGGAGGTCCCTTAAAAAAAAAACAAAAATAGAGCTATCATATGACACTGCAATCCCACTCCTGGGTATATATCCAGAGAAAAACACGGTCCGAAGGGATACATGCACCCCAGTGTTCACTGCAGCACTGTTTACAAGAGCCAAGGCATGGAAGCAACCTAAATATCAAAGGAATAATGGATAAAGAAGATGTGGTACGGGGCTTCCCTGGTGGCGCAATGGTTAAGAATCCGCCTGCCAATGCAGAGGACACGGGTTCGAGCCCTGGTCCGGGAAGATCCCACATGCCACAGGGCAACAAAGCCCATGAGCCACAACTACTGAGGCTGCGCTCTAGAGCCCACGAGCCACAACTACTGAGCTCACGTGCCACAACTACTGAGCTCACGTGCCACAACTACTGAAGCCCATGCACCTAGAGCCCACGCTCCACAACAAGAGAAGCCACCACAATGAGAAGCCCACGCACTACAATGAAGAGTAGTCCCCACTCACCACAACTAGAGAAAGCCCGCATGCAGCAACAAAGACCCAAGGTAGCCAAAAATAAATAATAAAATAAAATTAAAATAAAGAAGATGTGGTACATATATACAATGGAATATTACTCAGCCATTAAAAAGAATGAATTAATGCCATTTGCAGCAACATGGATAGACCTAGAGATTGTCATACTAACTGAAGTAAGTCAGACACAGAAAGAAATATCATATGATATCACTTATATGTGGAACCGAAAAAGAAATGATACAGAGCTCTGGTGCCCTGAGTCAGAACAGCTCCACAAGTGATGGAGAGCGATCTGTTTCCAGCCAAAGCAGCAGCAGCATTCCCTCTCAGGTAACAACGGTAGGGTCTGGAAAAATTCCTGAACCAGAAGCTCCAGATAAACATGATTCAGCGTCCTTTGTTTCTTCGTTGTTGAAATCCAGTGTGAATAGTCATGTGACTCAATCTACTGATTCCAGAGAACAAAGTGGATCCCCGAAAAAGAGTGCTTTGGAAGGCTCTTCAGTCTCAGCCTCTCAAAGCATCTCAGAGATTGAGGTGCCCTTGTTGGGCTCCTCAGGAAGCTCAGAAGTAGAGTTGCCACTGTTGTCTTCTAAACCTAGTTCAGAGACAGCTTCAAGAGGTTAACTTCCAAAACTAGTTCAGAGGCAAGTGTTTCGTCATCTGTTTCTAAAAACAGCTCCTCATCAGGCACATCTTTACTAACCCCCAAAAGCACCACCTCAGCAAACACGATGCTGACTTCCAAAAGCACTTCGCAGGTAGCTGCATCACTGTTAGCTTCCAAGAAAAGCTCCCAGACCAGTGGCTCTCTGGTTTCCAAAAGCACTTCCATAGCAAGTGTGTGCCAGCTGGCTTTTAAGAGTAGTTCTCGGGCTTCCCTGGTGGCGCAGTGGTTGAGGGTCCGCCTGCCGATGCAGGGGACGCGGGTTCATGCCCCGGTCCACGAAGATCCCACGTGCCGCGGAGTGGCTGGGCCCGTGAGCCATGGCCGCTGAGCCTGCCTGTCCGGAGCCTGTGCTCCACACGGGAGAGGCCACGACAGTGAGAGGCCCGCACCACGCAAAAAAAAAAAAAAAAGAGTAGCTCACGTGCCACAACTACTGAAGCACCAGCACCAGCACCTCACAGCTGCCTTCTGAAAGTACTTCGCAATCGAGCGAGAGTTCTGTCAGATTCTCTTGTTGCAAGTTAACCAATGAAGATGTGAAACAGAAGCAGCCTTCTGTCAATAGACTGTACAAAATGGTGGCATGGAAGTTGGTGGCTGCTGGTGACTTCAGTCCCAGCATGAATCATGGAGAGCTCCTAAACGCAGCTATCAAGGCTCTGAAAGCAACATTGGATGTGTCTCTTGTCCCACTAATAGAACTGGCAGATCTGCCTCAAAATAAGAGCTCTCAAGAAAGTACTGTTTGTGAATTGAGATGTAAGCCTGTGTATTTGGGCACTGGCTGTGGAAAAAGCAAAGAAAACGCAAAAGCAGTTGCATCAAGAGAAGCCTGGAAGTTATTTCTCAAGAAAAAGATGGTGGTAAAAATATGTAAAAGGAGGGCTTCCCCGGTGGCACAGTGGTTGAGAGTCCGCCTGCCGATGCAGGGGACACGGGTTCGTGCCTCGGTCCAGGAAGATCCCACATGCCGCAGAGCGGCTGGGCCCGTGAGCCATGGCCGCTGAGCCTGCGCGTCCAGAGCCCGTGCTCTCCACTGTTGTGGGAGAGGCCACAACAGTGAGAGGCCCGCATACCGCCAAAAAAAAAAAAAAAAAAAACGGTAAAAGGAAATATAGAAGCAGTGAAACAGAAGACTCAGTACTCCTCGATGAAGAGTCAAGGCCTGTAAACTTACCTCCAGCATTAAAACATCCTCAAGAATTACTATAATATGTCCAAAATATCACTGCATACAATATCTGGTATTTGAAGAGAAAAACTTGCTTACTTTTGTATAATATGAAACACAGGCTTTCACAAATTTTGTATTGCTTTTTTCCAGATTTGCAGAAAATCTACATTCTAGGTCTCTTCACACAGTGGAAGCTGTAAATAATTTGTGAATGACAGTATACATTAAAAGCTTTATGCATTAACAGCATACCAATATGCTGTTTTATTTGCTGAAGAAAATACTGTCTTCTATTTTTAATGACACATTAGGTACAACACATTAGCTCTGTAGTCTTAATTTTTGTACTCCTTTGAATTTGGTGAAAATGTATTGTCTACCATGCTTTATTTTTCTAGCTGAATAATCCTTCACATCAAAGAAAAGGAGACCGTAGTATTTGAATGTCTGAAAGTCTGTGAAGCTTAAGGTTTTAAGAATGTTGCCCATAATGTTGAACATGTCTGTTAAAGAATGAAAGAGAAAATAGTTGCCTCAGACTAAAAAAAAAAAGAAATCCAAAGATACAAATAAATCTATACTCATGGCCTGGAAGTCTCAAAACTCTTGAAATGTCCAAACAAACGACCCAAACTGTTCTACATATTCAATGCAACCATATCAAAATTACAATGGCAATTTTTGCAGAAATAGAAAAAACACAGGCCAGACATCACAGAAACTCAGGGGACCGCAAATTGCCAAAACACTCTTGAATAAGAAGAAAGATGGAGGCCACGCTTTAATTTTCAAAACATATTATAAAGTAATCAAGATGGTGTGGTACTGGCATAAACACAGATATATAAACCAATGCAACAGAAGAGAACACTCAGAAATGATCCTTTGTATATATTTAAAATCTACTGATACTAAGGATGCTAAGACTACACAGTGGAAAAAAGACAGCTGCCATTAACAAATGGTGCTGGGAGGGCTTCCCTGGTGGCATAGTGGTTAAGAACCTGCCTGCCAATGCAGGGGATATGGGTTTGAGCCCTGGTCCAGGAAGATCCCACATGCTGCAGAGCAACTAAGCCCATGTGCCACAACTACTGAGCCTGTGCTCTAGAGCCCACGAGCCACAACTACTGAGCTGGCGTGCCACATGCCTAGAGCCCATGCTCCACAACAACAGAAGCCCGTGCACCGCAACGAAGAGTAGCCCCCGCTCGCCACAAGTAGGGAGAAGCCTGCGTGCAGCAATGAAGACCCAATGCAACCATAAATAAATAAATAATTAATTAAATTTATAGCAAAACAAAACAAATGGTGCGGGCTTCCCTGGTGGCGCAGTGGTTCAAAGTCCGCCTGCCGATGCAGGGGACGCGGGTTCGTGTCCCGGTCCGGGAGGATCCCACGTGCCGCGGAGCGCCTGGGCCCGTGGGCCATGACCGCTGGGCCTGCGCGTCCGGAGCCTGTGCTCCGCGGCGGGAGAGGCCGCGGTGGTGAGAGGCCCACGTACCGCAAAAACAAACAAACAAACAAAAAAACAAAAACAAATGGTGCTGGGAAACTGGATACCTATGTGATAAACAATGAAGAGGAAACCTTACCTTCAACAAACATAAAAATTTCTCTGTGCCAAAGAACAAAACCAGCACAGTGAAAATACAAAATCTGAAGAATGAATGTGATAAAAGTGATTTAAGGAATTTCCACCTCTCAGACATTTATTTCATAGTTTGAAAGAGATGATGGAATAAAACACCCTCTATCACTGATGTCTGGTTCTGAATTTTTCATTACGTTCCCAATCATTAAGATTCTAAAGTCAGTGACTCACTCATTTAGCTTAATTGCCTTAGAAAAAGTCAGAACAAATTTCCCCTTGTTGGTCTACTCCCAGATTTTACCAGGTATTGTACACCTAATAACTGACTTTCATGTGCAGTTTCTTTATCCTGGTTTACAGAGAGGAGACAATCCATCCAGATGGGGCCCTAAACAACCCCTCCCACCCAATAGCACTGACACTCTGCCTGAATCTGTGGGTGTGAAGTCCTGCCCAGGACTGCGCCCAGTGGAGCCTTTTCACAAGTTCCAGGTCACTGGGTCATGGGGAGATGGGATCTAAGTGGAGGTGACAGGCCCTGAGGGAAGCCCCCGGGTGAGTGTGAATGTACAGGTGTCAGGCAGGATACTTCAGAGTCAGACAAAATCAGCGAGTCCAAAGAAGGGCGTTTCAGGAAGGACAGACAGAAGAAACAACTGAGAATATGACTTTACCTGAGAAAGAGCCATTTCTGACTCCTTTGCTTTCCTCTCCCTCCTCTTCCGGGCTTTTACCTCAGACAACGTTGCGTCTTTAGAGGTTGACCTTGAAAGTTGAAAACAGGCTGTTTAATTCTTAGAATCGACACACCCCCTTCCTGAGTCACCACCACACACACAGGGAAGCCCTCAGCATGTGGAACAGACAGTCCTCTGCTGCCCACTGTCCCAGGAGGGGCTCAGGACAGTAAACTCGTAAGACACCAACAGGTGAGTTTCCCACCCTTTCTTCAGATCTCGCTCCCCTCCTGGTGAGGCCCTCACGTACCCAGCAGCAGCGGGCACCTCAGCTGGACCCGACGATCCCCTGCAGGTCACAGACCAGCCCTGATCCATCCCCACGCAGAGCAGAGCCCTCACCCTCAGCCCAGATCTCATCCCTCAGGAATGGGGGACTCAGAGTCATGATGCTCAGGAACGGATCCAAATTAGAATTAATTGAGGGCACTTTAAATATTATTGAGCTTTGGCCTCACACCGACGATCTGAAGAAGAATCCCTCATTAGAGGGTACAAAACATGTATATGCAAAATGCCTCATGGATCTAATATGAAGCCTGGGTTGAGCACCACTCAGCAGTGGCAAGGCCAGCACACCCCTCACTTTCTTTTTCTTTCCCAGCTTAACTGAGGTAGAATGGATGAGTAACAACCGTGTACCTGTGAGGCACATAATGTGATTATTTGATGGATGTATATTCACTGTGAAATAATTATCACAATAAAGTAGTTTACATTTCCATCAACTTACAATTACCATTTTATTTCTGTGTAGTGAGAACACTTGAGTGTTACGCTCAGAGCAAACTCCAAGTATACAGAAACACAGTGTGATTAACTATATAGTCTGCATGCTGTACATGAGATATACATGTGGTACTTTTTCATTTTACAACTGAACATTTGTAACCTCTGACCAACATCTCCCCATTTACCCCACCATCCAACCCCTCCTAATATCCTTTATACTCTATGACCCTATGAGTAAGACATTTCTACTTTCCACCTATAATATCTGTCTTTTTCTGTCATAATAATGTCATAATTTACGGCTGAAATAAATTTTCTATATCCATTTGTCAGACATTTTAGTTCTTTCTACATCTTGGCTGTTGTGAATAATACAGTAATGTTCATTGCAGTGCAAATATTTCCCTCGCTATAATGATTTCATTTCCCTTGGGTATCTAGCCGGAGGTGGATAACATAAGCAGATAAACTTTAAATGTTTTACATTCTAAAGCAACAAATTAAAATATCACAACTTAATCATCCATATCCAAAGAACTCACCCCCATGTGTATCCAGTTTCCCCCTCTACCTAACTACTATGTGTTTCTATTTCATTCTTTATCTATCTCCCTATTTCTCTTTGCTCCCCTCTACTCTCCTGATGTTTCTGCCCTATTTATTTTATCACACCTGTCCTGCCCCACTACTTTGCAACTCGTTCCCCCTCTTGTTGCTCTGTACACCCAACTTTTCTGATTGTCCTAAATATCCATATATTTCTGCCTCTTTCTTCCTCCATCTCCGCTCCCTCTCTGCCCTCCAGATTACATTCCTTCTATCCCTGTTACACTCCCACTCTACAGCACCCCAGACGGCTCTGCTTCCTTCCTGCTCTGTCTTCCTCTGCTCTTCTAGTCAACACCTGTCCTCTGGGTCTCTCCCAGGACCACGATGCTCCGAAGGCCTTACTTCTAACTCTTTTATCCTCTCCCCCCACTCTCTGTGAAGTGCTCTCACCACTGCTGTCCCTCCTGCCACAGCTGACGCAGGGCCCCTGTCCCCATGTTGCTCTCAAACCCCAGGAGATCACACTCCTTTATTCACTTCTCTATTTTATCCACCCGCTACTTTAAGAGCTAAATCTGTTTCATTTTACTATCCCTTTGAGAACAATTTCCAGCGAGATGAACTTGTGACGGAAGAATACTGAGTGTCACACGGTTGGCCCAGGTCACCTCCCCCTACACAGGGTGAGCGGAAGAGTTGACTAGGAAGAGGAGGCTTGCGGAGCACAAGGACCAGCCTGAGGAGACGCGAGGACAGAAGCGCTGGGAGGGAGGGAGAGGGTCTCCGGAGAGGGGCGGGGTCTCCGGAAAGGGGCGGGCTCTCCAGAATACCGGGACCGGGGAGAGGACGCGGCCTGTCCGGGAGCGCGGCGGCCGGCGCTGCCCTCTGTGGGGGTAGAGAAAGAAGCTGCGGGCGCGCGAATCCACCTCGCAAAAGGGGACTTTACAAGGGGCAGGCGGAAGTAATAATGGATTGTAAGCAGGAAAATGTCGCGAAAAGCGGTGTCTCAGTGGACCGAAGGCCGAAAAGCAAAGGGCAAGGACCAACCTCACAGCGATTTCAAACCCAAAGGAAATTAATACTCGACCTGTAACGGCGACTTCTGGATTTACTTGGGGCGGACGGCGGGCGCTGGGCTATTACGCCCGCAGAACCTCGGAGACCCTAAAGATGGAGTAAGGGGGACCGCGCAACACAGACTTAACACTAGAAGGAAAAACTTAAGCTCCGCTGTGCGACCTTCACTCTCAGGTCTCCGCTTCCGCTTCCGTAAGAAACTGCGCACGCAGCGCGTACTTCAGAGGCGAGGCTTCTAGGCGGGACTTGGGCGGACCGCTGAAGGTAAGAGGCGGGGCGAGGAGAGTCCAGGTCTGAGCCCGAGAGCCCGAAAGGCGGGACAGCGGGTAGGGGGCAGGCAGGGAATGGTACTTCCCAGTACTTTTAAACCCCTTAAGTTACTGGCTGTTACAGTTTTCAAGCAAAAGCTTACAACTTTAGGGACCAGTTATGTTGGAAACTAGGATGTTTCCTCCTAACAAGTAGAAAATGATTTTAATAAAAAATTGTTTTTGCCAGCATGTTACTCACAAGTCCTGCTCCTGAGGCTCAAGCAATTCAGTGGTTGGGAACTTGGGTCTCCAAGTGGTAGCTGTTGGGCAGTCACTGGATGTGGAACATTTCCTGCAATTAGTATTAATTTAAGCAGTTTAAGAAAACAAGAGCTTGTCTTGTCTCTGTATTACAAACTAGAATAAAAAATACAAAACTCTGGCACTTCCCTGCTGGCGCAGTGGTTAAGAATTCACCTGCCAATGCAGGGAAAACGGGTTCGAGCCCTGGTCCAGGAAAATCCCACATGCCATGGAGCAACAAAGCCCATGCACCACAACTACTGAGCCTGCGCTCTAGGGCCCAAAGGCTGCAACTACTGAAGCCCACATGCCACAACTACTGAAGCCTGCACTCCTAGAGCCTACATGCTGCAACTACTGAACCCCGCATGCCACAACTACTGGAGCCCGCGCTCCTAGAGCCTGTGCTCTGCAGCAAGAGAAGCCACCACAATGAGAAGCCCGCACACCACAATAAAGAGTAGCTCCCACTCACCGCAACTAGAGAAAGCCTGCGCGCAGCAAGGAAGACCCAACACAGCCAAAAATAAATAAATAAATAATAAATAAATGCAAAACTCTCCCTGGGAAGAATGGGCCATTTCATACTGACACCCTGCAGAACAACTTGTCCTTTCTGTTTCTTATTCAGCCAGGAGGCCAACTCAACACTGCTCAGTTCCAGAGACTCAGGGACAAAACCCAGGGTCTGGTCTTCCCTGGTGGTGCAGTGGTTGAGAGTCCACCTGCCGATGCAGGGGATATGGGTTCGTGCCCCAGTCCGGGAAGATCCCACATGCCGCGGAGTGGCTGGACCCGTGAGCCAGGGCCACTGAGCCTGTGCTCCGCAACGGGAGAGGCCGCAGGGGTGAGAGGCCCGCGTAGCGCAAAAAAAAAACAAAAAAAACAGGGTCTGAGACTGGAGGACTAAGGTATGTGATAACTTCTATCAGTAATGATTACACTTTTTTAAAAATTGCTTTTTTTTAATTTTTAAATTAAAAACATTTTTACTAACCATTGCTTTAAAAAGAGCAATACATTTTTAAAAACATATACATTACATTGTTCTTTTGTTACTGAGTCTAAGCCCCTACTGCTCGCCACATGACAGGCCAATGATCAAAAGACGAGTCGTTGGGACAAGGAGTAACGACTTTATTCAGAAAGCCAGCAAACCAAGAAGATGGTGTGCTCATGCCCCCAAAGAACCATCTTGCCTGAGTTAGAATTCAGGCTCCTTTTATACTAAAAGGGGAGGCAGTAAAGTCAAACACTTCCTGCTTCCCATCAGCCTCCAGAGGGGGATGTGTCAATTTCTTCCTCCCTGCAGTCATTCACAGGTGGGCCTGGTCAGGAGGTTTCCTTTGAGCTAAACAAAGGTATTTTAGCTTAAGGCTCATGACCTGGGAGGTAGGGTTCCCAGAGATGGGCCATTATGTATAATTTAAGCTTCCAGGCAACATCCCTTCAGTGACGAACTTGTAATAGAATACAAAGTGTTCTTCCCTATTACAATTCTCCACTGTCAATTTCCATCCCACAGTCTCATGGGAAAAGGAATGAAGACCCTTCTGCTGAACAGAGGTGAGGAATATTCCTTAGAATCTTTAGTTAGTCCTTTTTATCTACAACTATGTAAACCTGATGAAACCTCTTAGCAGTTTCTTGTCTAATTCGTAACTGAACTTGGGGTTTTGGTTCCAGTTCAATACATAAACTAAATTCCGGTGCTATTTCTTTGGACACAATTAAACAAATTGGTTGCCCCTTCTCCAATGGACAATGGAGATGGAATTCCCATC
Organism: Lipotes vexillifer; assembly: GCF_000442215.2. Lineage (NCBI taxonomy): Eukaryota > Metazoa > Chordata > Mammalia > Artiodactyla > Lipotidae > Lipotes > Lipotes vexillifer. The sequence continues at coordinate 441,054 of NW_006783279.1, forward strand.
TACTTCGGTTGGATGGGCAGACCTGTTGGAGGTAAACTCATGAATAAATAGAGCCCAAAGTTTTAATGTGATTGGCACCGCTAGGTCTTTAGCATTTATAGATTCTCCTGCCTGGGCACACACCTGCAACGGCCTGCCATACAGTATACTAAAGCGGCTTAATTTAAGCCTGCTTCTGGGAGCCACTGATCCATAGCAGAGCAACTGGCAAGGCCTCATCCCAAATTCAGTGTCTCCTGACATGTTTTAGCGATGTTCCTTTTTAATGTATGATTCATTTTCTTGGTTTTTCCTGTTGATTATGGTCTCCAGGATGAATGCAGTTTTAATGACTTCTTCCAAATCAGGGGATAATATCCGTTAGAAGGGCTTTAACCACTTCAGAGATTTTCTGTCTGTGGGATATGCTTCCACCCATCCTGAAAAAGTGTCCACACAAACACTAGCAGGTTATCTGAAATTTCTTGCAGTTCAAGGCATTTGAGGAAAGTCTGTTTTTCAGTCCTGGGTTGGGCAGGTTCCTCTGTGTTGAGTCCCCATCTGTGGAGGTCTGACAGCAGTCTTTGGGTTATTTTTAAGACCTTGCGGGAAAGAGCTCTGTCTCCTTTCCAGGGATTTGCATGAGCCCCGTATGTAGGCTTAAAGCGTGTTCTGGTGGGACTCTGATGTCAAGCTATTCTGGTGGAAAAACTTCAGGGTGAGGTCTATCAAGTTAATCAGGGCTTCCCTGGTGGCGCAGTGGTTGAGAATCTGCCTGCCAATGCAGGGGACACGGGTTCGAGCCCTGGTCCAGGAAGATCCCACATGCCGCGGAGCAACTAAGCCCGTGAGCCACAACTACTGAGCCTGTGTGTCTGGAGCCTGTGCTCCACAAGAGAGGCCGTGATAGCGAAAGGCCCGCGCACCGCGATGAAAAGCGGCCCCCCGCTTGCCGCAACTAGAGAAAGCCCTCGCACAGAAAGAAACGAAGACCCAACACAGCCATAAATAAATAAATATTTAATTTTATTTAATAAAAGAAAAGAAAGTTCATCAGCTCATTCCCCACTGTCAATTTCACCCCCAACTTCTGTGGGGAAGTAGGTGCCTCAAGTCCAAGGGAGCCCCTGGGCCTCTTCATTCAGCGTTCCTCTCTTTCTGTCATGAGAGGTTCTTGTCTTTTATTGTTCTTCTGTTTTCGCCGAGGGCAATCTTCTCCAATGTTCCCCCTCCTTCCAGTAAGCACACTGTTCCTTCCCCAGTGGGCGCTCACCTCTCCAGGTTACCCGCCTTCCAGGGATCCAACGCCACTGTCAAAAGAGAGGCGGGTGGTTTTGCATCTTCACTTCTCTGTTGTGCCCTGTTGAACACTTTAAAAGCAACATCTAGCAATTGAGGAGGGTTCATTCCAAATGTACCATCTAATTTTTCCAACTTTCTCCTGATATCGGAGGCACTTTGCCCCAAAAGGTCAAATGTACCATCCTAATATTTTCAGGGGCCTCAGGATCTGCATGAGTATGGCGTCTGTAGGCCTGATAAATCCTTTCCAAACTCTCAGAGGTCTTCGTTTGTTTTGCTGAATGTTGCTCAACCTCCTTTGCTTTGGTTTCCCTTTTCAAGGCCCTGCCAAGGTGCTCTAATGAGGGCCTTCTTCCCTGACTGGGGTCCCAATTCGGTTCAGCTGTGGCTGCTTCCAAGTGGGCTTCAGGTGGAGGGGATCCTCCCTCTAAGGAGGGCTGCGATCTTATGAGGACTGCAATCTTTCCAATTAAACAAGTCTGAGAAACCCAGCCGGCTATCCATTTGCATTTACGCCCCCTATGAGATAACAGCGTAAGCGGAACTGCCCGTCCCGGAAATGGCTCCCGGCCCAAATTGGGTGCCCTGTCGGGTCGTAGACGGCAATACCAGACCAAGTCCCCGTACCCCTGAAACTAACACAGGATTTTCTAACTGATCCCTATGAGGAGGGGTTGTCCTGAGCCTCAGTGTAAGGAATACAGGCTGGATAGGAATGGAAAGTGGTGGAAGGGGTGTGTATATAGTGGCATAATTGCCAGAGCAGCTGGGACAGCCAGCTCAGCCAGAGGAGTTAAGGTTTGGAGCAACATATCCTCACTCTCATTCCCCACCTTTTCGTATTTTCCCTGGTAATACTACCAATCCTTGCACATAAAGTATTTCATCATTCTTCCCTGCTTTTTCACAAAATACCTATAGTCATTCAACAGCCACTGTAAAACTATAGATAACAATTGATCATATAACCGTTAAAAGGGTGAATTTCTTTTTAAGAGGGTATTAAATCATTTGTTGATTACACATGATAATGGATGATACACAAGCTTCATTCCCATCTATAACTTTATCTGGTACCATAATTCAATTTAGATATATTGCACAGGATGTGCCAACTATCATATTAATAATCAAAAAACTCCATGACTTTGCTTGGGTGACCCTTTTAACGGTGAACTCTAGGTCACAACACAGTAACTGTCAGTTCAACTACACTAAGGTTTCTGAAGACAATAGCTTCTCCACCAAAGCAGGTTGTAAATAAACTTTGAATGGAACCTGGCATCACCCTGAAGGAATTCTAAGGTCACACTGTGGGGGTAGTTTACCAAAATGGCTTCAGAGTAGACTGACTACACAGCACATTAAAAAAACACACACACATTTATTCAGCGTCATGATCAGACTACTTACATTTAGCAAACAACAGCATGGGTGCCAAAAAAAAAATCTACATTAAAACCCTTTGTTGGAATGCTTTCCACAGAACAGAAACTAAAATAACCTGTTAGGGCTTCCCTGGTGGCGCAGTGGTTGAGAGTCCGCCTGCCGATGCAGGGGACACGGGTTCGTGCCCCGGTCCGGGAAGATCCCACATGCCGCGGAGCGGCTGGGCTCATGCGCCATGGCCGCTGAGCCTGCGAGTCCGGAGCCTGCACATCCGGAGCCTGCACGTCCACAGCCTGTGCTCTGCAACGGGAGAGGCCACAACAGAGAGAGGCCCACGTACCGCAAAAAATAAATAAATAAATAAAATAAAATAACCTGTTATACAATTACAAATATAGTCCTCGAGTTTTTTTTCCCCACACACATGAGTAGTGTCTAAAACATGTCTTCTTTGTAGCAGCTAGGCCCTGCCACCACTGTGCTTGGCTGAGTTCACAAATCTTTCGTAACCTGGAGCTTCCCCGTCACTTCTCTGGCTCTCGTCTCCTGCTAAGCTTTGTTTCCCGGCAGTAGTTAAAACCTTCTGCCCCCCAGCACAGCTCCTGCTGCTGCTGGAACCACCACAGCCATCCTGGTTTTGTGGTTTGGCAAAGTATTGGTCTCCACCACCACAGGGGCCAGCACTTCTGCCTCCAAAGTTTCCTCCTTTCATGGGCCCAAGATTTGCAGATTGGTTGTTGTAATTGCCAGAATCATTGTAGCTTCCACCACTTCCAAAATGGCTTCCATCATTACCGAACCCATTATAGCCATCCCCACTGCCACCATATCCCCCGCCACCAAAGGCACCTCGGCCACTGAGGTCTCCTCCACGACCAAAGCTGTCATTCGCACTAAAACCCCCTCCACGACCACCACCAAAGTCTCCAGAACCACTTGGACCCCTTTGGCTGGATGAGGAACTAGCCATCTCTTGCTGAGATAGGGCTTTCCTTACTTCACAGTTGTGGCCATTCACCGTGTGGTATTTCTGACTGACAGTCTTGTCTACAGAGTCATGGTCATCAAAGGTTATGAAAGCAAAGCCTCTCTTTTTGCCACTACCTTGGTCAGTCATGATTTCAGTCACTTCAGTTTTCCCATACTGTTCAAAGTAAACTCTTAGGTGATGTTCTTCAGCGTCTTCTTTAACGCCACCAACAAAAATCTTTTTCACAGTTAAGTGGGCACCAGGTCTTTGAGAATCTTCTCTTGAGACGGCCCTTTTTGGCTCCACAACTCTTCCATCCACCTTGTGTGGCCTTGCATTCATGGCCGCATCCACCTCCTCCACAGTGGCATATGTGACAACTCCAAAGCCTCTGCAGCGCTTGGTGTTTGGATCCCTCGTTGCCACACAATGTGTGAGCACTCCCCACTGCTCAGAAGGGCTCCTCAGACACTCATCAGTTGTTTCAAAACTCAAACCTCTGATAAAGAGCTACTGCAGGGCTTCCCTGGTGGCACAGTGGTTGAGAGTCCGCCTGCCGATGCAGGGGACATGGGTTCGTGTCCCGGTCCAGGAAGATCCCACATGCCACGGAGCGGCTGGGCCTGTGAGCCATGGCCACTGAGCCTGCACGATGGAGCCTTTGCTCCACAACAGAAGAGGCCACAACAGTGAGAGGTCCGCGTACGGCAAAAAAAAAAAAGTCAGACCAATGAACAGTTTTTCTTTTACACCCAGAGGTCAACAAGGTAGGAAAGCCCCCATATGGAAGACTGGATAATTAGGTGGCCTGAGGCTACATTCTCAGGGGATGTTTTACATTAAAGTCTCCTACTTAGAGGAGATGTTCAGGCAGTGTTGTTGTTCTGAATTACAATGCTCAAACGTGGTCTAAAATAGTGACCTTGGGAGGGGAGAAAAGCATACTAAATTTTGATTAAATCATGGTAACAGTCATTGTACCCAGTGATCACTGAGGACAACTGAGGATGACACTGAGGCTGGGAATCTGGAGTATTCCTATCTGGCTGGTTCCTAAGGAAACAAGGGAGCTATCATGAGTCATACTGAAATTGACAGGGAGGTGTAGTTCTTAGCTAAGTAAGCTGTTTCCTTTAGCACAAAAGAAGAAAAGGAGCTCTTTAACCTTTGCTATTTTCAAGTTACAGAGTTTAAGTAAAGTCTAACATTTTCACTCCGTAATATGACATCAAGTGAAATTCAAAAAATAATAAATACATGTGTTATATTTGAATAAAGGAACATTAGAAAATTTAAACTAATACTGGTAATAACAAACTTGCCCAGGAACCTTAGCGTTTATGACTTCGGATGGCATTGAAGGACCCTTCATACTCATTGTGCCTGTGTTGTGACTCTCCCTGTCACATACAAGAGAAATCATTAAGTGCTGAAATATGTTGCTCTAAATCACCAAGTCAGAAATCTATGAACCATAAACTGAACAAAATCGTAGAGGATATTTTCAGACCAAAATTTAGTCGTAACTGAGCTCATCCAGTTCTGACGCTTCCTCATTCAGATGAAGGCAGCACCATGAAATAGGGCAATTTCAGTGAGATTATTTACAAATATTTGATCATGATAAACCAGTTGGAAGTTTTATAATTGAAAACACAAAGTCCTTTAAGGGTAGTTAGACAATGAACGTAATATATTTGCAACTGAATTAAAAACAAATGAATCTACTATACAAGTGAACTTATTTACAAAACAGAAATAAACTCAAAAACATAGAGAACAAACTTATTATTACCAAAGGGGAAAGTGGGGGAGGAATAAATTAGAGTTTGGGATTAACAGATATACAGCACTATATATCAAATAGACAAAAAACAAATACCTACTGTACAGCACAGGGAACTAAACTCAATATCTTGTAATATCCTATCATGGATTAGAATCCAAAAAAGAATATATATATCTGAATCACTTTACTGTACATCTGAAACTAACACAACGTGGTACATCAGCTATCCTTCAATAGAAATAAATAAGTATGGAGGTTCCTTAAAAAACTAAAAATAGAACTACCATACAACCCAGCAATCCCACTATTGGGCAGATACCCTGAGAAAACCATAATTCAAAAAGAGTCATGTACCACAATGTTCACTGCAGCACTATTTACAATAGCCAGGACTTGGAAGCAACCTAAGTGTCCATCGACAGATGAATGGATAAATAAGACGTGGCAAATATATACAATGGAATATTACTCAGCCATAAAAAGAAATGAAATTGAGTTATTTGTAGTGAGGTGGATGGACCTAGAGTCTGACATACAGAGAAAAACAAATACCATATGCTAACACCTATATATGGAATCTAAAAAAAAAAAAAAAAAAGCTGGGATGAAGTGAGTGAGTAGCATGGACATATACACACTACCAAATGTAAAACAGATAGCTAGTGGGAAGCAGCAACATAGCACAGGGAGATCAGCTCGGTGCTTTGTGCCCACCTAGAGGGGTGGAATAGGGAGGGTGGGACGGACACACAAGAGGGAGGGGATATGGGGATATATGTATACATATAGCTGATTCACTTTATTATACAGCAAAAACTAACACACCATTGTAAAGCAATTATACTCCAATAAAGATGTTAAAAATAAATAAATAAGAATAAATGCGGGACTTCCCTGGTGGTTCAGTGGGTAAGACTCTGAGCTCCCAATGCAGGGGGCCCAGGTTCCATCCCTGGTTGGGGAACTAGATCCTGCATGCATGCCGCAACTAAGAAGTCCGCATGCCGTAACTAAAAGATCCCGCATGCCACAACGAAGATCCCGTGTGCCGCAACTAAGATATGGCACAGCCTAAATAAATAAATAATTTTTTTTTTTTCAGTATGCAGGCCTCTCACCTCTCACCTCCTTGACTTTGGGAGGTTAAGATGGGTATGGAAAAAGAAAAGGTCATTGAAAGTGTACCAGTTAAATGTCTACAAGTTTTGCTATGGTAACAAATATTCCTGAATTCTCAGTGGCTTACAACAAGAAACACTGATTGCTTCCTCATATTATATGAATCACTATTCACCTCTTGCTTCTTTCAATAATTTGATTCTGTCATTCCAGGTAAAATTTCAGTCTATCCAAGACCATTCTTGCAGTACAGAGAAGACAGGGTTATATGAAGCAAATAAAAGCTTTGAAAGCTTTGATTTCAGGTTGAAACATGCCATTCTACTCACACCAAATTGGCCCAGGAGCTCAAAAGGCATAAATGGGCAAGGCAGTACAATCCTCTCAAAGGGAAGTAAGGGTTGCCTAAGTCAAGCAGCCAACCTTGTTATCAAAGGGCAGACATGTATAATCTCACAGGGTGATAATTAATTGGAAATTATTACAATATATGATACTGCAGCTTCTGTCACAAATAATTTGTCGCTCCTCTGTTCACAATAAAATGAAATGAAATGAAATAGGGAATATTACTACAGAACATGAATACATCAAAATGATATAAAGAAGCTATGAAAAAACTCTACACATTATACTTAACAACTCAATAGCACGTTAAAACGGTTATATACCATGGCTAATGGGAATGTATTTTTAAAATATAATGATGGTTCAACATATGGAAATCATTCAAAGTAAAACAGCATGTTAACAGAATGAAAGAAAAAGACAACATGATCATCTCTACTGATGCAGAAAAAGCAGTTGACAAATGTCAACAGTCTTTTATGATAACAACACTCAATAAACTAAAAATAGACAAAAATTCCTCAACATTAAGGACGTATAGTAGCAGCCCACGGCTAACATCATACTCAACAGATTTTTCTCTAAGATCAGGAACAAGACAAGGATATCTGCTCTCACTGTTTCTAAAAACAAATTACTAGAAAGTCTAGCAGGAACACATAGGCAGAAAATAATAAGTAAATAAAAGGTATCCAAATAGAAAAAGGAAGCAAAATTATCCCTGTTGACAAACAACATGTTCTAGTATGTAGAAAACCCTGAAGGTTCTGCAAAATAACCTGCTAGAAATAATGAAGGAACTCAGAAAAATTATGAGATAAAATCAACAAATAAAAATCAATTTTTTATAATTTCTATAAATTAAAAATGAACACTCAAGAAGGAAATTCAGGGGGAGTTCCCTGGTTCCCTGGTGGTCGAGTAGTTAGGATTCGGCGCTTTCACTGCTGTGGTCCGGGTTCAATCCCTGATCGGGAAACTGAGATCCCTCAAGCAGTGCTGTGTGGCACAAAAAACAACAACAAAAAACACTCCTTAAAAAAAAAACAAGGAAATTCAGAAACAACTCTATTAACCATAACATCAAAGATATAAGTAAAATACTTGGAATAAGCTGACATTTAAAGGGAAAGATTTGTACACTGTAAACTAAAAACACAGCTGAAAAATATTAGGACACAATGCAAAGATATCCCAAGTTCATTAATTGGTAGTCAATATTTTCTAGATGTAAATACTACCCAAAGCAATCAACAGAGTCAACCCAATCCCTAGTAAATCCCAATAGTGTCTCTTGAAGGAATAGATAAACACATCCTAAGAGTCACTGCCCTTGAAAAATGGTTTGTGATATTCCTCAAAATCAGAAAAAAACCCTTTGGAAAGACTTATCAGCCAGGCTCTGTTGATACTTTCTGTCTCATATCCTAGAACATGCTGACCACTCCACTACATAGCTTGAAATGCTGATTTTGTATGCTGCAGGAAAATATTACAACATATGAGGGAAACTGTTCTACATCAAAAATTTCTGTTACCCAGCAAACCCACACGATGGAGAGTCCACCTGAAGCTGTGCATTAACTAAGGGTGGCTTATCACAGCAGAGAAACTGGATAAAATTTCAGACCCAAGGACTAGGTATTTCAAAAACAAGTTTCAGAGGCAAAAGCATGCAAACTTAGGAGAATAAGAAATCAAGAAGAGTATACATTCCCCAACCTGATAGAGCAGTACAAGAGCAAAACAAAATACAAGATTTGTAGGTCAGATATTATAAGATGAAACCATGTGATCTACCCACAGAAGACAAACTAAAAGGCTGAAAGATGCATATTCATCCTTTGAGGGACTGCGGACTAGAAATAGGATCTCTCTGGGACTTACATTCTAACAATCTTTATACGCTATGGCTCTATGAGTTTGACATTTCTAGCTTCCATATATAATACCTTTCTTTTTTGTCACAATGTCATCATTTATGGCTGACATACATTTTCTATATCCATTCATTTGCCAACAGGCATTAGTTCTTTCTACATCTTGGCTGTTTTGAATAATGCAATAATATTCATTGGAGTACAAATATTAATGTCACTATAATGATTTGATTTCATTTGGATATCTAGCCAGACGTGGGTGTCATAGATTGTGTGCCTGTTCTATGTTTATTTTATTAAGGAAACTCTATACTGACTTCAATAAAAGCCCTACCACTTACATTGCCACCAACAAAGCACAAGGGTTCCCTGTTCTGTGTATTGTGTGTGTGCGTGTGTGTGTGTGTGTGTGTGTGTACTTTCACACAGGTAGGGAGAGGACAGTAGGGGAACCAGTACTGGCCTGGCAGCCAGAAAGTAGCAGCTACAGCTTCCCAAGGATGAGCCTCTGGACTGCAGATCACTGTGGTGCTACTTGCCCTCTGATTCTTGGAAAAATTTTTCACTACACCAGAGAACTTAATGGCCCATCTCAAGTTGTGTCCACAGACACATACCTAGCAGAATATCCCTAACGAAAACCTTTTGCCATTCAAAGCTTAGTACTCATAATTTTCCTTCTGGACTCAAATGAACTTACAAACTCTCATGGGGTCCAACACAATCTCCGTACAATCTGTGTCAACTCATCCTACTATAAAATACGAGAAAACATTCTACTTCAATAAATCATGCCTGAGGGAAAACTACATATATTTTCCTTCACCATGACCACAGACCAAACACTGTCATCTCCAAAAAACTATATATAAAAGAAAGATGTTTCCAAAGGTGCACATGCCCCAGTGATGCCCCCAAATCCCTCATGGAAACACTCCAAATTCTCTTTTGTATCTTTCACAGTGCATCTAAAACTTTCTTCATTTGGGACCCAAAATACTAAAAAATACCAAAGATAACTCACAACACGATCACTGAAATTTTCCCTGTATTACTCTAACAATTGCACAAAGATTCTACACTATCCAAAAGACCCAACAGAAGTCACCAGTGGTGTGGAGGCTGTAGGGCACCCTCTATATGAATAGCCTGAGGACAAGGCACCCATCCTCATGCACCCAAAGATCCCTGTGGGCTCAGCTCAGGCCATACTTCTCACAACACTGAAGAAAAATGTTTTTGTCTGCCTAAATCCACTGCCTTCACTCGTCCCCAGGTATAACCATGAAATACCCAAATAAACCAATGCATGGAAACCTCAGTCTCAGCAGCTATGTCCCAGGGAACCTGAGCTAAGACACTATGGCACCTCAAACCATGCAATGTACCCACAACTACCTATAAACCCAATACCAGGTGTTCCAGCCAGAAATGACACATCCCTTGCCACAAACCCCCTGAGACCAAAGGGACAGCTGAACACACCATTCATGGGGCTCATCTTGATGCTTGCCCTTGCTGCCATATCCAGCCTATAGAACCCTACAGGGCCCCCTTCAATTTCCCCATTTTTCCACCTCTGCTCATGCAAACATGGGCAAAGAGGGTTAAAAGGCACAAGTATCTGTCTGCAAAGGCATCGCAACAGGAATATTCACAAGAAACCATCCAAAAGACGCTGGGCGTTCAGTATGAAGGTCAAGAAGTTGACTCTCCTGGGAAAATTTACCAGCAACTGGGGACGTTATGGACTTCAGTTACAAAGGCATTTGAATTCAGTGAGGAAGTCTCAAACAGAGAGGGTCCCCAGGTCTCTTGTCTCCTGTTCTCCCAACTCACAGGTAATTAAAAGATTAGTTAACCCTAGCTCTTTGACAGGGACTTCCTTCATTCCCCTTAGGTTCTGGATTTATGCCCCCCCTTAGCACAGTGAAATCACTATCCTGGATTCTGAATAGATGAAATGCTTGAAGGCAAAGCTCCTGTCCAAGGTGGCGACTGGTCACTGGACGTGCAGAGACTGGAATACCTGGGGGCTACAGGGGAGCAGTGACACAGGAGACTAAACACAGCGACACCTCAGGACACTGCATGAGGACATCAGATTTGCAGGGCTTTTTACAGCTCCCTACATATTTTTGCTTTTGAGTAATTAAGTAGCCACATGGGGTAAGGATCAATTAAAGTCGAAATGTCCAGAACAAATATGGGAACCATCCTCATCACCTACCCTGTTCACCTGGTCTCTCCTTAGGGGAGATTACTCAGCCCATCCCACAGTCCTAGCTTCTAAACACATCCCCAGAGTGAGATGTTGCAGCCATCCTCAGAAGAAGAGGAAAACTTGTGCTCTTCAGTGAAGTGAAAATGGGAAAGACTCCAAATAATCAATGGAGACGGGCATTTCTCGTGAGGGTGACTGATGTAGGGACAATAAAACCATTAGTGTGACAAGAGATTGTCAGGAGGGGCTGGGGAGACCTCCCTGAGCCTAGAACTGAAGGAGGACAGAGGGCCTGACCCATGGTGACTTTAAGGGAGAAGGTAAGAAAGGAACTAAGATCTGAGACAGAAAAGGTTTTGGTGTTTGGGAACAAAGAAAAGGTGAATGTGACCGGGGCAGAGTGAACCATGAGAAAAGGTTAAGCTCCCAGTATGAGGCTGGAGACCCCGGCAGGGCCCTGAGGATGACACAGGGCTGTGTAGCCACAGTGAGGAGTCAGGATTTTTGTCTAGCGGACAAACGGTAGGAGGTCTGAGTGTAAGAACTGAAAATTAAAATTAGGGGCTTCCCTGGTGGCGCAGTGGTTAAGAATCCGCCTGATAATGCAGGGGTCACGTGTTCAAGCCCTGGTCCGGGAAGATCCCACATGCTGCTAAGCAACTAAGCCCGTGTGCCACAACTACTGAGCCCACATGCCACAACTACTGAAGCCCATGCACCTAGAGCCCGTGCTCCACAACAAGAGAAGCCACCGCAATGAGAAGCCTGTGCACTGCAACTAACAGTAGCCCCCACTCACCACAACTAGAGAAAGCCCACGCACAGCAACGAAGACCCAACGCAGCCATAAGTAAATAAATAAAATAAGTTAAAATTAAAACTCTAAATTCAACTAGGCACTGCCACACACAAACTCAGGCCCAACTGGGCCAATCATTTCAAGGGTTTCTGTTGCTCAAATGAAGAATTTCTGGTGGAGTCGATCACCTCCATGTTACGAGTGGGCTCTCTGAGGCATTTATGAGAAAGTCTGAGTTGACTGAATAGCATCAGGCGTAACTGAATTCTAAAAAGGTCACCTGAAGGGTTAAGTGGGCAGAGTTTGTCCTTATTGCTTATCCTATTTAAAACACCATCTATCATGAGTCTGAGCAATGGAAACTTCTCTTTCAAGGTCAGATCACACTGGTACCAACCATTTAATTCTTCTTTTCCAGAAAAATCACATTAAAATAACTTTAAAATACAGGGATAACGCAAGAAAAAAAAAAAAAAATACAGGGAGTTTCCAGTTGGCCTAGTGGTTAGGATTCTGGGCTTTCACTGCCCTGGCTCACGTTCAATGCCTGGTCAAGGAACGGAGATCCTGAAAGCTGTGCAGCGTGGCCACTGCAAAAGCACAGCTGTTGGGGCAGAAAACATTGCAAGGGGTCAGCTTAGAAATAAGCTCTCAGCAAACTTCTCCATCATGAATAGAGAGGCTCTGTTGGAAGCTTCCAAGTCAAACTAGTCCATCCTTCATCATTTGTACAGAACAGTTAAGAGGGACCTGAGGGAAAAATCTTCCTATCATCTCACAGCCATTTTAACATATCACAGAAAAAGGAAGAAAACAAAATATAAGGCTAACTGGCTAAACTTGATTTTGAATGTTAATATAAACATCATTGGGGCTTCCCTGGTGGCGCAGTGATTGAGAGTCCGCCTGCCGATGCAGGGGACATGGGTTCGTGCCCCGGTCCGGGAAGATCCCACATGCTGCAGAGCGGCAGGGCCCATGAGCCATGGCCACTGAGCCTGCGCGTCCGGAGCCTGTGCTCTGCAACGGGAGAGGCTGCGACAATGAGAGACCCGCGTACCGCAAGAAAAAAAAAAAAAGATGCCACCAAAAAAAAGAAAATTACAAGCCAATATCACTGATGAACATAGACGCAAAAATCCTCCACAAAATACTAGCAAACCGAATCCAACAGTACATTAAAAGGATCATACACCATGATCAAGTGGGATTTAACCCAGGGATGCAAGGATTTTTCAATATCTGCACATCAATCAGTGTGATACACCACATGAAAATGAAGTTAGGGACTTCCCTGGTGGTGCAGTGCTTAAGAATCTGCCTGCCAATGCAGGGGACACGGGTTCCAGCCCTGGTACGGGAAGGTCCCACATGCCATGGAACAACTAAGCCCGTTCACCACAACTACTGAGCCTGGGTGCCACAACTACTGAAGCCCGCGTGCCTAGAGCCCGTGCTCTGCAACGAGAAGCCACCGCAATGAGAAGCCAGCTCACCACAACTAGAGAAAGCCCATGAGCAGCAACGAAGTCCCAACGCAGCCAAAAATAAATAAATAATGAAGTTATCTTCTGATACAAAGAATTACTAAATGCACAAATCTTATAAACAGTTTTGCAATTGTCATCCTCAGCAAACAAATTTTATATAAACTATATTCTAAAGCCACAAATAATAATATCACAAATTAATCATCCATATCAACACAATTCACCATCCATCTGGATCCAGTTTCCCCAACACTACCTGCACTACTGTGCGTTTCCATTTCATTCTCTTTATCTTTCTCCCTTTTTCTATTTTGTCTCTGTTTTTCTTCCCCTCCACTCTGCTGGTGTTCCTGTTACGGATCAGGATTTTTGGGCTCTTTTATCAATAGAAATTGCTAAGAGTCCAGACAAGAAATTCAGGCAAGGCTTTATTGGGACTCATGCAGCAACAAGTAACAGGATCCCTTGCTCGCTCCCAGGGTCAAGGGGCAAGTTTGCCCCTTATATGGAGTGAGGTAGGGGTGGGTCCAGGGGTCAGGCTGGAGCGGTGTGCAGGGTGCATGAACAGTATCCTGTTTTTGCACCCAACACCTCAGAAGTGGCAATTGGGTTTTTAGTTTCTTTGTATATTGTTTATAATTTGCCCCAACTGTTCATGCACACAGTTATTTTTAGTTCCTTCTACTTTCTTTGCATTCTGTTGCTCCAGGAAATGTTTGTCCAGGTGTAAGCACTGCAGCAAAGGTTGCCAGGTCCCAGATCCCAAACTGTCTCATTCTTGCCCTCCTATATCGACCCTCACATGTGTCCAGTCCACTCTGCAACTTGTTTCCCCTCTTATGGCTCTTTCCCAAAACCTTTCTGATTATCCTAAATCTCTGGATATTCGTGCCTCTTTCTTCCCCCCATCTCTGCTCCCTCTCTGCCCTTGGGTTACACTCCTTCTATCCCTGTTATGCTCCCTTTGTCCCCACTCTCTAGCACCTCCAGGTGGCTATGCTTCTTTCCTGCTCGTTTTCTTCCTCTGCTCCTGAAATCTTTGTTTCTTCTATCTTTCCAGGCACCATGTTGCTCTGAAGGCCAAGCTTCCAACTCTTTTGTCTTCCCGCCACCACAGTATGTGTTGCCTCTCCACTGTTATGCCCCTCCTGCCAATGATCCTAGGCCCCTCCCACTATGTTGCTCTCCAATCCTGCAGATCCTATTTTAATTACTTCTATATTTTATCGCAGTGCAAGACTTTCAAGGCTAAATTTATTTTATTTTACTATTCCTCTTCAAGATCCTCAGCCATGGTTCACGTTCCCTTCGATTCGCCCTCATTCTTTTCTCCTCAGTTTTTCTCCTTGTCTCTCAGTCACTGTGTCTCTGCTTCTCCTGATCCCCCTGCCCCACATATTTAGAGGGATGGAGAATAAACAAGATGCCCAGCTACTGGAAGAGACCATTTGGAATTTGGGACGGAAGAACACTGGGTGTCACACGTCTGGCCCATGTCACCTCCCCCTATGCGGGCTGAGGGGAAGGGCTGACTACGAAGGGGAGGCCGGGGGAGCACAAGGACCGGCCTGAGGAGACGCGAGGACAGAGGGGCTGGGAGGGAGGGAGGGGCTCTCAGGAGAGGAGCGGGGTCTCCAGAATCCCAGGGCCAGGGAGAGGACACGGCCTCCCCGGCAGCGGGAGAGAGCGAAGCTGCGGGCGCGCGAATCCACCTCGCAGAAGGGGACTTTACAAGGCGCAGGCGGAGGTAATGAAGGGTTTTAAGCAGGAAAATGTCGCGAAAGGCTGTGTCTCGGTGGACCGAAGGCCGAGAGTGCGAGGCTAGGGGGCGCGAATCCACCTCGCGGAAGAGGACTTCTCATTGCGGGGGGCGGGGGTACTGAAGGGTTTTATGAAGGAAAACGACGCCAAAGGCGGTGTCTACGTGGAAGGCAGAAAAGCCACGAGAACGGGCAACCTCGCACCGATTTCAACCCAAATGAACAGATACCCAACCTGTAACAGCGTCTGGATTTACTCGGCCGGAGGGCCAGGCGCTGGGGTGTAAGGTTGATAGTCACTCCCAAGACCCTGAAGGCAGAATACGGGGAACAGCGCAGCACATACTTACAGCAAAGTAGAAATACACGCTTCGTAGCGAGACCTCCAACACGTGCACCCCGTTTCCGGTTCAGGAGGAAAGTGCGTCCGAAGGGACCAGGCGGACTTCCGGGGGCGGGCTCTGGGCGGGGCGCTACTGGCTAGGGGCGGGGCGAGAGCCCAGCTCTGCGCTGAGAGAGCAGGAGGAAGGGTCTGGGGTGGCGGGGCGAGTGAGAGCGCCGTGCTTCCCCTTCCCTTGTAACTGCTGATTTTAAGTGACTTTCTGGAACACTTTTAAGGTAAAAGCTTACAGATGTGTGGGCCACTGGTGTGGGAAACTGAGATGTTTCCCTCCCAACAAGTTAAAAGTGGTTTCAATAAACAGCTGTTTTCGCCAGCAGGTTGCTCGCATGTCCCGCTCCTGAAACTCCAGCAATTCAGTGGCTGGGAACTTGGGCCTCCAAGTGGTAGCTGTGGTGCAGTAGTTTGATCTGGGAACATTTCCTGAAGTTGAATTAGTTTTAGGAAACAAGAGCTGCAATTCTCTCTTTATTACAAACTAGAATGAGAAATACAAAACCCTCCCTGGGGAGAATGGGCCATTTCACAGAAGAGCTTTTCCTTTCTATTCCTAATTCAGCCAGGACAACAAACCCAACAATATGCTCAGTTCCACAGACTCGGGCAAAACTTGGGGTTTGAGGCTGGAGGACTAAGGCATATGATAATTTCCGTAATTTTAATTGTTATAAATTGCATTGTTCTTTCTTTTTTGCTAGTGTTTTATTTGCCTTTTAAAACCACATTTTATCCCGTTTTGAGAGGTACGTGACATACATCACTATGATTTTAAGGTGCACAGCATAATGTTCTGACTTACATATATTGAAATAATTACCGCAATGTTTAGTAAGCATCCATCATCTCATATAGATTCCATGAAAATAGGGAGCAACAAAACAGAAAAAATATTTTCCTTTCTATGAGAACTACATTATCCTTTAAGACACTTGCTCTATTCCACACTTGTGAAAATTATGTTTAACTATATACTAGAAAAACTTGTTTATGAAATTATACTTATGTACATAAAAACTAAGCAGTGTAATCTCAGATGACTATGTTCATCATGAAGAAAATTAGAACGTTTTACTTTGTATTTTTTGCAAGATGCAGTATAGTTTAGCTCTGTTTATATTTTTGAAAGTTCTGACAAGTGTGGATAACAGGCTGTGAAATATATATTCTTCAGAAGACACTGGCATTTATTGCCATGTAAAGAATAATTACGTTGCAACATTTCTAAGGGCATTTAATAGGGAGGTATATTCTCCTTATATGAACCCTAGAGAAAGTAAAACTAGATTATCAATTATGCAATAAGTTCATTTCAACCCTCGATATTTTGATGACAATATCTTAGATAAGATCTGCTACAGAGTGCGTTTTATCACATCCCTAACGTGAAACATTTCATCCATAGAAACACTAGAATCCATTCAAATATGATGAATTTTAGATAGGGAAATTAACATTGCAAGTATTTCCAGGTACAATGAGCAGAACGTCCTGGTGTATCACACATACAAATACAAGAAAATATATCACATTTTTATTTTATTTTATTTTTTATTTTTTATTTTTTTTGCTGTACGTGGGCCTCTCACTGTTGTGGCCTCTCCCGTTGCGGAGCACAGGCTCCGGACACGCAGGCTCAGCGGCCATGGCTCACGGGCCCAGCCGCTCTGCGGCATGTGGGATCTTCCCGGACCGGGGCACGAACCCGTGTCCCCTGCATCGGCAGGCGGACTCTCAACCACTGCGCCACCTGGGAAGCCCTCAACTGCACTTTTTTTCAACACAGACAACAATATGTCTCCCACAAGAAATGCACTCCAAAAATTTACACAGTAAAAAAGCATGAAAAAATACACCATTTCAACACCATTCAAAATAGAGGGGCTAACATAATACAAAGTAAATTAAAGAGTAAATAATGTGTCAAGAATAAGGAAACCTATTTTATAATCATAAAGACAGAAATTCAGAATGACATGACAATCAGAAACTGCCACAGAACTGCATTTCATTATAGCCACAAAAACATTCTGGAGAAAAGTTTGGAGACAACAACACAAGGATAAATAATCTACTTATAAGTTTTTCGAACCCATCATGGATAGAAATAGTTAGATTCTCTAAAGCCCGAGAACCTACGGATGCACTGTTACCTTCTGGTATAAAGTACCTAGGTGGAAGAAAACTGTGGTGGTGAAAGGAACATGATTCATTAGGATCATGAAAAATAATTAAATTTTATTAATTAAAACAAGAGACCTATGAGACATTCTGAATAAAACAGTAGCAAAAGGCAGTGACAGCAGTTAAATGTCATACATATACACATAGAATTCTGGGGCTTTATTTTTTTATACATTTATTTATTTTATTTATTTATCTTTGGCTGTGTTGGGTCTTCATTGCTGCACGCAGGCTTTCTCTAGTTGCAGCAAGCGGGGGCCACTCCTCGTTGCGGTGCGCAGGCTTCTCACTGTGGTGGCTTCTCTTGTTGCAGAGCATGGGCTCTAGGCATGCGAGCTTCAGTAGTTGTAGCACGTGGCCTCAGTAGTTGTGGCTCCCGGGCTCTAGAGCACAGGCTCAGCAGTTGCGGCACATGGGCTGCAGTTGCTCCGCGGCATGTGAGATCTTCCCAGTCCAGGGCTCGAACCCGTGTCCCCTGCATTGGCAGGTGGATTCTTAACCACTGTGCCACCAGGGAAGCCCTAGAACTCTGGGACTTTTGAGGACATTTTCCTCTTGGGATAACTGCTCTCCCTTTCATTTCGAAGAATAAGACTAGTTTTTCATGAATCATAGATCTATACAGCTTTCCCCAGGCAGTGGAGGAAGTGACCAACTTCTCCGACACATTGTTCCTACCACATAATCAGTCCCTGTTGACCTGTCCCTCTCCTCCCACGAAAAGCCCATTCCCTTAACGTCCTGCCTGACCTATTCATGGTCGGGTAGTAAAGCATTCTGTCCTATGACCCACTATGACCTATCTACAGAAAGACACACGAGGCTTCCGTGGTGGTGCAGGGGTTGAGAGTCTGCCCGCCAATGCAGGGGACACGGGTTCGAGCCCTGCTCTGGGAAGATCCCACATGCCGCAGAGCAACTAAGCCCGTGAGCCGCAACTACTGAGCCTGCGCGTCTGGAGCCTGTGCTCCGCAACGGGAGAGGCCGCGACAGTGAGAGGCCCCCGCTCGCCGCAACTGGAGAAAGCCCTCGCGCAGAAACGAAGACCCAACACAGCCAAAAATTAATTATTTTTTTTTAAAAGACACATGAATTAACATGATAAATCATGTCACAGTTCTACATTATTCTTTGTCCCCCCCTTGTTGATAATTCAAACAATATTGAATTTGATAATTCAAGGTCCTTGTTTTCTCAGGAAACATGGATGTGACTGACCCACACCTAATCAAATTGGACCCCTCATTTTATAGATTCCTTGCCAGAGACTATCATGGAAGACCTGTAATGCAGGCATAAGATCGAGACTTCAAACTTCAGGTTGAAAGGTATAAATATAATGTAGTCTTTTCAAAGGAACTCCAATAATACATATTTATACAGAGAAGATATTGGCATACTTATGCCCTTCTTCTGGTACTACAAACATCATGTCACACGTTTTAACGTATTGTCACTTGCAATGATTCTGCAGCATACAGTATCTCACATTAACCTTGGACAAATGAGACATTTATTCCTAGTATGGATTCTCTGATATGTTATCTGTTGTTAAGAATTGCTCAAAAAATTTACCTAATTCAAAAAATTTACTTAATGTAAGGGAATCCTTACATTTGTAAGGATTCCCTCCCAATATGAGTTCTTTGGTGAACCCTGAGGATGCACTGTTGTGTCAATTTCTTTCCATGTTCAGTAAGTATCTATAGTTTCTGACCTGTATGAATGCTCTCATTACAACAAAGGTGTGGATAGCTGATGAAAATTTTTACAACATTCATGACATTTGAAACGTTGCTCTTCAAAATACATTCTCTATGTTTCAGAGCATTGATCTTCAGGTACAAGCCTTAACACACATACTGCTTTGTGTGGTTTCTCTCAAAGATATATATTGAGAAATCTAGTGCATTGTGAGGCCTGGATAAAGCCTCTGCTCATACAGTTGAAGGGTTTCTTTTCAATGGACTGTCTGCTGTTAACTAATACTTGAAGTCAAGAAAAGGTTTTGTCACACTCATTTCATTTATAAGGTATCACTCCAGTATGTCCCACCTTGTGATCTTTGGGTAAAAGCCTTGCCACACACATTACATTTGTGTCTTAACTACTGGATCGCCAGGGATGTCCCTAAAGTGTCAATTTTGAATGAAGACCTTTCCACATATATCACATTAATATGATTTCCCCTCTGTATTTATTACCTGATTTGCAGTATGGGTTGAGATCTCACTAAAGGTATTCCAACACTCATTACCTTTTAGAGATTTTTCTGCATTATGAATTCTCTGATGAATTGCAAGGTCTGAATTTCAACTACAGACTTTGCCAAATTCATCACGTTTATATTGAGTTGGCCAAAAAGTGCCTTCTGTTTTTAAGAAAAAATAAAAGACAAATTTTTTTCATTTTCACCAAGAACTTTATTGAACAACAAATTTACCCTTTTGTTCCACTACCTTCTGCCATTTTTCAGGAAACTTCATAATTCCAACTTCCCAAAGCTTTTCATCTTTTTGAGCAAAGAACTGTGCCAGTTGCCTTTTACACTCTTCCAGGGAATTGAAATTTTTTTCCATTAAGAGAATTTTGTAAAGACCGAAATAAACAAATCCAGAGGTGCAATGTCTGGCGAATATGGCAGATGAATTAAAACTTCCCAGCCAAGCTGTAACAGTTTTTGCCTGGTCATCAAAGAAACATGTGGTCTTGCGTTATCCTGATGGAAGATTATGTGTTTTCTGTTTACTAATTCTGGATGCTTTTCATGGACTGCTGCTTTCAGCTGGTCTAATTGGGAGCAGTACTTGTTGGAATTAATCGTTTGGTTTTCTGGAAGGAGCTCAAAATAGAGGACTTCCAATCCCACTGTAGACACATCACCTTCTTTGGATGAAGACTAGCTGTCCATGTGGTTGGTGGTGGTGCACTTCACATACCCCACGATCACTTCCATTCCACATGATTGTACATTATCCTCTTTTCATCACCCATCACAATTTGTTTTAAGAACAGAACTTTTTATTATGTTTAAGTAGAGAATCGCATGCAGATATACGGTCAAGGTTTTTTTTTTCGCTTAACTTATGTGGAACCCAAGCATCAAAGCAATTCACATAACCAAGCTAGTGCAAATAATTTTCAACGCTTGATTTGGATATTTTGAATTATGTCGGCTATCTCCCACGTGGTATACCGTTGATTGTTCTCAATTCATGTCTCAATTTGATCACTATCAACTTCAAATGGTCTACCTGACCGTGGAGCATCACCCAGTGAGAAATCTCCAGCATGAAATTTCGCAAACCACTTTTGACATGTTCGATCAGTCACAGCACCTTCTCCATACACTGCACAAATCTTTTTCTGTGTTTCGGTTGTGTTTTTACCTTTCTTGAAATAATGAAGAGTAATATGCTGAAAATGTTGCTTTTTTCCTTCCATCTTCAATATTAAAATGGCTACACAAAAATTCACCAATTTTTATGTCTTTTTTTAAAATGCACGCTGATATCGCAGCTGTCACATAAAATCTAACAAAATTGTTTGAATGAAGTTAAAGACAACTAAGTGCTCCTAGAGCCACCTTACGGAAACAACTGAAACTTCTGGGCAACCCAATATAATTTCTGTCCTGTATGGATTCTCAGGTGTTGAGTGAGGGCTGAGATGTGATAAAAGCTTTTGCCAAACTCATTACATTTGTATCAGCTCTCTCCGGTATGAATTTTTTGATGACTTACAAGGTGTGATTTTTCACTAAAGACCATGGCACACTCATTACGTTTGTAAGGATTCTCTCCAGTATGAATTGTCTGGTGTCTTATAAGGTGTGCTTTTCGACTAAAGAACTTATCACACCCAATACACTTGTAAGGTTTCTCTCCTGTATGAATTCTCTGATGTCTTGTTAGGTTACTTTTTCGACTAAAGAGCTTGCCACACTTAATACATTTGTAAGGTTTCTCTCCAGTATGAGTTCCCTTATGACTTTTAAGGTGTGCTTTTCGACTAAAAAACTTACCACACTCAATACATTTATAAGGTTTCTCCCCAGTATGATTTCTCTGATATCCTACAAGTAATGAATTTTGAGGAAAGACATTTTCACACACATCACATTTATGTAATTTGTCTTCTGTATTTAGAAACTGATGTCTGCCAGGTTTTGAGCTGTAATGAAAGATTTTCCCACATTCATTACATTTGTAAGGTTTCTCTCCAGTATGAACTCTCTGATGCTTTCCAAGGTTTGGCTTTTGAGAAAAGAACCTGCCACAGTCATTACATTTGTAAGGTTTCTCTCCAGTATGAATTCTCTGATGACTTTCAAGATTTGAATTTCGATTGAAGACCCTGCTACACACATTACATTTGTAAGACTTCTCTTCATTATGAACTCTCTGATGCTTTGTAAGGTATGCCTTTTGATTAAAGAATTTGCCACATTCATCACATTTATAAGGTTTCTCCCCATTATGATTTCTCCGGTATCTTGCAAGGAATGAATTTCGAATAAAGACATTTTCACATACATCACATTTATGTAGTTTCTCTTCTGTATGGAGAAACTGATGTCTTCCAAGTTCTGAGCTGTAATGAAAGATTTTCCCACACTCATTACATTTGTAAGGCTCCTCTCCAGTATGAGTTCTCTGATGACTTGCAAGGTATGAATTGTGAGTAAAGACTTTTTCACATACATCACATTTATGTACTTTCCCTCCTGTATGGAAGATCTGATGTCTTTTGAGGTATGATCCCTGAAGGAAGGTTTTGCCACACAGATTACATTTGTAAGATCTTTCCCTGTGTGCTTCCTGTTCTTGTGTCACTACTGAAGGACGCATGAAACCACTCGCATGTGTACTTGAAATGTTGGTTTGAACACTAGAAGAAGTTCCTTCAAGTGGTGAAAATGAGGCACTACTCCTGATATCCTTGTCCACTTGAATAAATTCATCAATCTTCTCTTCACTTTTAAATATATGCAGTTCAACCCAAAAGCTTAATGCCAGCCTATTTTCAATAGGCTTGATTCCTGCAACACTTCTAACATGTTCATCTCCCTTCTCAGTGAGATTTTCGTTATGGGTTATAGGTATTTGTTTGTAATTACTTTCCTCATCTCTCTTCTGAGACACTAAGTCATACATATTTTCTTGAACATCACTGAGGTAGAAATGTTTCATTTCATTCCTTTCATGTCTTTCTGACATCACTGTTTGGAATACTTCTCCTCTATCAGTATTTGCTTTCAGTTGTAATATCTTGATCACATGCATGTAAGAGATATCTATAAGATATAAAGAACCGTAAGTATCCCATTCATTACAATTCATGAATAAATGTTTCAGGTTAAATAAACCATGCTAAGCCAAATAATACTTCTATCAAGCAAAGTTATGAACCTCACCAACCATGATATTACAATTTGTAGAAACACAATAGGAATGATTCTTTACTAAAGGTAAAGTCATCAGAGGTAATTCCAGTAATTTTATGGCACACTTTTAAACAACCTATGACAAAAATACTCACATTGGAAAAACTGCTGTCACCTATCAAAGTGTAGTTTTCACCCATGATGCCAACCAAAGCACATACCAATTATCAGTAAACATACTGGTAACGAGGAGAAAAGGATATTAAACTATGTGTGTGTGTGTGTGTGTGTTTATTTTCAGAATACTTCTTATATATGAATAAATGCTAAAGAACCAAAAATATATTGTAACAATAAATAAACCAAAACTAGCTTATCTAATGAATAATCTAAATGACTGCCACTTTAAAACTGGGAAACAAATATAACACAGAGAAAATGAAGAATTTTTTTTTTCTTGACCAGGCCCATGTGGCATGCGGGATCATAGTTCCCCGACCAGGGATCAAACCAGTGCCCCCCGAATTGGGAACAAGATGTCTTAACTACTGGACAACCAGAGAAGTCCCGATAAAACATTTTTTTAAAACAACTAGATATTTCTAAAAACCTCCTATAAAACTATGTACCCATGAAGAAGCATAAAACATGTGTAAGATCACCATCTGGAAATCAAAATTAAATAAATTAATTATCAATAAATGAAACATTCTCCAGTTATATGAACAGCCAATAAATGAGCAACTCCCTACATATGCAGGGACCTTAAACATCCAATTCATTGGCTCTGGCATACATGTAATGAAGAATGAGCAACTTGTAAATTTATTTAATTACGGTCAGATACAATATTGTCGGGAACAAATTGCAAAAATAAGGTATACAAGATGTAATGCAGACAAAAAGATAGTATAATAAAAATAACAGAATAATAATATATCTTTTCAACCAAAATAACTTTTGAGTTTTTACTATAAAAAATACACTATTCAAAGCCATCTAACAGTACTTATTCCTTTGAAAAGGCTTGAGGAAAATTATCAAGATTTTTCAAGGAAAGGAAGTAGACTCAAGAGGATTATGTACATGAACTCAATAGACAAAGAAACTACTGAGACAACCAGGATGTGCATCTGGACTTACAATGTGAGAAAACATATTCTTAAGAAGACCCTCAACCCAAGCAGCCCACCAGACTAAAGTACCAAGAGTTAAAAGTTCTGGCTGTTATGAAAAAATGCTTCTATTGACAATTTTTTACATCATGTTAATGTGGATAAATGTTTACATACATTCTGGGTATATCTGTAAAATCAGAATTCTTAGGTGTGATATTGTGATTTATTAAAAATACGGACTCGGTGATTCAGATGAGAAATTCATTACTTCCACTCACAACTTATTTGCCAAAACTGGTCCCTTGGCTTGCCTTGATGGAACAGGGCTGCAAAATTAGACAATGTGCAAAAAGAGTAAGAGACGTCTCACTAAAATCAATATACAGAATAAAAGTAGGAAAAAGAAAATACATTTAACATCACTAACCAGTGTGAGACCTCTGAGTTTTCTGTTTCCTCCATGTGAACCCCCGAATGCCTTCAGGGGTCATAAAAAAGAGAAAGTCTCTACTAGACTCTAGTGATATTCATTAGGAACTTGTAATTGTCTGTGGAAACTGGCAAATGTGAACAAAGTTTTTCAGAAACATTCTCAGCTCACCAAGTGTGCACTGTCACTGAAACACAGCTGAATTGATGTTGCGGTTCTAGGAGATGGTATGTCAGAATAAAAAACACATCTTAGAGACTGGCTGTGTCCCTCCCACCCAACACTCTTACACTACAATAAGCCCACAGTTCTAGCAGCAGGAAGGCATCAGCAAAGTACTTTGCTGAGGCAAAAGAGTATGTAAGGGGAAAAGCAGTAAATGCTCAAATCTCAAACATGCAATGTTCCAGGGTAGAAACTAATCCAGTGGCAAAGACACAGAGAAAGGGAAGAATAATTCTGAAAAATCAATGGAGTTTGTGGAGAAAAATTACAGTTCCTGAGGACCACAACAATCCCTGACTGGTACTACTATAATTTAACGTAATGCTCATTGATGGTGGTAGTGGATGGGGGGTATCTATGAAGCATGTAATATGATATTAAATTTATCTATAACTTTTTTTTTTTTTTGCGGTACACGGGCCTCTCACTGTTGTGGCCTCTCCTGTTGTGGAGCACAGGCTCCAGATGCGCAGGCTCAGCAGCCATGGCTCAGGGGCCCAGCCGCTCCGCGGCATGTGGGATCTTCCCGGACCGGGGCACGAACCCGTGTCCCCTGCATCGGCAGGTGGACTCTCAACTACTGCGCCACCAGGGAAGCCCCTATCTATAACTTTAAATCTAATTTGCCTGACATAAAAGAGCCCTGACACTATTTTCGTGGTAATAGAGTTATTGCTATAAAATGTCCATGATATAACAAAAATATTTTTCTAAATAACTCCTACAAAACTATGTGCCCATGAAGAAGCAGAAAACATTATGAAATGTTATATCATCTGTAAATCAAAATTAAATATTAATAAATGAAATATTCTCTAGTTATATTAACAGCCAAAGTCTGAGCATTTTAAGGATATGATTACATTAGTTAAGAATGTGAACACAAGAAAGAATGCTACTAAAATATTAACTATAAATATACTTTAAACAAAGAAATGCACTGGCTTTAGAATATCAAAAGTTCATGCTAACACTCCATGTGATCAAATATTAAAATTAGCCTACCCCTCAAATTACTAGAAATCATACCATTATATTTCTTAACATTAACTTTGCAAGTAAAAAAATGAAACCAATGAGGAGTGATATCAGCCGGATAGCAGAAAAGTAAACAACAGGCACTCATTAACATATGAGGAACCCAAGTTTAAAACAATATATAAACATACAAGCCTTTGGGAAAACTCTGCAAATGAGTTAATAAGCCATACCACCCAAGCAATTACCTATCCCGAAAACACTAAACCGAAAAGTGTAGCAAAGTCCATGACAATTTGCTGGCCTTTGACTCCCCGGTCCTTTCTTAAATTGCATTGAGACTGAACTGGAGGAAGCCTCCCAATTTTCAGAGGTGCCCTCAGGAGGAATGATAATAAAAACCACAATGAGATATTACACCATGCCTCTTAGAATAGCTCTCATTAAAAAGACCAGAGGTGACAGTTGTTATTGACAATGGGGATAAAATGGAATTCTAGTAACTTTGAGACATGGGTTTGTGGCACGCCTCAAAATCAGAAAAAAAAAACCTGGAAAGACTTATTAGTCAGGCTCTGTTGATACTTTCTCACATCTATGATGACCACTCCACTACATAGCTTGAAGTGATTTGTACATAGCAGAAAAATATTACAGGGCTTCCCTGGTGGTGCAATGGTTAAGAATCCACCTGCCAAAGCAGGGGACACGGGTTCGAGCCCTGGCCTGGGAAGATTCTTCATGCCATGGAGCAACTAAGCCCGTGTGCCACAACTACCTAGGCTGCACTCTAGAGCCCGTGAGCCACAACTACCAAGCCTGCATGCCACAACTACTGAAGCCTGCACGCCACAACTACTGAAGCCTGCGCACCTAGAGCCTGTGCTCCGCAACAAGAGAAGTCACCACAATGAGAAGCCCGCACGCCACAACAAAGAGTAGCCCCCACTCGCTGCAATTAGAGAAAAGCCTGTGCGTAGCAATGAAGATCCAACACAGCCAAAAACAAATTTAAAAAATTTTTTAAAAAGAAATGGCTCAGGGGTGGCGCAGTGGTTGAGAGTCCACCTGCCAATGCAGGGGACACAGGTTCATGCCCCGGTCTGGGAAGATCCCACATGCCGTGGAGCGGCTAGGCCCGTGAGCCATGGCCGCTGAGCCTGCGCGTCTGGAGCCGGTGCTCCGCAACGGGAGAGGCCACAACAGTGAGAGGCCCGCGTACCGCAAAAAAAAAAAAAAAAGAAAAAAAGAAATGGCTCAGGGATCTAAACAAGAAGACAGGGATTGAGACAGATCAATGCAGGTTCTGAGGTGCCAGATGGAATCAAAGACCAGCCAGTGTTTTCCCATCTTCTGATGAGGCTTCCTAAAAATATCAAATGGGGACGGAAGCAGGAAATGTTCAGGGATTGGTGACTGGACTGACAGCTGAGCATACAGTGGAACCATGCGCTGAAGGAGAGACGAAAGAGCAAGGGACCTCCATAAAACAGCCTGCCTCATGCTCCTCAATGACAAGCAACAGCAAGTTCACAGGAGCCAGATGGCGAGTGTCGTAGATCATGATAAAAATTGTGCTTTTGTGTCTGTTTGAGCAGCAGACCCACTGGAGGGTGAAAGAATACATTTTACATGTTGAAGGACAGAGCCCTATAACTGTCTGACTAGGGCAGAGTTGCCAAACACTATTAATAATGAGGCCTCCCTTCTGCCTTTCTGAGATATGACCTGTGTTCACACTTTGATACATCCCCAAGCTGCATTCATTTCACTCCACAGCTCAGCATTCTGCCTCTTGCTACAATATGGGTAAAATATTCAGATGATAAACAGAAATTCCTATACCTGAGAAAAAAGAAATATGGTTTTCTGTGGCTTTTCCAGAATCATGGTTCTTTACTCAGCTAAGGATTGAGGACACTACTGAGGGGTCAAGAAAAATATTTCAGAAACTTACCCACTGCTTGCCTCCTTCTGAATACACAGGGAACAGTTAAAATGCAGAAATCCACTCCCTCTTGCGAGAACACTGGAATCACAACTAACTGCTGAACAGTCATCGACAGGAAGACACTGGAACTCACCAAAAAAGATACCCCACATCCAAAGACAAAGGAGAAGCCACAGTGAGACGGTAGGAGGGGTGCAATCACAATAAAATCAAATCCCATAACTGCTGGGTAGGTGACCCACAAACTGGAGAACACTTATACCATAGAAGACCACCCACTGGAGTGAAGGCTCTGAGCCCCACATCAGGCTTCCCAACCTGGGGGTCCGGCAACGGGAGAAAGAGTTCCCAGAGAATCAGACTTTGAAGGCTAGCAGGATTTGACTGCAGGACTTTGACAGGACTGGGGGAAGCAGAGAATCCACTCTTGGAGGGCACACATAAAGTAGTGTGTGCATCGGGACCCAGGGGAAGGAGCAGTGACCCCATAGAGATTGAACCAGACGTACCTGCTAGTGTTGGGGGATCTCCTGGAGAGGCAGGGAGTGGCTCTGTCTCACCGTGAGGACAAGGACACTGGCAGCAGAAGTTCTGGGAAGTACTCCTTGGCGTGAGCCCTCCCAGAGTCCACCATTAGCCCCACCAAAGAGCCTGGGTAGGCTCCAGTGTTGGGTCACCTCAGGCCAAACCACCAACAGAGTGGGGACACAGCCCCACCCATCAGCAGACAAGCAGATTAAAGTTTTACTGAGCTCTGCCCACCAGAGCAACAGCCAGCTTTACCCACCACCAGTCCCTCCCATCAGTAAACGTGCACAAGCCTCTCAGATAGCCGCATCCACCAGAGGGCAGGCAGCAGAAGCAAGAACTACAATCCTGCAGCCTGTGGAACAAAAACCACATTCACAGAAAGATAGACAAGAAGAAAAGGCAGAGGGCTATGTACCAGATGAAGGAACAAGATAGAACCCCAGAAAAACAACTAAATGAAGTGGAAATAGGCAACCTTCCTGGAAAAGAATTCAGAATAATGATAGTGAAGATGATCCAGGACCTTAGAAAAAGAATGGAGGCAAAGATCGAGAAGATGCAAGAAATGTTTAACAAAGACCTAGAAGAATTAAAGAACAAACAGACAGAGATGAACAATACAATAATTGAAATGGAAAATACACTAGAAGGAATCAATAGCAGAATAACTGAGGCAGAAGAACGGATAAGTGACCTGGAAGACAGAAGGGTGGAATTCACTGCTGCACAACAGAATAAAGAAAAAAGAATGAAAAGAAATGAAGACAGCCTAAGAGACCTCTGGGATAACATTAAACACCACAACATTCACATTATACAGGTCGCAGAAGGAGGAGAGAGAAAGGACCCAAGAAAATATTTGAAGGGATTATAGTCAAAAACTTCCCTAACATGGGAAAGGAAATAGCCACCCAAGTCCAGGAAGCACAGAGAGTCCCAAACAGGATAAACCCAAGGAGAAACATGCCGAGACACACAGCAATCAAACTGGCAAAAATTAAAGACAAAGAAGAATTATTGAAAGCAGCAAGGGAAAAATGACAAATAACATACAAGAGAACTCCCACAAGGTTAACAGCTGATTTCTCAACAGAAACTCTACAAGCCAGAAGGGAGTAGCATGACATATTTGAAGTGATGAAAGGGAAAAACCTACAACCAAGATTACTCTACCCAGCAAGGATCTCATTCAGATTTGATGGAGAAATCAAACGCTTTACAGACAAGCAAAAGCTAAGAGAATTCAGCACCACCAAACCAGCTCTACAACAAATGTGAGAGGAACTTCTCTAAGTGGGAAACACAAGAGAAGAAAAGGACCTACAAAAACAAACCCAAAACGATTAAGAAAATGGTCACAGGAACATACATATCAATAATTACCTTAAACATGAATGGATTTATGTTTAACATAACTCCTCCATAAACATAAACATAAATGCTCCAACCAAAAGACACAGGCTTGCTGAATGGATACAAAAACAAGACACATATACATGCTGCCTACAAGAGACCCACTTCAGACCTAGGGACACACACAGACTGAAAGTGAGGGGATGGAAAAAGATATTCCATGCAAATGGAAATCAAAAGAAAGCTGGAGTAGCAACATTCATATCAGATAAAATAGACTTTAAAATAAAGAATGTTACAAGAGACAAAGAAGGACAATACATAATGATCAAGGGATCAATCCAAGAAGATATAACAGTTATAAATATATATGCACCCAACATAGGAGCACCTCAATACATAAGGCAACTGCTAACAGCTATAAAAGAGGAAATCGACAGTGACACAATAATAGTGGGGGACTGTAACACCTCACTTACACCAATGGACAGATCATCCAAACAGAAAATAAAGAAGTAAACACAAGCTTTAAATGACACAATAGACCAGAGAGATTTAATTGATATTTATAGGACATTCCATCCAAAAACAGCAGATTACACTTTCTTCTCAAGAATGCACGGAACATTCTCCAGGATAGATCACATCATGGGTCACAAATCAAGCCTCAGTAAATTTAACAAAATTAAAATCGTATCAAGCATCTTTTCTGACCACAATGCTATGAGACTGGAAATCAATTACAGGGAAAAATAAAATAAAAAACACAAACACATGGAGGCTAAACAATACGTTACTAAATAACCAAGAGATCACTGAAGAAATCAAAGAGGAAATCAAAAAATACCTAAAGACAAATGACAATGGAAACACGATGATCCAAAACCTATGGGATGGAGCAAAAGCAGTTCCAAGAGGGAAGTTTATAGCTATACAAGCCTACCTCAACAAACAAGAAAAATCTCAAAAAACAATCTAACCTTACACCTAAAAGAACTAGAGAAAGAAGAACAAACAAAACCAAAAGTTAGCAGAAGGAAAGAAATCATAAAGATCAGAACAGAAATAAATGAAATAGAAACAAAGAAAACAATAGCAAAGATCAATAAAACTAAAAGCTGGCTCTTTGAGAAGATAAACAAAATTGATAAACCATTAGCCAGTCTCATCAAGTAAGAGGGAGAGGACTCAAATCAATAAAATTAGAAATAAAAAGGAGAAGTTACAACAGACACCACAGAAATACAAAGCATCCCAAGAAACTACTACAAGCAATTCTATGCCAATAAAATGGACAACCTGAAGGAAATGGAAAAATTCTTAGAAAGGTATAACCTGCCAAGACTGAACCAGGGAGAAATAGACAATATGAACAGACCAATCACAAGTAATGAAATTGAAACTGTGATTAAAAATCTTCCAACAAACAAAAGTCCAGGACCAGATGGCTTCACAGGTGAATTCTAACAAGCATTTAGAGAAGAGCTAACACCCATCCTTCTCAAACTCTTCCAAAAAACTGCAGAGGAAGGAACACTCCCAAACTCATTCTATGAGGCCACCATCACCCTGATACCCAAACCAGACAAAGATACTACTAAAGAAGAAAATTACACACCAATATCACTGATGAACACAGATGCAAAAATCCTCAACAAAATACTAGCAAACAGAATCCAGCAACACATTAAAAGGATCATACACCATGATCAAGTGGGATTTATCCCAGGGATGCAAGGATTCTTCAATATACACAAATCAATCAATGTGATACACCATATTAACAAATTGAAGAATAAAAACCATATGACTGGGCTTCCCTGGTGATGCAGTGGTTAAGAATCTGCCTGCCAATGCAGGGGACTCGGGTTCGAGCCCTGGTCTGGGAAGATCCCACATGCTGTGGAGCAACTAAGCCCATGTGCCACAACTACTGAGCCTGCACTCCACAGCCTGTGAGCCACAACTACTGAGCCTGTGTGCCACAACTACTGAAGCCCACACGCCCAGAGCCCATGCTCCACAACAAAAGGAGCCACCACAGTGAAGCCTGCGCACCACAATCAAGAGTAGCCCCCGCTCGCCGCAACTAGAGAAAGCCCGCACACAGCAATAAAGACCCAACACAGCCAAAAATAAATACAAATAAAATAAAGAAAAAAACCCCACATGATCATCTCAATCAATGCAGAAAAAGCTTTTGACAAAATTCAACACCCATTTATGATAGAAACTCTCCAGAAAGTGGGCACAGAGGGAACCTACCTCAACATAATAAAGGCTATATATGACAAACCCACAGCAAACATCATTCTCAATGGTGAAAAACTGAAAGCATTTCCCCTAAGATAAGGAAAAAGACAAGGATGTCCACTCTCACCGCTACTATTCAACATACTTTTGGAAGTCCTAGCCTTGGCAATTACAGAAGAAAAAGAAATAAAAGGAATATAAATTGGAAAAGAAGAAGTAAAACTGTCACTGTTTGCAGATGACATGATACTATACATAGAGAATCCTAAAGATGCCACCAGAAAACTACTAGAGCTAATCAATGAATCTGGTAAAGTTGCATGATACAAAACTAATGCACAGAAATCTCTTGCATTTCTATACACTAATGATGAAAAATCTGAAAGAGAAATTAAGGAAACACTCCCATTTACCATTGCAACAAAAAGAGTAAAATACCTAGGAATAAACCTACCTAGGGAGACAAAAGACCTGTATGCAGAAAAGTATAAGACACTGATGAAAGAAATTAAAGATGATGCCAACAGAAGGAGAGATATACCATGTTCTTGGATTGGAAAACTCAATACTGTGAAAATGACTACACTACCCAAAGCAATCTACAGATTGAATGCAAACCCTATCAAATTACCAATGGCATTTTTTACAGAACTAGAACAAATCATCTTAAAATTTGTATGGAGACACAAAAGACCCTGAATAGCCAAAGCAGTCTTGACGGAAAAAATCGGAGCTGGAGGAATCAGACTCCCTGACTTCAGACTATACTACAAAGCTACAGTAATCAAGACAATATGGTACTGGCACAAAAACAGAAACGTAGACCAATGGATCAAGATAGAAAGCCCAAATGTAAACCCACGCACCAATGGTCAACTAATCTATGACAAAGGAGGCAAGGATACACAATGGAGAAAAGACAGTCTCTTCAATAAGTGGTGCTGGGAAAACTGGACAGCTACATGTAAAAGAATGAAATTAGAACACTCCCTAACACTATACACAAAAATAAACTCAAAATGGATTTGAGACCTAAATGTAAGACCGGACACTATAAAACTCTTAGAGGAAAACATAGGAAGAACACTCTTTGACATAAATTCCAGCAAAGTCTTTTTTGATCCACCTCCTACAGTAATGGAAATAAAAACAAAAATAAACAAATGGGAGCTAATGAAACAAGCTTTTGCACAGAAAAGCAAACAATAAACAAGACGAAAAGACACCCCTCAAAATGGGAGAAAACATTTGCAAATTAATCAACAGACAAAGGATTAATCTCCAAAATATATAAACAGCTCATTCAGCTCAATATTAAAGAAACAAACAACCCAATCCAAAAATGGGCAGAAGACCTAAATAGACATTTCTCCAAAGAAGACTTACAGATGGCCAAGAAGCACATGAAAAGCTGCTCAACATCACTAATTATTAGAGAAATGCAAATCAAAACTACAATGAGGTATCACCTCACACCAGTTAGAATGGGCATCATCAGAAAATCTATAAGCAACAAATGCTGGAAAGGGTGTGGAGAAAAGGGAACCCTCTTGAACTGTTGGTGGGAATGTAAATTGATACAGCCACTATGGAGAACAGTATGGAGGTTCCTTAAAAAACTAAAAGTAGAATTACCATAT
>NW_006783279.1:474604-483122 GCF_000442215.2 Lipotes vexillifer
CCAATGTTCATTGCAGCACTATTTACAATAGCCAGGTCATGGAAGCAACCTAAATGCCCATTGACAGATGAATGGATAAAGAAGATGTGGTACATATATACAATGGAATATTACTCAGCCATAAAAAGGAACGAAATTGGGTCATTTGTAGAGTCATGGATGGATCTAGAGACTGTCATACAGAGTGAAGTAAGTCAGAAAGAGAAAAACAAATATCGTATATTAATGCATATATGTGGAACCTAGAAACATGGTACAGATGAACCGGTTTGCAGGACAGAAATTGAGACACAGATGTAGAGAACAAATGTATGGACACCAAGGGGGGAAGGCGGGGGGGGGTGGGGGTGGTGATGTTATGAATTGGGAGCTAGGGATTGACATGCATACACTGATGTGTATAAAATGGATGACTAATAAGAACCTGCTATATAAAAAAATAAATTAAATTAAATTAAAAAAAAAGAAAACGCAGAAATGCAGCTCACTTCCTACAACTCCTATCTCAAAAGTACATGGGTAGGAAACAAGAAAGTGGGTATGTCCAAAATTTCCGATGAACTTTGTAAATATGTAAGCTCTAAAACATCTCCTAATGTATCAAGAAGTAGACAGATCATCTGAGGAAAGTTAGGTTTAAACTGATGCCAGGACTTCCCTGGCCATCTAGTGGTTAAGACACCGTGCTTCCAATGCAGGGTTGCAGGGGCCGCAGGTCTGAGGCCTGGTTGGGGATCTAAGATCACACATGCCGTGCTGTGCAGTGAGGCCATAAAGTAAACAACTAAATAAAAATTTAAACTCCTGATGCTGAATCCTGAAGGTTTTAGTATCTCGGTCAGCAGGCATTTTAGATCAGTCAAGAAAAACAGGTGCTCCCAAGAGTCCCAGAAGGGAAAATGCAAAGATACCCAAGGGCAGATAGCAACATCTAGAGGGAAGTTATCCTCACCCACGGAGATCAGGTTCCTGTAGTTCTCCAACATCACATCCCTGTACAAGGCCCTCTGGGCAGGGTCCAGGCATTCCCACTCCTCCTCAGTGAATTCTATCACCACATCCTTGAATGTTAACGGTCCCTGAAAGGAAAACACATTTCACCAAGGGGCCCTGAGGAGAGCTCTCATTTTCACACCAAATGACAAGAGAAGCATAAGGATCAATTCAGTTGAAGTATGTATTCTGACAGATCTATGTAAAGGGATTCAGAGCAAATTGTACGTCTCTAAGTTTTATTTCTTATGCTTATTCATAAAATTATGATACCTTACAATTAATGTGGATTTTTCATATTTGTGGACAATACATGAAACATAATACATACAAATAAAATTCAATAATTCGTTGTCTATGCAGAAGCATTACACATTATGTTTTAAACACTAAGTGAGGGCTTCCCTGGTGGCGCAGTGGTTGAGAGTCCACCTGCCGATGCAGGGAAAACGGTTTCGTGCCCCGGTCCGGGAAGATCCCACAGGCCACAGAGCGGCTGGGCCCGTGAGCCATGGCCACTGAGCCTGCGCGTCCGGAGCCTGTGCTCCACAACAGGAGAGGCCACAACAGTGAGAGGCCCGTGTACCACACACACAAAAAAAACTAAGTGATATTCAATATCTAGATGAGTTACGGGTATGAGCTGTGAGTTCAGAAATGACAAAGGCCACAGTGGCTTTAAACAAAAGTCACAACGAGGGGTGTTGTCTCAGGACATATTTTTGCTTTTTTTTTTTATACTCATTTTTATTCATTTGAATATTAGAATTTTTGGCGAGATGAAAAAGTACCAACTCTACTAACTGGTACTAACATGAAAAAAGCAGAATACTTTAAGGGCAATCTCAATAAAATAATTATATTCAAAAATATACATACCATTTTTCTCCATTTAAACATATATAAGCAGGCATTAACAAAAGCCATAAAATGTTTGTTTTTCATACTAATAAAACATTGATGCAACATTATAAATTTTATTAATATTATGCATAATTTCCACAGATTAAGAAACAAATTATCACAAAAATAAAGTTAACAATTCCTGGAGAATTAAAAGTCATGACAAATAAGAATATGGAAAAAATATATTGTAATTAAGCAAGAACACTTCACCAAATGATACGATAAGAAGGAAACACTCAGGACTTCCTTGGTGGTTCAGTGGTTAAAACTCCATGCTTCCACACTGCATGGGGCATGGGTTGGATCCGTGGTCGGGGAACTAAGATCCCACATGCCACGAGGTGCAGCCAAAAAAAATTTTTTTTAATTAAAAAACAAAAGAAGAAGGAAACAGTGCATTCTCTCTGAAGTTACAGTGGAGTGAAGGGGGCTGGCCAGGGCTCCTGCCTTTCATCACTGTACAGTGTGCCTGAGCAGGGACCACTAGAGGAAGTAACAGGAGGAAAACAGAGAACAAGAACAAGAAACACAGAGAGAGTGTGTCAGAGTTGGAACTGTTAATATTCACAAATATAAGGACATGGAAAGGCGAAAAGTGAAAGGAAAAAAAAATTCCATCCTAATGACAGCAGGGGTGACTACATTATATCAGACAAAATAAAATAAGTACACAAACACGAGATAAAATACATTATATAACAGTAAAAGAGTAAAATTACCAAAAGCTAGAACAATTATAAATATGTATACATCTAACATCATTGCTCGCCCTAAAATGAAGCAAATCTTAACAGAAATAAAGAGAGAAATAGCACAATATTAGTATCAGATTTCAATATCCTGGGTTTACCTACACATGGAAACAAAAAGAAGATCAATAAGGAAACAGAGGACTTGAAAAACACTACAGTACAACTGTACCTAACAGACATGTACAGAACACTCCACCCAACAACAGCAGCAGAAAACACAGCCTTCTCCAACATGCGTAAAACATTCTCCAGGACAGACCACATCTCCCACAAAACAAATCTGAACAAATTAGAGAAGACTGAGATCATAAAGAGTAACTTCTCTAAACACAAGGAAATAAAATTACAAATAGAAAGCGGAAGCAAAACAGGAAAATCTGCCAACTGTGGAAATTACACAGCTCATTCTTAAAGAAGCAATCACCAAAGAAGAAATCACAAGGAAAATGTAAGAATACTTGAATGAAAACAAAAAGACTACATACGAAAATTTCTAACAGACAGTGAAAGCGGTACTAAAGGGTAAGTCCACACTGCTAAATGATTACAACAAAAAGGAGAAAGATGCACATTCCACCCTACTGTTCAAGAAACTACTGAATGTCCCAGACAGAGCCATTGGACACCAAGAAAACATTGAAAGTTATCCAAACTGAAAAAGAAGTAAAATTATCATATTTCTAGGTGACAAGTTTTATATGTAGAAATCAAAAAGATTCCAAGAGAAAGCTACTACTCCAAAGAGCAACATTAGAAAAGTTGCAGCATAAAAAATAAGCACGCAAAAATCAGTTGCATGGGCTTCCCTGGTGGCGCAGTGGTTGAGAGTCCGCCTGCCGATGCAGGGGACACAGGTTCGTGCCCAGGTCCGGGAAGATCCCACATGCCACGGAGCGGCTGGGCCCGTGAGCCATGGCTGCTGAGCCTGTGCGTCCGGAGCCTGTGCTCCGCAACGGGAGAGGCCACGACAGTGAGAAGCCCGCGTACCGCAAAAAAATAAATAAAAATCAGTTGCATTTCTTTTATTTTTTTTTTAAACAGTAGTTCTGGGGTTTTTTGTTTGTTTTGTTTTGTTTTTTTAATATTTGTTGATTTATTTATTTGGCTGCTCTGGGTCTTAGTTAAAGAATGCGAGCTCTTAGTTGCAGCACGCAAACTCTTAGTTGCGGCACGCATGTGGGAACTAGTTCCCTGACCAGGGATCAAACCCGGGCCCCCTGCAACAGGAGCACTTAACCACTGGACCACTAGGGAAGTCCCCAGTTGCATTTCTATACACAATGAACAATGTCAACAGAAAATCAGAGAAAGATCCTATTTTCTAAAGCATCAATGGGATACAATTCAGAGGAAAAAAATGAGCCAAGTAGGTGAAAGACGTGTACACTGAAAACCACTAAAAGTTCTAAGAGAAGTCCATGGAGATACAAATAAATAAAAAAACACTTTGCACTCATGGATTGGAAAAGTTAATAGTCTAAAAATCACTATATTACCAAGAGAGTTCTATAGATTCAATGGAATCCAAATCAAAATTTCAATGGCAATTTTTGGAGTAATAGAAAAAATAATGCTAAAATTCATAGGCAATCACAAGGGACCCCAAATAGCCAAAATACTCTTGAAAAAGAAGATAGAGGCCATCACTTTTAGATTTCGAAACATATTACAAAGTAATCAAGATGATGTGGTACTGGCATAAACACAGATACATAAACCAGTGGAGCAGATTAGAAAACTAAGAAATAATCCTTGGTAAATACAAAAAATGTATTGGCAAGGATGCCAAGACTACACAAAGGGGAAAGGACAGTCTCAATAAGAAATGATACTGAGAAAATAGATATCTACTAGTAAAGGAATGAACCTGGTGGGGGTGGACTTCCCTCGTGGTCCAGTGGTTAAGAATCAGTCTTGCAATTCAGGGGAGGCCAGTTCGATCCCGATCAGAGAACTAAGATCCCACATGCCGCAGGGCAACTAAGCCCGAGTGCCACAACTAAAGAGCCCACACTCCACAACTAGGGAGAAGCCACTGCTACAATTAGAGAGAACCATGTGCACCGCAATGAAGAGGCCGCTTGGCGCAACTAAGACCCGACACAGCCAAAAATATAAATAAATAAATAAATAAATAAACATTTTTTAAAAAAAAAAACTTAAAAAAAGGGACTTCCCCTGTGGCGCAGTGGTTAAAAACCCGCCTGCCAATGCAGGGAACATGGGATCGAGCCCTGGTCCAGGAAGATCCTACATGCTGTGGAGCAACTAAGCCCGTGTGCCACAACTACTGAGCCTGGGCTCTAGAGCTCACGAGCCACAACTACTGAGCCCGGGTGCCACAACTACTGAAGCTGGCATGCCTACAGCCATGCTCCACAACAAGAGAAGCCACCACAATGAGACACCCATGCACCGCAATGAAGAGTAGCCCCTACTCGCCAAAACTAGAGAAAGCCTGCACACAGCAACAAAGACCCAATGCAGCCAAAAATAAATAAATAAATTTATATTAAAAAACAAAGAATGAAGTTGGGGACTTCCCTGGTGGTCCAGTGGATAAGACCCTGGGCTCCCAATGCAGGGGGCCAGGTTTGATCGCTGGGCAGGGAACTAGATCCCACATGCATGCCACAACTAAGAGTCTGCATGCCGCAACTAAAAGATCCCACACGCAGCAACAAAGATCCTGTATGCCACAATAAAGATACCACATGCCACAACTAAGACCCAGCACTACCAAATAAACAAATAAATATTTTTTAAAATACTTTTTAAAAATTAATTAATTAAAAAAGAGTGAAGCTGGAACCATACCTACATCAAGGATAAAAACTTCTGTGTGGGGCTTCCCTGGTGGCACAGTGGTTGAGAGTCCGCCTGCTGATGCAGGGGACACAGGTTCATACCCCGGTCCAGGAAGATCCCACATGCCGCGGAGCAGCTGGGCCCGTGAGCCATGGCGGCTGAGCCTGTGCATTCTGAGCCTGTGCTCCGCAACGGGAGAGGCCACAACAGTGAGAGGCCCGCGTACCGCCAAAAAAAAAAAAAACAAAAAAAAACACTTCTGTGTGTAAAAGGATATAATACACAGAGCAAAAAGACAACTTCTGGGCTTCCCTGGTGGCGCAGTGGTTGAGAATCTGCCTGCTAATGCAGGGGACACAGGTTCGAGCCCTGGTCTGGGAGGATCCCACATGCCACGGAGCAACTAGGCCCGTGAGCCACAACTACTGAGCCTGCGCGTCTGGAGCCTGTGCTCCGCAATGAAAGGCCGCGATACTGAGAGGCACGCGCACCGCGATGAGGACTGGCCCCCGCTTGCCACAACTAGAGAAAGCCCTCGCACAGAAACGAAGACCCAACACAGCAAAAATAAATTAATTAATTAATAAACTACTACCCCCAACATGTTCTTTAAAAAAAAAAAAAAAAGACAACTTCTGAGGAATGGAGTGATGAAAGTGACTTAAAGAATTTCCAACTGTCAGAAATTTAGGTTGATTTCAGTTTAAATTCAATGAAGCAATAAAACACCCATTATCATTGAAGTTTGCTTCTGAATTTCCATTCCATTTCATTCTCAATCATTAGGATTAGAACAAAGTGACTCAGTCATTTAGCTTCAACTGCCTTGGAAAATGTCAGAAAGAATTTCCACTTACTGGTCTATTTTCCAGATTTTACCCCACTATTGTGCATATTAATACCTGACTCCCACATGCAGCTTCTTTATCCTGGTTTACAGAGAGCAGACAGTGCATCCAGATGGGGCCCTAAGCAATCCCTGCTGCCCAATAGCATTGACACCACGTCTGAATCTGTGGGTGTGAAGCCCCGCCTAGGACTACCCCCAGCGGAGCCTCTTCACAAGTTCCAGGTCACTGGGTCATGGGGAGACGGGATCTAAGTGGAGGTGACAGGCCCTGAGGGAAGGCCCTGGGTGGGTGTAAATGTACAGGTGTCAGGCAGGATACTTCAGAGTCAGACAAGTTTACTGAGTCCAAATAAGGGCATCTGAGGAAGAATGGACAGAAAAATCAACTGAGAATACGACATTACCTGAGAAAGAGCCATTTCTGACTCCTTTTCTTTCCTCTCCCTCCTCTTCCGGGCTTCTTCCTCAGACAACGTGAGTCTTTAGAGGTCGATCTTCAAAGCTGGAAACAGGCTGTTTAATGCTTAGAATCAACACACCCCCTTCCTGAGTCACCACCACACACACAGGGAAGCCCTCAGCATGTGGAACAGATGGTCCTCTGCTGCCCACTGTCCCAGGAGGGGCTCAGGACAGTAACTCCCACACAGAGACCAACCAGTGAGTTTTCCACCCTTTCTTCAGATCTCGCTCCCCTCCTGGTGAGGCCCTCACGTACCCAGCAGCAGCGGGCACCTCAGCTGGACCCGACGATCCCCTGCAGGTCGCAGAGCAGAGCCCTCACCCTCAGCCCAGATCTCAGCCCTCAGGAATGGGGGGACCCAGAGTCGTGATGTTCAATGACGGATCCAGACTGCAATCACTGCGGGCACGTTAAATACTACTGAGGCTGCATACCACACTGATGATATGAAGGGAAATCTCTAGTCAGGGGGTAGAAAATACGCATATGCAAAATGCCTCATCAATCTAATGTGAAGTCTGGATTGAGCACCACTGACAGGAAGCAAGCCCAGCACACCTCCCACTTTCTTTTTCTTTTCCAGATTTACAGATATATAACCGATGAATAAAAATTCTGTACATATGAGGAATACACTGTGACTACATCCAGTTTCCCCCCTTCTATCTGCACTACTATGTGCTTCCATTTCATTCTGTCTGGGTCTCCCTACTTCTTTCTCTTTCTCTTCCCCTCTACTCTCCTGCTGTTCCTGCCCTCCTCTCTCTTTCTTTTCTCACACCTGTCCTGCCCCACTCTGCAACCTGTTCCCCCTCTTGATGTTCTCTCTCTGCACCCTTCCTGATTGTCCTAAATCTCTATGTATTTCTGCCTCTTTCTTCCCTTTTCTGTGCTTCCTCTCTGCCCTCCAGGTTACACCCCTTCTATCCCTGTTACTCTCCCTTCCTCCCCTCTCTCTGGCATGGCAAGTGGCTGTGCTTCCTTCCTGCTCTCCCTCTTCTGCTCTTCGTATCATCCTTGTCCTCATACTCTCCCAGCACCATAATGCTATGAAGGCCATGGTTCCACATTTTATCCTCTCTCCGACTCTCTGTGTAAAGGACCTCACGTTAGCCGCCCGCTACCGGTGATCCAGAGCCCCTCTCTCTATGTTGAGTAACATCCAGAGCCCCTCTCTCTATGCCGCTCTATGTCAAACTCTGGACATCCAGCTTTTTATATACTTCTCTATTTCATTCACTTGCTCCTTTCAAGGCATAATCGCTTTCATTTTACAGTCTATTTACAAGTCGCTCAGCCATCCTCTATGTTCCTATCGATGCTCCCTCATTCTTTTGCCTCAGTTGTTCTATTTCTCTCTCAGTCTCTCTGTCTCTGCTCCTCCCGGTTGCCTCGCCAACGTATTTACAGGGATGGAGACTGAATAAGATGCCCGCCAACCGCAAGAGACCATTTTCCATCGGGTGGAATTTGAGATGATAGAACCATGGGTGTCACACGGCTGGCCCAGGTCACCTCGCCCAACGCAGGGTGAGAGGAAGGGCTGACTACGAAAGGGAGGCCGGGGGAGCACAAGGACAGGCCCGAGGAGACGCGAGGGCAGAGGGGCTGGGAGGGAGGGAGTGGGTCTTAGGAGAGGGGCGGGCTCTCCAGAATCCCAGGACCAGGAAGACACCTCTGCGGGGCGACCCGCTTGCCCTCCAGGGGCTGAGAGGGCGAGGCTGGGGGTTGCGGGGGGGGCGGGGG
>NW_006783279.1:483132-490615 GCF_000442215.2 Lipotes vexillifer
CATCCACCTCGCGTTAAGAGGACTTTACATGGAGGGGCGAGGGGGAGGGCGGAGGTACTAAAGGGTTTTAAACAGGAAAATGTCGCGAATGAAGGTGTCTACCTGGACCGAAGGCGGCAAAGCTAAGAGAACCGACCAGCCTCAGAACGAATTCAAACCCAAAGGAAAACATACCCGACCTGTATCGGCGACGTCTGGATTTACTTCGGGCGGAGGGCCGGGTGATGGGACTTTAGGTCCGAAGTGACTCCGAGACCCTGAGGATGGAGTAAGGGGGGACCGCGTAGCACAGATTTACACTAGAAAAATTTACGCCCCGCAGAGCGATCGTCGTTCAGAGAGCTAAACTTCCGGTTCCGTAAGAAATTGCGCACGCGCAGACTTAGAGGCGGAACTTCCGGGAGCGCGGCCTGGGCGGAGCGCTACAGATGAGAGG
Source organism: Lipotes vexillifer (assembly GCF_000442215.2). Taxonomy (NCBI): domain Eukaryota; kingdom Metazoa; phylum Chordata; class Mammalia; order Artiodactyla; family Lipotidae; genus Lipotes; species Lipotes vexillifer. Next base: position 483,569 of record NW_006783279.1, read on the forward strand.
CTGCGGGAAGAGGGCCCTAACCCGCTCAGTCGGCGTCTGGAGGCGGGGCGGGTAACGGTGTTTTCATGTATCACGAAAACGCTCGTCTTAAGTTCTTATCTGGAACAGGTTTAAGATAAAAGCTTTCAGTTGTGTCTGAAACTAAGATGTTTCCTCCTGACAAGTTGAAAACGATTTCAGTAAAAAGCGTGAGAGCAGGTTTCTCTCACGTCCCGCTCCTGCGGCTCAAGCAATTCAGTGGTTGGGAACGTGGGTTTCCAAGTGGTAGCTGTGGGGCGCTAGTTCCATCCCGGAACGTTTCCTGCAATTAGAATTAATTTAGGCAGTTCAAGGAAAGAAGAGCTGGACTTGGCTCTATATTACAAACTAGAATGGAAGATACAAAACTTTCCCTGTGTAGAATGGCCCATTCATGCTGACACCCTACCACCGAACAGTTTTTCCTTTCTGTTTCTCATTCAGCCAGGTGGCCGAATGAGGCTAAATGACAACACGTGTCAGTTGCAGAGGCTCAGGGACAAATCCCGGAGTCTTGAGACTGGAGGAGTAAGCCGTGTGATAATTTCCGTCACTAACCATTGCTTTAAAAAGAGCAATACACTGTAAAAATTAGTTGTAAATTGCATTGTTCATTTTTTTTCCCCAAAGTGTTTTATTTACCTCTTAAAACTTTTCCCCCCAGTTTTATTGAGATGTACTTCACATACATCACCGTATGAATTTAAGGTGTACAGAATAATGTTCTGACTTTCATATGTTGAAATAGTTATCAATAAGTTTAGTAAACATCCATCATCCCATATAGGTACCATAAAAGAGAAAAAGAGAAAGCAAAAAAAAAAAACGGAAAAAATATTTTTCTTTTTATGAGAATGTCGAATGCACAACGCGAGAGGTATGCGTTGTTTTATTTGGGGCAAAATGAAGACTAGGAGACAGGAGACAGTCTCAGGTAGCTCTGAGGAACTGGTCTGAAGAGGTAGGGGGAAAAGGCACGATAACTGTTATTTTGGTGAAGGGGGATACATGCAATCAAGCACACATTTTTGCAGAATGTTGCTACCAGTCCTGCGGAGATTACTGCTAGTCATGAGGTGCAGATGTCTCCATTAATGATTTAGGGCTTATCTAGATACGAGGAGATTCAAGAATTTGGGCTCATAAAATCTTCTCCTGAAAATATCTAAATATCCCAAGGCCTGTTCGGACCGTTTTTACAGCACACAGAGTGCTTCATTCCTGATATCCACCCTAAAATACTTTTAGGGTGTCTTGAAGGTCACCCACTGCACCAGCTCTCGATTTAAGCCTTGTCGAGTCAGATGGCAAGTTCCAAGTTTAGTTTGCAGCGCCCCCTCATGGCCATAAATTCAAACCTGTTCGGGAGGCATTTCAGGACCATTTCATAGCATGGTGCTAGGAATGCTCATTCCTAGGTCGGGGAAGGATTTTATTGATAGGCCACTCACTGAGCTATTACCGGACTAGGCCTTATTAACAGTAGCAAAACGTCTCTGGACCACCTGTCTTACTATTCTGTTATGGTACACGGGGAAAAAATCCCTCTTCTTGCTTGTTCCCATGTCTAGAGTTACACTGTTACAGTAATTGATCTCATAAAAACTATGTATCCGGTCAAGTCCTTCAGGCCACCTACTCATCATTATTTTTATCAGAGGCTCAGTCACACATTTGGTAATACAAGAAGCAATCGCCTTCTGAAACAGGCAAAATAGAATATAGCAAGTAGCATTGATAGAGTTATAAGTAAATATTTAAGCCAAGAGCTTCCTACACCAAACCAGATTTTTTTTTTTTTTTTTTTGCGGTACGCGGGCCTCTCACTGTTGTGGCCTCTCCCATTGTGGAGCACAGGCTCCGGACGTGCAGGCTCAGCGGCCATGGCTCACAGGCCTAGCTGCTCCATGGCATGCGGGATCTTCCCGGACCGGGGCACAAACCCGTGTCCCCTGCATCGGCAGGCGGACTCTCAACCACTGCGCCACCAGGGAAGCCCCAAGCCAGATTTTGAAGAAGTCAAGATTAGGGAATGGGTCACTTTAAGGCTGAAATCTGACTTTTCATATGGTTCATTAAATGTGTTATATCAGAGGATTCATCAGGTATGAAAACACAGCATGCAGTTTGAATTATGGCACAGGCGCTGTCCTGAGATGCCCTAAGGATGTCAACGGCCATGCAGTTTTGTAGCACAGCCTTACTCATCATAGAGACCTCAGAATTCAGTAGGCTAATAGCCTGATTAATATCATTTAAAGCCTATTGAGTGAATTTTGTTAAGGCTCCAGTGTGGGCAATTACACTCTCCAATCCTATTGAATGTGCAAAAGTCGCTGGTAAATGATTATAACAGTGGGCAGATTTCTTGACCCATCAGGATCATACCTATGGTAAACTGGTATGGCCATCTCCAAACTGGTACGTACATGACCTTGGGTCCAAGAGAATTTACAATACTATATTAGTTGGAATAGTTATATTAGTTGCAGGCATACAGCACAGTGACACAGTATTTTAATGTTATACTTCCTGAAGTATAGAAGTTCTATCAAAATAATGGCTATGAATCCCTGTGCTACACAATATGTTACTTAAGATATTGCTTATCTATTTTAATTTATTTATTTTATTTATTTATTTTTGGCTACGTTGGGTCTTCATTGCTACGTGCGGGCTTTCTCTAGTTACGGCGAGCGGGTGCTGCTCTTTGTTGTGGTGCGCAGGCTTCTTATTACAGTGGCTTCTCTTGTTGCAGAGCACGGGGTCTAGGCGCCCGGGCTTCAGTAGTTACAGCACGCGGGCTCAGTAGTTGTGGCTCGCGGGCTCTAGAGCGCAGGCTCAGTAGTTTTGGCACACAGGCTTAGTTGCTCCGCGGCATGTGAGATCTTCCCGGACCCGGGCTTGATCCCGTGGCTTGATCCCGTGTCCCCTGCATTGGCAGGCGGATTCTTAACCACTGCGCCACCAGGGAAGTCCCTGCTTACCTATTTCATACCTAGTAGTTTGGATCTCTTAATATCATATTGCTATCTTGCACCTCCTCCCTTCATTCTCCCCACTGATAACCTATTTCTCTGTTGCTATATATACTTCTTGGATTTATTTTCTAGATTCCACACACAAGCGATAGCATATAGTATTTGCCTTTGATGTATGTCACTAAGCATATTGCATGGAATATTATACTCTCAGGATAAACAACAAAGACAGCTGACAAATCTGTTTCTAACATCTTTTCCCTTTACCTTTCTCTGTTTTTGAGGTGGAAATATGAAATTCAAAAATTCTCATTTCTTATTAAAATTAGCTAATATTCAGAAAAACGTAAAATTATTGTTTTCATGAAAATGGGACAAAATCTAAAAATTAAAAGGGTTTTGCCTCTCAATCTTCACCCTTCTTAGTCATAAGAAGACATGTTGCTATAAGGAAAGTGAAGAGGAAATTTTCTGGTGGTCCAGCAGTTAGGACTCGGAGCTTCCACTGCAAGGGCCTGGGTTTGATCCCTGGTGGGGGAACTAAGATCATGGAAGCCACGCAGCATGGCCAGAAAAAAAAGTGAAGAATAAATGGTCATGGAGGTAGAAGGAGCAGAGGACCCATCACACCCCATGTGGCACCCTCTGGACTTCCCGTTACATGAGAATGATAAACTTCCTACTTCTTTCAGTTACTAATTTCCAGGTGGTTTGTCACTCACAAGTAAAAACTATCCTACCTGACAAATAGGATTTTTACTTTGTGACAGGTATAGAATGGAGCCTTTCAGAAAAAATATTGAATTTACAATTCTGTGGCTTAAAAAAACTTCATGGGGACTTCCCTGGTGGTCCAGTGGCTAAGACTACGTGCTCCCAATGCAGGGGGCCAGGGTTCAATCCCTGGTCAGGGAAATAGAACCCACATGCCGCAACTAAGAGTTTGCATGTGGCAACTAAAGATCCCGCCTGTCGCAACAAAGAACCAGAACCTCTCATTTGTAATACTGGCCTATGAAATAAAACTGCAGGCATACTTTAGAGATATTGTGTGTTCAGTTCCAGACCAGTGCAAAGAAGTGATTACTGTAATAAAGTGGGTCACAGTACATATTGAAGTTATATTTACACTATACTGTAGACTATAATGGGAACTCTGCTCAATACTCTGTAATAACCTAACTAGGAAAATAATTTGAAAAAGAATAGATACATGTATATGTGTAATGGAATCACTCTGCTGTACATCTGAACTAACACATGTTAATCAACTATACTCCAATATAAAAGAAAAATTTTTTAAAAGTACTTTGGGGCTTCCCTGGTGGTCCAGTGGTTAAGGCTCTGTGCTCCCAATGCAGGGGGCCAGGGTTCGATCCCTGGTCAGGGAACTAGATCCCACGTGCACGCCACAACTAAGGACCCTGACTGCCACAACTAAGACCCGGTGCAACCAAATAAATTAATTTAATTATTAATTTTTAAAACTTTATCACTGCTCTTGTCAAGGGGGTGGCTGAGTGGATGCAGAGACACAGATCTTTGTGAAGACCCTGACTGCATCTTAGCTGACTAGCAGCATCTGTGTTTTATGAGCAAAGAGCTGGCAGATGGTCGTACTGTCTCAGACCAAAATACCCAGAGTCCACCCTGCACTTGGTGCTTTGCCTGAAGGGTGGCTTCATGGAGCCTTCCCTCAGCAGCTCGCCCAGAAATACAACTGGGACAAGGAGACCTGCCCCAAGTGTTATTCTTCCCCGCACCCCTGCCCTGTCATTGCCACATGAAGAACTTTGGCCACACCAACAACCTGGGCCCCAAGAAAAACATCAAATAAGGCCCATTCACAGTCTATTATTTGCTAGCAGGACGGCCTCCTGTCAAGCAGAAATTTCCCTTTTGGTGACTGAAGCAGCAAACAAACAAAACAACTTACTGCTGAAAAATGCTGACAGTCATCAGAGCATCCAGTGAGTCACAGCAGTAACATCAAAATCACTGACGAATGATCACCGTAACAAATAAAATAATGTTAAAAGTTCGAAACATCGTGAAAATCATCAAAACTTCACACAGAGACACCAAGTGACCAAATGCTCTTGGAAAAAGAGCACAAAGATTGGTTCAGGCACGGTTGCTACAAGCCTTCAATTTCCAAAATGCAGCATCTGTGAAGCCAATAAAGTAAAGTGCAATAAAAAGAGGTATGCTTGGGACTTCCCTGGCAGTCCAGTGTTAAGACTGAGCTTCCACTGCAGGGGGTGAGGGTTCGATCCCTGGTTGGGGAACTAAGATCCTACATGCCACACAGCGCAACCAAAAAAAGAAAGAAAGAAAGAAAGAAAGAAAAAAGGTATGCTTGTATAAAAATAAGTTACCATAACAACAATTATATATGATGAAAACCCATTTTAAAATGGCAAGAGATATTCATAAAATTAACTACGGATACTGAGTAAAGAATCGAAAACAATTTGCCTTAAGAGATTATTTTTGCAGTCAGACAACATGGCTTCACACCCTGACTCAAGCACTTGCTGAGGTGGAGCTGAATGAGTCTTTAAACCAGTATTTGTCCTATGTTCCTTCATTTCTGAAATGAGAATAAACATCAGTATCTTTTTCAGTGATGAAAATTCAATGAGCTATTATGCTTAAAGTATTAATAACAATGATTCTTACTCGAAGTCTGATAAGAAAGATAATAGAGATTGAAATTAAGGGAATTCCCTGGAGGTCCAGTAGTTAGGACACCATGCTTTCACTGCTATGAGGTTGGACCCCTGGTCCTGGAACTAAGATCCCACAACCCATGTGGCGGAGCCAAAAAAAAAAAAATAGGGAAATTAATATAAATTTTTTTTTTTTTTTGCGGTATGCGGGCCTCTCACTGTTGTGGCCTCTCCCGTTGCGGAGCACAGGCTCCGGACGCGCAGGCTCAGCGGCCATGGCTCACGGGCCCAGCCACTCCGCGGCATGTGGGACCTTCCCGGACCGGGGCACGAACCCGTGTGCCCTGCATCGGCAGGCGGACTCTCAACCACTGCGCCACCAGGGAAGCCCTAATATAAATTTATTTATTTATTTTTGGCTGCATTGGGTCTTCGTTGCTGTGTGTGGGCTTTCTCTAGTTGTGGAGAGTGGGGGCTACTCTTCGTTGCGGTGCACAGTCTTCTCATTGCAGTGGCTTCTCTTGTTGCGGAGCATGGGCTCTAGGCGCGCGGGCTTCAGTAGTTGTGGCGCATGGGCTTAGTTGCTCCCCGGCATGTGGGATCTTAGTTCCTGGACTGGGGCTCAAACCGGTGTCCCCTGCATTGGCAGGAGGATTCTTAACCACTGCGCCACTAGGGAAGTCCCAAGATCACTCATCAAAGAAAAATATATTATTTTTGGTTGAGAACAAATTCTAACTGGAGAATACAGGGTGTCAGTTGTCAAGTTGGAAGCAGCACAAATCTTATTTTCTCTGCAAGATACTTTGGCTCTGAATGTCACTGCATCACTGGAAAATGGCAGGACAGCTTCCAGGCATTTGGCAATGGAGACTCTCTCCTTGTCACAAACTATAGTTGGAATCTTGGGGTCTTTCTTTTTTAAATAAATAAACTTATTTATTTACTTTCGGCTGTGGTGGGTTTTCATGGCTGTGCGCAGGCTTTCTCTAGTTGCAGCGAGCGGGGGCTGCTCTTCGTTGTGGTGTGCAGGCTTCAGTAGTTGTGGCTTGTGGACTCCAAAGCACAGGCTCAGCAGTTGTGGTGCCCAGGCTTAGCTGCTCCATGGCACATAGGATCTTCCCAGATCAGGGCTCCAACCCGTGTCCCCTGCATTGGCAGGCAGATTCTTAGCCACTGGGCCACCAGAGAAGTCCTTGGGGTCTTTCTATCTCATTCATTCTTAAAATTTCATTAAGTTCATTGCATGCTGGTTCAACTCCACACACTTGATTTTGAAACACTTGACCATAGCCAACTCCCAAATTAAAAGACTTCAGTTCACCATTTGTCATTCCAGTACTTTCACTGAAGTGAACCCCTAAAGGAACACTCTT
>NW_006783279.1:490625-523125 GCF_000442215.2 Lipotes vexillifer
ACAGTGCATCTAACTTTATACATGTGGATTGTCACATCACAAAATTCCCCAAACAACCCACTGATTTATCTCTTGTTGTAAAATGAGAAAGCATGAAATGTAAAGTGTGGGGAAAAAATAATGCTAAGGAAAAATTGTATTAAAATATTTTATTATAGTAGAAAATCAACCATGTAACTTATAGCTTAATACCATACTTAGAAATCGAAATTTTAATACTCTTGGGACTTCCCTGGTCCAGGAAGATCCCACATGCCGTGGAGCAACTAAGCCCCTGAGCCACAACTACTAAACCCGCGTGAAGCAACTACTGAAGCCCGTGCGCCTAGAGCCCGTGCTCCACAAGAGAAGCCACCGCAATGAGAATTCCGTGCACTGCAACAGAGTAACCCCCGCTTGCCGCAACTAGAGAAAGCCCACGCACAGCAATGAAGACCCAACACAGCCAAAAAAAAAAAAGCCCAAGGGCTTCCTCCTTTGATACCAGTTGGGAATTCAAAGCATAAATAGGTATCCACCTATAAGCACCACTCAGGAATCACCTTAAGGCACCACCAAGCCAGTCAGCATTATCTGTTTCCTCAAATCATTTTTTGAACACCTTGGAATTCTCCCATCTCCCTGGGAAGCTGACAAACATTCTCCTAACATTTCAATGTTAAAATCAGTCTCAATGACCAAACCAATCTTTGGGTGAAGTTCCATCCTAATCTGGTGAATGACTATAACTGCAATTTAGCAACAACAAAAAAAAGTGCTCTGGAGGTGAATATATGAAATTTCTACTTTATCTATCAAACAAAATATTCCTATCGTATACTGTTCGTTTTTTAAAGTCTTGAATATCGATATTTTCAAATTATTGCACTGAGTGCTTCAAGGACAAAACTGAAATTGCATGATTTTGAAATTTTCTAATATTTTTCGTATGCTTACTATATTCCTATTTTCCCCTCATGTAAATCAGGGTGGGTGCATGCTGTGACATTTACTTAGGAAAAAGGACATTAAGAAATACATTCAGGGCTTCCCTGGTGGCGCAGTGGTTGAGAGTCCGCCTGCCGATGCAGGGGATGCGGGTTCGTGCCCCGGTCTGGGAGGATCCCACGTGCCACGGAGCGGCTGGGCCCGTGGGCCATGGCGGCTGAGCCTGCGCATCCGGAGCCTGTGCTCCGCAACGGGAGAGGCCGCAACGGTGAGAGACCCGCGTACCGCAAAGTAAAAAAAAAGAAAGAAAGAAACACATTCATATACTGCATATTCAGGAATGGGGAGCAGGTTGTAGGGAGTGCCAACAACAACAAAAAATTCCAAAGGTGGAGTCACTTGCCCCTGAGAGGACAAACCTAGACTTAATTGCAGCTTCATCCCTCCCAGAAAAGTGACCTTAAACCAATCACTCTAGAATTTCCTAAACAACACTAGTGAGGTAATAGACAGGAAAAGATTTTGCCCTCCTTTCCCCCAAAAAGGTAAACTTGCCTGACACTATCTTTTGAATTATTTATTTATTCATTTGGCTGCACCCAGTCTTAGTTGCAGCACATGGAACCTTTGTTGTGGCATGCGGGATCTTTCAGTTGCAGCACGCAGGATCTAGTTCCCTGACCAGGGATCGAACCAGGGGCCCCTGCATTGGGAGCTCGGAGTCTTAACAACTCGACCACGAGGGAAGTCCAAAAACTATCTTTTCTTTAACTAATAACTTTCTTATCCTGCCCAGTATCTGCCTATTAAAGCTTTCCATTTTGTATAGCTCCATGGAGCACCTCTTTTTTTACTAGGTGGAATGCCGCCCAATTCATGAATCATTCAATAACACCAACTTGATTTTTACATTTACTCTGCCCAATTTTTGCACAGTAATAGTCTGAAATGCACTGCTATGATTTTTTTTTTTTTTTCAGTACGCGGGCACCTGCGTCCCCTGCATCGGCAGGCGGACTCTCAACCCTGTGCCACCAGGGAAGCCCCTGCTATGATATTTTCATTATACCATCTGAATATTGTGGAACAGAGAGTGGAGAGGAATTACTCAAGTACAAATTATAAGAATTTAATCCCCAAATTGTATGTTGTTTGATTCCATATTGGAAAGAAATTATTGCAGATACTTTCAGTCCTGAGAGTCTAATGGTGCACTGTTAGCTTCTCTTGTAAAGTACTGAGATGGGGAAAAACTGTGCTGGTGGAAGCAACAGGATTCATCCAGGGTTGACAAAAGTGATTAAATTTATTAATTAAAACAGGAGACCCTACAATACATTCTAAATAAAACACTAGCAAAATGTAATTGCAGCAGTTAAATGTGAATCATACACATACACATAATATTCTGGTTCTTTTGAATAAATTTCCCTCTCAAGATAACTGCTCTTTGTTCAACTTCCAAAAATAAGACTAATTTCTCATTAAACATAGATATATACAACAGTTATGGCCATCGAGTGGAGAAAGTGGCCAAGTTTTCCCCTGCATTATTTCCACCAATCAGTCACTAGCAACCTGTCACTTTCCTCCCATGAAAAGCCTAGTCCATTAATGTCCTTCCTGCCCTGTTCAAGGTCAGTTGGTAGACAATTCTGTCCCATAACCCACTGTGGAGTATCTACGGAAGGGCTCCCCGAACATAAGCATGATGGGTCATGTCCTAGTTTTACATTATTTTCTGCCTCTCCCTAACGATAATTTACACAATGTTCAATTTAATAATTCAGTGTCCTTATTTTTCCAGGCAACATGGAGGTGAAGGAACCACACCTAATGAAGTTGGCCCTTTCATCTTATTGACTCCTTCCCAGAGACCATCATCAAAGGCCCACAATGAAGGCATAAGATCAACAGATTTCAAACTTCACGTTGAAAGGCATAAATTGTAACGAAGCCTTTTCAAGAAAAGTGAATATTTATACACTGGAGATAATGGGCCATTTCCACATATATCCTTCTTACCCTCATATATGCATCATGTCGTAAGTTTTAACACACTGTGACTTGTAATGATTCTGCAGTATATAATATATATAATATCTCAGATTAATCTGGAGAACTACAGGCTTACTTAATCCTAGCATGCATTCTTTGATGTGTGGTCTATTGTAAGAATTGCTCAAAAAATTCCCCAAATTTATTACATTTGTAAGGGCTCTCCCAACTATGACTTTCATGATGCTCCCTGAGGATGCACTGTTTCTTAAAAGTGTTTCTATGTTCAGAATATCTGTATATTTTCTGAGCTGTATGAATTATTTCATCACACCAAAGGTGTGATTACTTGATGAAAACCTTTACGCATTCATTACATTGGAAAGCTTCTATGTTCCACGGTCTGGATCATCACTTACAAGCATTAGTAAACATATTCTTTCGTGTGGTTTCCCTCAAAGATAAGTCTTTTGAAGTCTAGTGCACTGTAAGGCCTGGATAAAGCTTCTGCCCTACATTTCCATGGCTTCTCTTCAGTATGGACTCTCTGCTGTTGCTTAATACTTGAACTCAAGGTAAATGTTTTGCCACACCCATTGCATTTGGGAGCTAACACTTCAGTATGTTCCCCAACTTGCGATCTTTGGGTAAAATCCTTGCCACACACAGTACGTTTGTGTTGTTTCTCTCCAGGATAAAGATTCTGATACCTAGTGACGAAGGACCAAAAATTTGAAACTTTGCCATATTCATTGCATTTTTAAGCATGATGTATCTGGTGACCCTGAGTTTAAGGCACGACCTAAAAGCTTTGCAAAATTCATTACTTTCATAATGTTTTGTCCAGTGCTTATTACCAAACTACTGGTGAGATGGGAGCCATGAGTATAGGTTTTGCACATTCATGGAATTTGTGAGGATTCTTTCTAGAACGAGTTCATTTTCTAAAGGCCTGACTACACTAAATACATTTACCTGGCTTCTAGCCAGTACGAATTTTCTCATGAACATTAAAATGTGAACCTATGCTAAAAGCATTGCCACGCTGATTATATTTTCAAGGTCTTTCACCAGTACGGACCATGTGATGTTAGGCTTGAAAGCACACTGAAGGATTTGTCACACTCATTACATTTAAAAGGTTTCTCTCCTGTATGAATAATTTGGTAGGTCATAAGGTATAAATTTTGACTAAACACATTGAGACAGTCATTACATTTGTAAGGTTTCTTTCCATCATGAATTGTCTGATGGTAAGTGAGGCTGAACGCACAAAAGCTTTGCCAGACTCATGATACTTGTACGGTTCCTCTCCACTATGAATTCTCCGAAGAACTGTAAGGTGTGAACTTTGAAGTTTGAATTTTGAAGACCTTCCAACATATATCATATTTATATGGTTTCTCTCATGTATGGATTTTCTGACGTGTAGTGAGGGTTGAGACCTGAGTAAAGGTTTTTGCACACGCAATATATGTGAAAGGTTTCTTTACAAAATGTACTCTCCAGTGACTTGTAAGGTGTGAATTTTGACTGAAGTCTTTGCCACAATCACTACATTTGAAAGGATTCTCTCCAGTATGAACCCTCCGATGAATTCGAAGATGTGGTTTTAGACGAAAGACCTTGCCATGCTCATTACATTTATAAGGTTTCTCCCCCAGTATGAACCCTCCACTGAATTGCAAGGTTTGAATTACAACTGAAGACTTTGCTACACATATCACATTTATATAATTTCTTTCCTGTACAAATTTTCTGATGTCTAATGAGGTTTGAGCGGTGATTAAAGGTTTTTCCACACTCATTTGTATATGGTTTCTCTTCGGTGTGAATTCTCTGAAGATTTGCAAGGACTGAATTTCGACTGAAGACTTTGCCACATACATCACATTTATATAGTTTCTCTCCTGAATGGATTATTTGATGTTGAGTGAGCTATAAGCCATGACTAAAGGTTTTGCCACACTCATTACATTTGTAACATTTTTCTACAACATGACTTTCCTGATGACCCACAAGGTGTGAATTTCGACCAAAGATTTTACCACATATATCCCATTTATATAATTTCGCTCCTGTGTGGATTCTCTGATATTTAGTGAGGTTTGAGCTGTTAAGGAAGGTTTTGTTACACTCGTTACATTTGTCTGGTCTTCTGTCAGTGTTGGGGGAATGCATAAAATCATTCTCATTTGTATTAGAAATACTGGTTTTGAAGAGTAAGAGGAATTACATGAAGTGGTGAAACTGAGGCACTACTGTTGATTTTCTTGTCAGCTAAATTTAAATTTAAATTCATAAATTTCCCCTTCACTTCTCATTATATGGAGTTCATCCTGAAAGCTTAATCCAAGCCTATTTCCAATGGGCTTGATTCCTGCATCCCGTCTACAATGGCAGTGTCTTCCATCAGTGAGATTTTTGTTATGGGTTATAGGCATTACTTTATAATTTCTTTCATCACCTCTCTGCTGAGACTCAAAGTCATACATATTTTCCTGAATTTCCCTGAGGTAAAAATGTTCGATTTCATGACTTTCAGATCTTCCCAACATCACTGTTTGGAATACTTCTCCTGTTATCACTGTTCGTTTTTGGTTGTAACTGCTGGATCACATGTATAAGAGAGATATCTACAAGATATAAAGAAACATAGTTATCCTATTCATTGCAACCTATAAATAAATGTTTCATATTGAATATATATTACACCAAAAGTAATACTTATACCAAACAGAGTTATGAAACTACCCAACAATGATCTTAAAATTTTTAGAAACACTAAAGGAATAGAGTTCTTTACTAAAGTAAGAGTAATAACATATAATTCAGGTTCATTTTAAGGTAGCCTTGTTTCACAAATCCTATGTTAAACGCACACAGATTGCACATCAGCTATCAAAGCGAGGGTATTTTTCCACCATGACCCCAAAGCACATACCAATTAACATTAAACATACAGCTGACTCATAACTGAGGAGAAAAAAATATTATATTACAGATATATTCTGCATACTTACTACACATACATAAATGCTAAAAAAAGATGTAATGCTAAATAATCCAAACAAACTAATAAATAATCTAATTAATTGGCTGTTTAGAATTGAAAAATTAATACATAATAGAGAAAATGAAGAATTTGATACAACTTTAAAGAAAACAAAATATTTTTCTAAATATCTGCTTTAAAACTATGTACCTGGCTTCCCTGGTGGCACAGTGGTTAAGAATCTGTCTGCCAATACTGGGGACACAGGTTCCAGCCCTGGTCCGGAAGATCCCACATGCCGCGGGGCAACTAAGCCCATGCGCCACAACTACTGAGCCCATGCACTAGAGCACATGCTCCACAAGAGAAGCCACTGCAATGAGAAGCCCATGCACTGCAATGAAAGAGTAGCCGCCGCTTGCCACACTTAGGGAAAGCCTGTGCACAGCAACAAAGACCCAACACAGCCAAAAATAAATAAATAAAAAAAATTTAAATGAAAAAAAAAAGTGATTGTAGGGAGAAGGTAGGATTGCATCTATTACACTATTTCCTATGTAATGTGTCCAACTGTATATTCCATAAGTTCCATTGTCATGCTTATATTCGAGAAACACATACATAATATTCTAGGAGATTGTGCAAGAATTTTGCTAGCAGAAACCAGAAGGAAAAACCAGGAAAAGGCAACTCGAAAGGAGATTCATGCATTTCTTCTGTACACACACATGCAGATACAAAGAAATCGAATCAACAGTACAACAGAGTAGGAAGGAGATCATGATTTTGAAACCAAGTGCCCCTACATTTCAGTTCCCCTGCCGAGTTTCACTAACCTCTTTATAGAATATCTTATTCCCTTTCTTGTCCCACACCTGCTCCCCTTAAGACTGAGGGTATCAAAAGGGTGGGGGGATTGAAACTGAGGAAGACCCTGTGGGGCCCTGCCAGCCTTTCCGTGTCCTCGTTTCTTGTTCATAGAAAAAGGCTTAGTCTCCTAGACTTCACCGGAGATCCAAAGAGCAGATTCAAGCCATTACTATTAGGAGAGTGAGGGAACGCAGAAAAAAAGGAAAAGCAAGTCCAGCATAATCTTTAAGGTATCTTAAACCGATACCTTGCTTTATGACTCCTAACTGCGGCTTCAACCAGTTGTAAACAACATTGTCACAGTGCTCTGGAGACAGGCTTTTGTGACAGTCCTCAAAACCAGAACAAAAAAACTGGAAAGACGAGGTACTTGTGATACTTTCTATCTTGTATTCTACAACCTGCTGACCACCCTACGGAGTAGGTTCAAGTGGTGACTCTGGATGCAGTAGGATGATATTGCAACACATGAGGGAAAGTGTTCTCCATCAGTAATTTTCTGTTACCCAGTAAACCCATTCCACAGAGAGTCCACCAAAAGTTGTCCACAAACTACAGGTGGATTATCACAGCAAAGAAACTGGAAAAATCTTCAGTCCTTAGGACTACGTAATTCAAAAGCACATTTAAGCGGCAAATCGTACAAACATGAAAATAAGAAATCAGGAAGAGTACACATTCCCAGACTAGGCATAGTAGTACAAGAGCCAAAATATTACAAGATATGGGGGTCAGATGCTCAAGGACCTTGAGATGGAACCATGGACGTGGATGCCAAGCTAAGAGCCTGAAAGATTCATATATGCTCCCCATGTAGGACTGGGGATCAAAACGAGGATCTCTGGGGACTTCCCTGGTGGCACAGTGGTTAAGAATCCGCCTGCCAATGCAAGGGACACGGGTTCAAGCCCTGGTCCGGGAAGATCCCACATGCCACGGAGCAACTAAGCCCGTGCGCCACAACTACTGAGCCTGCGCTCTAGAACCCGTGAGCCACAACTACTGAGCCTGCGAGCCACAACTACTGAAGCCCATGTGCCTAGAGCCCGTGCTCCACAACAAGAGAAGCTGCCACTGCAATGAGAAGCCCACACACCGCAATGAAGAGTAGCTCCCGCTCACCGCAACTAGAGAAAGCCCACGAGCAGCAACGAAGACCCAATGTAGCCAAAAATAAATAAGTAAATTTTTTTTTTTTAAAAAGAGAGAATCTCTCTGTCCACTGACCTTAGTTTTCCTAACTAACAATGCAGAACCACTCCATCTCCCTGTTACACACAACCTTGAAGTGCATGGCAAAAGCAGAACACAAGAAATGGCTGAGGGATCTAAATAAGCGGCAGGGCTTGAGACAGCTCCATGAAGGTTCTGAGGTGCCAGATGAGTCAAAGAGCAGCCAGTGTCTCCCATCCTCTGATTACGTCTTCCAAGTACTGCAACTCTGATCAAACTCAGAGGCTAAGGGATGGGACTCCAGAGGCATCAGCTCTTATCTACAGGGACTAAGAACTGAGCATCCAGTGGAATCAAGACCCAAAGAAGAGATAAAGGGGCAAGAGACCCCTTTAAAACAGCCCGCCTCATGCTCCTCAAATTCAAGCAACAACCAGTTCACAGCAGCCAGATGATGAGCGTTGTGGATCTTGATAAAGACCTTGCCTTTGTCTCTGGTGGAGCTGCAGCACCACTGGAGGGTGAAAGAATACATTTTACATGTGGAAGGACAAGAGGGATAAATTACAGAGAAGAAAAATTTCCTCTGAATTTTCAATAAATAAACGTCGGTTTTCCCAAAGAACTCTCTACCCTGAGAAGAGGTTCCCAAACACTATTAATGTTGTGGCTTCCCCTGCCCTGAGATCCCACCTGTGTTCACACTTTTGATACATTCCCACCCATTTGTTTTTTTGCTATTTTCACACCACTCACCAGAGTCCTGGGCTATTTCTCTTGCTCTAAAATGGAGATAATGTTCAGATCAGAAATAGAAATTCCTGCTTATCAGAACAAAGAAATGTATAGTGGGACTTCCCTGGTGGTCCAGTGGTAAAGAATCTGCCTTCCAATGCAGGGGATATGGGTTCGATCCCTGGTCAGAGAACTAAGATCCCACATGCCACGGGGCAACTAAGCCCACACGCCACAACTACTGAGCAAGTGCGTCTCAAGTACAGCCCGTGTGCTGCAAACTACAGAGCCCATGCGTTCTGGAAACCGTGCACCACAACCAGCGAGAAGCCCACTCGCCACAATGAAGAGCCTGCGCTCCACGATGAAAGATCCCACATGCGGCAACTGAGACCCCAAGCAGCCAAAAATAAAAAATTAATTACTTAATTAGGAAAAAAAAAACGAAATGTAAAGTGCTTGGTTTTTCCAAAATCACAGTGCTTTGTTTAGCTGAGTAGTGAAGAAAAGACAGGTGTTTCTGGAAAAATATTTCAAAAATTCACCCACTGCCTGCCTCCTTCTAAATGCATAGGGAACAGTGTAATACATATACCTAACACTCTTCCAAGAAATACTGAGTCAAAAGCAAAGGGTACAAAACAGGAAATCAGACATTTTTAAAAAGTCTTCCCTTGTGAAATTGAGACACAGATGTAGAGAACAAATGTATGGACACCAAGAAGGGAAAGCAGCGGTGCGGTGGGGGTGGTGGTGTGATGAATTGGGTGATTGGGATTGACATGTATACACTGATGTGTATAAAATGGATGACTAATATAAGAACCTGCTGTATAAAAAAATAAATAAAATTAAATTAAAAAACTAAAAAAAAAAACATGGCAGAGATGTCAAAGATAAAATGGGCCTTGAGCAAGTTTAAGAGATGTATTTATTAATGTCTCCTAAGAAGGGCCTAAAGTCAGTGCTTAATAACTCTATTTTATGTCTACCTTTTAATGTAATTAAAAAAAAAAGTCTGCCATTGAGCTTTTTTTTTCAATTTATTTTATTTTTATTTATTTATTATTTTTTGGCTATGTTGGGTCTTCGTTGCTGCATGCAGGCTTTCTCTAGTTGCGGCAAGTAGGGTCTACTCTGTTGCGGTACGCAGGCTTCTCATTGCGGTGGCTTCTCTTGTTGTGGAGCACGGGCTCTGGAGTGCGTGGGCTTCAGTAGTTGCAGCGCGTGGGCTCAGGAGTTGTGGCTCATGGGCTCTAGGGCGCAGGCTCAGTAGTTGTGGTGCACAGGATTAGCTGCTCTGCGGCATATGGGATCTTCCTGGACCAAGACTCAAACCTGTGTCCCCTGCACTGGCAGGCGGATTCTTAACCACTGCACTACGAGGGAAGCCCTGCCATTGAGCTTTATATATAATTAAGCTCTAGAACAACCTCTGATGTAACACAAAAGGCACAGATCATCTGAAGAAAGGGTCAGTTTAAACTCATGATGCTACATGTCTGAGTCTCCAAGGGGCCCACCAAGAGGCACACAGGGGAAAATGCATAACACAAAAGAGCAGATCCCAACATCTAGAGAGAAGTTATCCTCACCCATGGAGATCGGGTTCCTTTACGTCTCCAACATCCTGTCACTGTACAAGGCCCTCTGAGCAGGGTCCAGGCATTCCCACCCCTCCTGAGAGAAATCAATGAACAAATCTTCAAAAGTTCCTGAAACAAAAACAGGAGGGGAGATGTTGGATAAATTAGGAGTTTGGGATTAACATATACACACTACTATAAATAAAACAGATAAACAGGAAGGATCTACTGAATCACACAGAGAGCTATACTCAATATCTTGAAATAACCTATAATGGCAAAGAATCTGAAAAAAGAATATATATATAGCGGAATCACTTTGCTGTACACTTGAAACTAAGACAACATTGTAAATTAACTATACCTCAATTAAAAAAAAATTTAACCAAGTGGCCATGAGGATAGTTTTTATCTTTATAAAAAATGAGGAGAAAGGTGTAAGGACTGATTCTGTCTGTTGACGTATATATTCTGAAAGATACACGCTATGGTATTTGGACCAAATTATGTATCTTTAATTTTAATTTCTTATGCTTTTTCATAGCAGACTATGATATCCTCCAATTAATACAGATTTTTCATCTTTGTGGACAATTATAAAACACATAGAAAAAAACCTCAAGAATGGGCTGTCTATGCAGAAGTGTTAGATATTATGTTCTAAACACTGACTGATATTCAATAGCCAGATGAGCTCCAGTATGTGTGCTGTCTTCAGACATGACGAAGTCCACCATGGCTTTAGAGAAAGGTCAAAATCTTCAGTTATGATAATGATAACAACAGCAATGACTAAAAGTGTTTAAACACTTCCAATATGTAAACATTACTCTAAATAAGTGCTTTACAGGTATGAACTTGTTATCAACATAATAGGTCATTAGGAAAAGACCTGTTCCCACCTTACAGAGGAGAAAACTGCGTCAGAGACACTCTGAGGTCTCAGGTCAAGAAGCTAAGAAATGATACTGCAAGCACCTCAACACAGAGGGTTGGGCTTGGAACTCAAGGTAAAAAATAGAAGAGTTTAGTAAGAGAGCATTGAAAGTACATTGACAGGGACTTCCCTGATGGTCCAGTGGCTAAGACTCCACGCTCCCAAATCAGAGGGCCTGGGATGGATCCTTGGTCAGGGAACTAGATCCCATATGCCGTAACTAAAAGTTCGCATGCAACAACTAAAGATCCCACAGGCCACAATGAAGATATGAAGATCGAAGATCCCGTGTATGGCAACTAAGACCTGGCACAACTAACTAACTAAATAAATATTTTTAAAGTTGTTAAAAACAAAAATGTACATTGACAGAGGGTTCCCTGAGAAAACTTAATAGAAGTTCAGGGCTTCCCTGGTGGTGCAGTGGTTGGGAGTCCGCCTGCCGGTGCGGGTGACCCAGGTTTGTGCCCCGGTCTGCGGGGTTCCCACATGCCGCGGAGCGGCTGGGCCCATGAGCCATGGCTGCTGGGCCTGCGTGTACGGAGCCTGTGCTCCACAGCGGGAGGGGCCGCAGTGGTGAGAGGCTCGCTTACTGCAAAAAAAAAAAAAAAAAAATAAAAGAAGTTCAAAGGACTTCCCTGGTGGCACAGTGGTTAAGAATCCACCTGCTGATGCAGGCGGCGTGGGTTTGATCCATGGTCCAGGAAGATCCCACATGCTGCAGAGCAACTAAGCCCGTGCGCCACAACTACTGAGCCTGCACTCTAGAGCCTGCATGCCACAACTACCGAGCCCACGAGCCACAACTACTGAAGCCCAGGCGCCTAGAGCCCATGCTGTGCAACAAGAGAAGCCACCGCAATAAGAAGCCTGTGCACTGCAATGAAAAGTAGCCCCCACTCGCCGCAACTAGAGGAAGGCCACACGGAGCAACGAAGACCCAACACAACCAAAAATAAATTAATTAAAAAAAAAATAAAGAAGTTCAAGGTGAACAACATGGAACAGCACGAAAGGTCACTATATATGTGGGCCCACACAAACACACACACATACACAGAAAATGTTAGTGATCTTCCTACTATTTAATCCATTAACATGATAGTG
The DNA here is from genome assembly GCF_000442215.2 of Lipotes vexillifer. Taxonomy (NCBI): domain Eukaryota; kingdom Metazoa; phylum Chordata; class Mammalia; order Artiodactyla; family Lipotidae; genus Lipotes; species Lipotes vexillifer. Next base: position 502,954 of record NW_006783279.1, read on the forward strand.
TAGGAAAAATTTAAGGCCAGGGAATATACTGAAGATATAATTTCAACTATAAAAGATACATATTTTTGAAATCATGAGAAGTGATTGCAACTGATGTCAAAAAAAAGTTTTTAAAGGATTAAAAGGGAGTACCATGAACAATAATACCTACACATTACATAATCTATAAGATACAGGTAATTTCGTAGAAACATAAACCTACTAAGTTGGGACTTCCCTGGTGGTGCAGTGGTTGAGAGTCCGCCTGCCATGCAGGGGACGCGGGTTCGTGCCCCGGTCCGGGAGGATCCCACATGCCGCAGAGCGGCTGGGCCCATGAAGCATGGCCGTGGAGCCTGCGCGTCCGGAGCCTGTGCTCCGCTACGGGAGAGGCCACAACAATGAGAGGCCCGCGTATCGCAAAAACAACAACAACAACAACAACAACAAAAACCTACTAAGTTGGAAACATTAAGAAATAAAAAAATCTGGACAGAATTATAACTAGAGAGATTCAAGTAGTAATCAGAAACCTCAAAGAAAAACTCAGGAAGAGATGTCTTTAACTGCATAATTCTACCAAACATTTACAAAAGAATTACCACTAATCCTGCTAAAAATCTTACAAAGAGTTGAAGAGAAAACACTGCCAAACTCATTCTATGCGGCCAGCACAACTGTGATACCAAACCCAGAGCATCACATAAGAAGAAAGGAAAACTAGGGCTTCCCTGGTGGCTCAGTGGTTACGAATCCGCCTGCCAATGCAGGGGATACGGGTTCAGCCCTGGTCTGGGAAGATCCCACGTGCCACGTAGCGACTAAACCAGTGCGCCACAATTACTGAGCCTGTGCTCTAGAGCCCGCAAGCCACAACTACTGAGCCCGTGTGCTACAGCTAATGAAACCCACGCACCTAGGGCCCGTGCTCCACAAGAGAAGCCACCGCAATGAGAAGCCCGTGCACCACAACCAGGAGTAGCCCCCGCTCACCACAACTAGAGAAAGCCCACGCACAGCAACGAAGACCCAACACAGCCAAAAATAAAGAAAAATAAAGAAATTTATGTAAAAAAAAAGAAAGACAACGGGACACTCTCTCCAAAAAGAACTGCCACACACACACACCCAATTTGACCAATCATTTCATGGGTAACTGTTGCTCACACTCAGAATTTTTGGTCTGCTCTCTCATCTCCTTTTTACAAGTGGGCTCCCCAAGGGCCAGAGGGGAGATATCTCTGAGAAGGTCTGAATTCAGTGAAGAGCGCCATGTGGAACTGAATTCTGAAAAGCTTCCTGAAGGACCAGTGGGCAAAGTTTGTCCTTACTGTCCATCCCCCTTAAAACACAGGGACGGGGACTTCCCTGGTGGCCCAGTGGTTGAGAGTCTACCTTCCAATGCAGGGGACGTGTGGGTTTCATCCCTCGTCGGGAAACTAGGATCCCACATGCCACGGGGCAACTAAGCCTGCGTGCCTCAACTACTCAGCCTGCACTTTCTGGAGCCCGTGCTCCACAACAAACAGCCCCGCATGCCACAACTAAGACCCAACACAGACAAATAAGTAAACAAATATTTAAAAAAACAAAAAATAAAAAACACAGGGACGATCTTGCATGTTCCTGAGCAAAGGAAACTTCTCTTGCAAGGTCTGATCACACTGACACCAAGCAATTAATTATTCTTTCTCAGAAAATCAAAGAAAAATATTAAAAAAACACAGAACTGCAAAACCATTGCTGCTGGTGCGGAAAACACTGAAAGGGGTCAGCTTAGAAATAAGCTGTGAGCAAACTTCCTCATCATAAATAGAGGGGCTTTGTTGGAAGGTTTCACATCAATCCAGCCCATCCTTCCTCACTTGCACAGAACAGTCAAGAGGGCCCTGAGGGAAACATCTTTATAACACCTCACAGCTCACAATTTTAATAAATCACACAAAAAAGGAAGAAAACGGAATATGAGACTAACTGGTTAAACTAGGTTTTGCCTGTTAATATAAACCATCGTTGATATCTTTACCAAGTACTCATCAAAATAGCCTAAAATTATTTCTTAGTTAACAAGGAACTTTTCCCATATAGAAGATAAAGAGGAGAAAGCAGGCAGGCCTCAAAGGAACCTGAAACATACTTTTTCTTTTTTTAAACACATTTTTAAAGAAATAATTTGTGAATTTTTTTCATCTAAAAATTCTGCTGTTAAAGTTTTTAAAAATTGAGACTATAATGTTTAGAAAAGAATGATATGAGTTAATTATAGACCACCAAAAATTATTCCAGAAATAAATACTTATTTACAGGAAAGGAGAAACAATGAACTAAGATTTACTCCAACCTATAAAAAAAAATTATCTATACAGAATCAAGAAAGAAAAAGTACATGCATTCACACAAAAAATACTCGAAATGTTCCTCTAAAAAGGCACCATGTAGTGACAGAGTCAGTCATTTCTTGCCCCAGGTGTCCTCTCCCCTGACCTCTAATCCATGCCAGGAAAAGGGAAGGGCGTGACCCAAAATTAAGTGAATCAAGTCACTGTCCCCGCGGCTGAATACGGATTGCAAATGGAAGTTATCTTCTCATATAAATAATTACAAAATGTATAAGCCTGTAGACAGCAGTTTTGCAATTCTCATCCTCATTTGTATAATTTAAACAAATATTAAATGTACTATATTCTAAAACCACAAATCATATATCACGACTTAATCATCCATATCCAAACAACTCACCATCCATCTGCATCCAGCTCCCACCACCTACCTGCGCTACTATGTGTTACCATTTCATTCCGTTTATCTGTCTTATTTTTCTCCGTCTACGTCTTTTTACTCCCCTCCGCTCTCCTGCCGTTCCTGCCCTCTTCTCTATTTCCGCCCTCACACCTGGCCTGCCCCACTCTGCAACCTGTTCCCCCTTGTTCCTCTTTCTCCCCCAACTCCGCTCCCTGTCTACCCTCTGGGTTACACCTCTTCTGGTCCCCTTACATTCCGTTCCTCCCCACTCGCCGGCACTTCAGTTGGCGACGCTTCCTTCCTGCTCTGTCTTCCTCTGCTCTTCGTGTCCCCCTTTGTCCTCTTTCTCTCCCAGCACCTGTTGCTCCGAAAGCCTTCGTTCCACCTTTTATCCTCTCCCGGACTCACTGTGTGCAGGGCCTCACCACTGCTGCCCTCGCTCCTACCGCTGATCCAGGCCTCTCGCCATGCTGCTCACCCGGAGATCCGGCTTTTTTAATTTACTTCTCTATTTTATTCGCCCGCTAGTTTCAAGCCTAAATCTATTTCATTTCACTATCCCTTTGCAAGTCCCTCAGCCACCGTCTAAGTTCCCATCGGTTCTCCCTCATTCTTTTCTGCTTCTCAGTTTTTCTATCCCTCTCTCGGTCGCTCTGTCTCTGCTTCTCCTGATCCCCCTTCGCCCCCATATTTAGAAAGATGGCGAGTGAATAAGATGCCCGCCTACCACAAGAGGCCATTTTCCACCTGAGTTGAACTTGGGACGGAAGAACCATGGGTGTCCACAAGGCTGGCCCAGGTCACGTCCCCCTACGCGGGGTGAGGGGAAGGGCTGACCAGGAAAGAAGCCTGTGGAGCAGAAGGACCGGCCTGAGGAGACGCGAGGACAGAGGCGCTGGGAGGGAGGGAGGGGGTCTCAGGAGGGGGACAGGCTCTGCAGAACCCCAGGACCGGGGGGAAGACGCGGCCTGTCCGGGAGCGAGGCGGCCGGCGCTGCCCTCCAGGGGCCGAGAGGGCGAGGCTGGGGGTGGGGTGAAGGGCGAATCCACCTCGCGGTCAACGACTTTACAAGGGGAGGCCGAGACAGTTAACAGGTTTTAAGCAGCGAAGTGTTGCGAAAGGCGGTGTCTACGTGGACCGAAGGTAGAAAATAAAGGGCAAGGACCATCCTTAGAGAAATTTACAACCCGAAGAGAAAAGATCCCCGAAAAGATTCAGGCCGGCTAGATCTGAATTGACCTGGGGCAAATTCAGGGGTGGGTGTGGGGATTTTAGGTCCGTAGTCACTCACAAGACCCTGAGGAGGGAGTAAGAAAGGCCCCGGCACGCGGATTTTCACTAGAAAGGAGAAACTCACCCTGTGTCTTATGACCCTGTCTCCGCCGTATCCGCTTCCAGGTCCTCTGGAAATTCCGCGCGCGATTAGAAGCAGGGCTTCTGGGGGGCGTGGCCTGGGCGGAGAGCTTCCAGCGAGGAGCCGGAGGAGGGAGCCCAGGTCTGAGAAGAGAGAGCGAGAAGGCCTGGCAGGGGGCGGGCACCGAAGGTGCTTCCAAGTAACTTCACGTGCTTAGTTTAAGTGACTGTAACAGCTTTAAGGTAAAAAGCTTACAGTTGTGTGGGCCAGTTACGTCGGAAACTAAGATGTTTCCTCTTAAGATGAAAATGGTTTAAGTAAGGGAATATCCTGTTGGTCCAGTGGTTAGGACCTTGGTTAGGGAACTAAGATCCTGCAAGCTGCACAGCTGAACCAAAAACGAAAAAAACAAAAACAACAGGAAAACACCACACACACACACACACACACACACACACACACACACACACACACACACACAAACCGTGTCTTTTTGGCAAGAGTTTGCTTTCAAGTCCTGCTAGTGAGACTGAAGCAAGTTGTGACATGTGAACTTAGTTGCGGCACACACGTGGGATCCAGTTTCCTGATCAGAGATTGAACCCGGGCCCTCTGCATTGGGAGCACGGAGTTTTATCCACTGTGCCACCAGGGAAGCCCCCTGTATATTGTTTATTCTTAAAAGGAAACTGAAGAACATTGACCTTTTCAAACTATTTCACTAAGCGTTCCAAGCACAAAAATGATCTACTTTTAATGATTTCTGAAAATCTTTTATATTCTAATATTTTTGGTTTACTTCCTATATTCCTATTTTCACTTCATGTAAATCAAGGCTTATGCCATGGCTTTTATCCTAGCACACACACACAAAAACCCACATAAAATATATTCATATAGTGCATATTCGTGAAAGTATGTCAGGTTTTAGGTGGTGTGAAAAAGAAATAACAAGGCCAAGGCAGAGTCCTTTCACCCCAGGAGAGCAAACCAAGTCTTAATTGCAGTTTCATCCCTCCCTAGAATGTGGCCTGAAACCAGTAACTCTGCAATTTCCAGATCAACACTAGTGAGGTTATCTACAGAATAAGACCTCAGCTGCATGACTACCCAAAATGAGACCTAGCCTCAAACATTCCTTTTTAATTTTTTTGTGTGCCAGTCTCTTAACCCACTTTCTCCCTACAAAAGCATTCATAACTGTACAGCTCCTTGAGCACCACCCTATTTACTAGGTGGCATGCTGCCCTATTCATGAATCATTCAACAAAGCCAATTAGATGTTTTTTTAAATTAATTTGTGTCGAGTCTTAGTTGCAGCACGCATGATCTTCGTTGTGGCATGTGGGATCCTTCATTGAGGCGTGTGAGCTCTACAGCCTGGGGGCTCAGTAGTTGTGGCACCTGAGGTCTCTAGCTGTGGCACACAGGCATAGTTACCCTGCGGCATCTGGGATCTTGGTTCCCCGACCAGGGATTGAACCCACGTCCTCTACGTTGGAGGGCAGATTCTTAACCACTGGACTAGTAGGGAAGTCCTAGCCAATTAGATCTTTAAATTTACTCAGTTCCATTTTTGCACATTAATGGAAGTCAGCCTCTAAAATGCACTGCTATGGTATTTTCACTATAGCCATCCAAATATTCTGGAATAGTGTGGAGAGAATAACTCAAGTACAAATTATGAGTATGTAATCTCCCCAGGTATGCTGCTTGATTCCTTCATTGAAAGAAATTGCTACAGATACACTTTCAGCCCTGAGAGCCTAATAGTGCATTCTCAGTTTCTGTAATATATTACTGAGGTGGGATAAAACGGTGTTGGTAGAAGGAACATTATTAATCCGTGGTTTAATAAAAAGTGATTAATTAAATAAGAGACCTATGATACATTCTGAATAAAACAGCAGCAGCAATTAAATGTGAATCATATAACTACAAATACTATTTGGTTTCTTCTGATTAAATTCCACTCTTGGTTAACCACTCTCTATTCAATTTCCAAGAATAAGACTAAGTTTTCAGACTTCCCTGCTGGTGCAGTGGTTAAGAATCCACCTGCCAATGCAGGGGACAGGGGTTCGAGCCCTGGTCCTGGAATATCCCACACGCCGCAGAGGAACTAAGCCCGTGTGCCACAACTACTGAGCCTGTGCTCCAGAATCCATGCTCCACAATGAGAAGCCACTGCAATGAGAAGCCTGCGCACCACAACAAAGAGTAGCCCCTGCTTGCCGCAACTAGAGAAAGCCCACGTGCAGTAATGAAGACCCAACGCAGCCAAAAATAAATTTACTGAAAAAAAAAAAAGACTCATTTTTCATTAACCATTGGCATTCAGCGGAGAATGCAACCACCATTTCCAGTGCATTATTTCTAACAAATAACGAGTCCTAATAACCTGTGACTCTCCTCCCATGAAAAGCCCAGTCCTTAATGCTTGATCTGTTCATGGTCAGTTGGTAAAACATTCTGTACTAGAACCCACTGTAGCCTATCTATGGATGGGCACCTTGAACACAATAAGCATGAGAACTGATATCATAGTTTTACATTATTCTCTGCCCTTCCCTGATTCTAATTCATTCGATATTGAGTTACATAACAGTTTTTTTTGTTGTTGTTTTTGTTTTTTTTTTTTTGGCTAGGTCGGGTCTTAGTTGTGACACATGGGATCTTCACTGAGGCATGCAGGATCTTTCGTTGCAGCAGACTGGGTCTTTGTTGTGGCAGGTGGGCTTCTCTCTAGTTGTGGCATGAGGGTTTTCTCTTCTCTAGTTGTGGCACGCAGGCTCCAGGGCACATGGGATCTGTAGTTTGTGGCACGCAGGCTCTCTAGTTGAGAAGCGCAAGCTCAGTAGTTGCAGCGTGTGGGCTAGTTTCCCCACAGCATGTGGGATCTTAGTTCCCTGACCAAGGATTAACCCACATCCCCTGCATTGGAAGGCGGATTCTTTTTTTTTTTTTTTTTTTTTTTTGAGACGCGCAGGCCCAGCCTCTCCACGGCATGTGGTATCCTCCTGGACCGGGGCATGAACCCATGTCCCCTTCATCAGCAGGCGGACTCTCAACCACTGCACCACCAGGGAAGCCCGGAAGGCAGAGTCTTCACCACTGGACCACCAGGGAAATCCTTTAGTATTGTTTTTCCAGGAAAGGTGGATATGAATGAACCACACCTAGTGAATTTGGCCCCTTCATCTTGACCCCATCCCAGAGACCATCAGGAAATTCCTGTAATAAAGGTATAAAATCAAAAGACTTCAAACCTTCCTGTAATAAAGGTATAAAATCAAAAGACTTCAAACCTTAGCTTGAAATTCATAAAGTAGCAATGCAGCCGTTTCAAGAATACTCAAATGAAATACACTATATTTTATTAGAACAGAAGGGCCATTTCCACATGGCCTTGCTGCAGTGATACACATCATAAGTTTTAATATTTTGTGACTTGTAATTATTCTGTAGTATGTAATATCTCAGGTTGACCTCAAAGAAGTAAAGACAGTTATTCCTAGTATGGATTATTGGATGTATGGTGTGTTGTAAGAATTGGCCAAAAAATTTACACATTACATTTGTAAGGATTCTCCCCAACATGAGTTCTTTGGTGAATCTTAAGAACACACTGTTTCTTAAAGGCATTTCCATGTTTAGTATATCTGTATAGTTTCTGTCCTATATGAATTCACAAATTACGCCAAAGATGTGAATACTTGATTAAAAAAAACTTTACAACATTCATTACATTTGTAAGGTTGCTCTTCAATATAACTTTTTTTTTCCTTTTTGGCTGCTTTGGGTCTTTGTTGCGGTGCACAGGCTTCTCATTGCAGTGGCTTCTCTTGTTGCAGAGCATGTCCTCTAGGTCCACGGGCTTCAGCAGCTGTGGCACAAGGGTCCAGTAGTTGTGGCTCACGGGCTCTAGAGCGCAGGCTCAGTAGTCGTGGTGCATGGGCTTAGTTGCTCTGCAGCATGTGGGATCTTCCTGGACTGGGGCTCGAACCCATGTGTCCTGCACTGGCAGGCAGATTCTTTTTTTTAAAATAAAGGTTCATTTATTTATTTATTTGGCTGCATTTGGTCTTCATTGCTGCACAGGGGCTTTCTCTAGTTGTGGCGAGTTGGGTTCGCCCTTGGTTGCAGTGCGCAGGCTTCTAATTGTGGTGGCTTCTCTTATTGCGGAGCATGGGCTCTAGGCACGTGGCCTTCAGTAGTTGTGGCACACGGACTCAGTAGTTGTGACTCACGGGCTCCAGAGCGCAGGCTGACTAGTTGTGGTGCACAGGCTTAGTTGCTCTGCGGCATGGGGGATCTTCCCAGACCACGGCTTGAACCCGTGTTCCCTGCACTGGCAGATGGGTTCTTAATCACTGTGCCACCAGGGAAGCCCTGTAACTCCTCTTATGTTCCACAGTTTTGATCTTTGGGTAAAGCCTTAGCCTGCACATTACTTTTGTATGGTTTTTCTGAAAGATGTATATTTTCAAGTCTAGTGCAGTGTGAGGCCTGGATAAACCTCTGTCCATACATTTATACGGCTTCTCCTCAATATGGACTCTCAGTTGTTGTATAATACTTGAACTCAAGGTAAAACTGTTGCCACTCCCACTGCATTTGTAAACTATTGCTCCAGTATGTTCCCCCTTTTATGTCTGGGTAAAATCCTTGCTATGCACATTAGATTTGTGTGGTTTGTCACCAAGACATATATTCTTATGTATCCTGAAAGTAAGCAATAATTCAAAACTTTGCCACACTCCTTGTATTTGTAAGTACAAAGTATTTGGTGAAGCCCGAGTGTAGGCAATACCTAAAAAGCCTTGCCACATTCAGTAAATGTGTAAGGTTTTGTCCAGTACGGATTACCTGATGATTGGTGAAATGTGACCCGAGTAAAGGTTTTACACACTCATGTCATTTGTAAGGTTTCTCTCCAGAATGAATTCTTGATAGAATACTAAGGTCAAACCATTCTCTAAAAGCCTTGACACACGCAATACATTTATACAGCTTCTGCTGAGTATGAATTTTCTCATGAAGCCTAAGGAGTGAACACCTTCTAAAAACCTTGCAACACTGATTGCATTTGTAGTGTCTCTCACCAGCATGGATTACCTCATGGTAGGATAGGCTTGAACGCAAAATAAAGACTGCCACAATCAAGTCACCTGTTAGGTTTTCTCTCCAGTATGAATTCTCCGATGATACACAAGGTGAGACCTATAGCTGAAGAATTTTGCACATGCTTCACATTTAAATGGTTTCTCTCCTGTGTGGATTACCTGATGGGAAGTTAAGCCTGATCGCACACTAAATGCTTTGCTGCACACATTACATTTGTAAGGTTTCTCTCCAGTATGAATTCTACGGTGAGTCACGAGTTGCGAACTCTGCCTGAAGCCCTTGCCACACACATGGCATTTATGTGGTTTCTTTCCCGTATGGATTACCTGATGGGAAGTTAAGGTCGACTGCACACTAAATGTTTTGCCACATTCATTACATTTGAAAGGCTTTTCTCCTGTATGAATCCTCTGATGATTCACTAGGTGATAAGTCTGTCTGAAGCCCCTGCCACATACATTACACTTATGTGGTTTCTCTCCTGTATGGATTACCTGATGGGAAGTTAAGCCTGATCGCACACTAAATGCTTTGCTGCACACATTACATTTGTAAGGTTTCTCTCCAGTATGAACTCTACAGTGAGTCACGAGGTGTGAATTTTGACTGAAGCCCTTGCCACAAACGTCACATTTATGTTCTGTCTCTCCTGTATGGATTACCTGATGGGAAGTGAGGCTCGAACGCACAATAAAGGCTTTGTCACACTCATGACACTTGTATGGCTTCTCCCCAGAATGAATTCTCTGATGGATTTTAAATTGTGATTTTTGACTAAAAACCTTTCCACATACATCACATTTATATGGTTTCTCTCTTTTATGGATTATCTGATGTGTAGTGAGAGTTGAACACTGAGTAAAGGCTTTGCCACATTCATTACACTTGAAAGGGTTCTCTGCATCATGAATTCTTTGGTGAATCCTGATTTCAGACTGTTGCCTAAATGACTTCCCACATTCATTACATTGGTAAGGTCTCTCTCCAGTATGGATTACCTGATGATTAGTTAGGCTTGAAAGAGCGATATAGGCTTTGCCACACACATCACATTTGTATGGTTTCTCTCCAGTGTGAATTCTTTGGTGAATCTTGATGTAATACCATTGCTTAAAGGCCTTGCCACATTCAAAACACTTATATGGTTTCTCTCCAGAATGACTTTTCTGATGGTCAACCAGGCTTGAACTTTGGCTAAAAGCTTTACCACACTCATTACATGTGTAAGGTTTCTCTCCACTATGAATTCTCTGATGTCTTGTAAGATGTGAATTTTGACTAAAGACCTTGCCACACTCATTGCATTTGTAAGGTTTCTCTCCAGTATGAATTGTCTGATGACGTGCAAAGTGTGAATTTCTAATAAAGACTTTGCCACATACATCACATTTATATAATTTCTTTCCTATATGAATTTTCTGATGTTTAATGAGGTTTGAGTGAAAATTAAAGGTTTTGCCACACTCATTACATGTGTAAGGTTTCTCTCCACTATGAATTATCTGATGTCTTGTAAGATGTGAATTTTGAGTAAAGACCTTGCCACACTCACTGCATTTGTAAGGTTTCTCTTCAGTATGACGTCTCTGATGATTTGCAAAGTGTGAATTTCGACTAAAGACTTTGTCACATATATCACATCTATATAATTTCTTTCTTTTATGAATTTTCTGATGTCTGATGAGATTTGAGCGAAGAGTAAAGGCTCTGCCACACTCATTACATGTGTAAGGTTTCTCCCCACTATGAATTCGCTGATGACTTCCAAGGTGTGCTTTTTGACTAAAGAGCTTGCCACACTCATTACATTTGTAAGGTTTCTCCCCAGTATGAATTGTCCGATGACTTGCAAGGTGTGAACTTCGACGAAAGACCTTGCCACATACATCACATTTGTATGATTTCTTTCCTGTGTGGATTATCTGATGTCTAGTGAGGTGTGAGCCCTGACGAAACATTTTGCCAAACTGACCACATTTGTAAGGTTTTCCCTTGTATGCTTTCTGTTCCTGTGCCAGTCCTGAAAGATGGATAAGATCGTTCCCATATATATTAGAAATGTTGGCCTGGACACTAGGAGTTATTCTTTCAAGTACTGAAAATGAGCCTCTACTGTTGGTAGACTTCACAGCTTGATTACATTCATAAATTTTCCCTTCAGTTTGATATATCAGCAGGTTATCTCGAAAGCTTGATCCAAGCCTATTTTCAACAGGCTTGTTTCCTGCATCCCTTTTCCAATGTTGATTTCTTTTATAAGTGAGATTTTCTTTACAGGTTATAGGCATTCCTTTGCCATTTCTTTCATCATCTCTCCACTGATACTCAAAGTCATGCATATTTTCCTGGATTTCCTTGAAGTAAAAATCTCTTATTTCACGGCTTTCACGTGTTTCCAACATCACTGTTTGGAATACTTCTCCTCCATCACTGTTCACTTTAGCTTGTAATTTCTTCATCACATATATATGACAGATATCTACAAGATATAAAGAACCACAGGAACCCTATTAATTATAGTTCAGAACAAAGTCATTTCTTGTTGATAACATGATAGTAACCCAAAAATAATACTTATCCTAAACAGAGTAATAAAGCTTCCCAAACAAAATGTTCGAAATTTAAGGAACAGTAAAGAAATATGATCCCTTACGAAAGAAAGCGATCACATGTATTTCAAAGTAATCTTAGGTGGAGCATAACGTTTAAAAATTGTGAATCACTATGCCGTACACTCAAAACTTATATAATATTGTAATAATTTTAGGGTAGCCTAGTTCCAAAACACCCTATGACAAAAACCCTAACGCTGTACAAAATTGTATTAGCTCTCAAAAAAAGGGCATTTTCCCACCATGACCCCAAAGCACAGTAATTGGCAGTAAGCATACTGCTGTCTTTTTTTTTTTTTTTTTTTTTTTTGGCCACACCAAGTGGCTTGTAGGATCTTAGCTGCCCAACCAGGGGTCAAACCTGGGCCCATGGCAGTGAAAGCGCTGAGTCCTAACCACTGGACTGCCAGGGAATCCCACTGCTGTCTTGTAACTGAGGAGAAAAAAGTATTATATTGTACAAAATTTCTGCATATTTGTACATAAGTAAATGCTAAAGAACCGACAATGCATTATAATGGTAAATAATCCAAAACAAGCTTACCTGATGAATAATGTAAACAAATGGCAGTTTAGTATTGAAAAACAGACAGCATTGAGCTATGGCCTATCTAAGGCAGTTACCTTAAATTATTGGCCCCAAAGTGTATGTAATACAGTGTGCATTGAAAATTTATTTATTATTTTTAATATTTATTTATTTTATTGATTTATTTTTGGCTGCGTTAGGTCTTTGTTGCTGCGCGCAGGCTTTCTCTAGTTGTGGAGAGCAGGGGCTACTCTTCGTTGTGGTGCATGCATGGGTTTCTCACTGCGATGGCTTCTCTCATTGCAGTGCATGGGCTCTAGGTGCACAGGCTTCAGTAGTTGGGCTTGTGAGCTCTAAAGCACAGGCTGAGTAGTTGTGGTGCATGGGCTTAGCTGCTCTGCAGCATGTGGGCTCTTCCCGGATCAGGGCTCTAACCCATGTCCCCTGCATTGGCAGGTGGATTCTTAACCACTGAGCCGCCAGGGAAGCCCTGAAAATTTATTAACTAGGATCAGAGACAATGTTGTTGGGATCAATTACAAATAAAAACATCCAAGTTATAATGTATACAAACGGATAGCTCACAATAAACATGAAAGTTAGTATTTTTTAAAAGTAACCTTCAAATCTTTACTGTGAAACATGAAATATTCTAAGCCCAATTTTTCAAATAAGGGCATCAGACTCACAGGGTTCATGTACATGAAACCAATTTACACAGAAAGTAAGTGAGAGATACAGGATATGAATACCAAGAGTTCAGAAAGAAAATTTCAAGGGTGATACAAGAACTGAGCTGTATATAGCATTATTCAGCCATCCTTCCTGGAAATGGTTTTGGAGGCACCACCTCTGCACATATAAATTAAGGTCCTGCCTAGTGAAATTAATTCACTGTAGGAATACACATGATTTTTTACAATGTGAACAGTGTGGGGAGACAGTGGGATGGGTGAAAAAAGGCTCTGGGAATTAAGGAATTCAGAAGAAAAAACCGAATATGCTAGCAAATAACAGTGTATTCCATCCACATCAAGGGACCATGTGAGGAAAGGTCAGAACTGGGAAGGCCAAGAATGGAGGACAAGGAGTAATGGACGTGTGGGAACACAGCTTGTGCTTTCTAAACTGTGGGAATGTAACTGTACCAGGGCGATGAGAATACTGAATGGGGAAGAAAAGAAGAACTGGTTTATTAGCAGGCAGCACTGTACCATCTCATTTTTAACCATGGGACTTATACCATGGGCATGCAACAAAAGCAAAAGAAATTTAAAAAGGGAGAGAGTGTGACATTGTAAAGAGAAAGCAGGTTTTTTTCTCTAGCAATATCTGGTATGAAATGTACCAATTTTAATATCCATGAGTTCCATTTCCAGGAATACATATTCAAGAGAAAAACACGGGTTTCTCTGCTGGCTCAGTGGTTAAGAATCTGCCTGCCAATGCAGGGGACATGGATTCAGCCCTGGTCCGGGCAGATCCCACGTGCCGTGGAGTAACTAAGCCTGTGCACCACAACTACTGAGCCTGTGCTCTAGAGACCGTGAGCCACAACTACTGAAGCCTGTGTGCACAACTACTGAAGCCCATGTGCCACAATTACTGAAGCCTGTGTGCCTAGAGCTCATGCTCTGCAACAAGAGAAGCCACTGCAATGAGAAGCCCATGCACCGCAACCAAGAGTAGCCCCCACTCACAACTAGAGAAAGCCCGCTCCCAGTAACAAAGACCCAACTCAGCCAAAAATAAATAAATAAATAAATTTAAAAAGAAAAAGAATCTTATTAACTAAATTATTAATTACCTAACATAGTAAAAATTTTAACAATTTGTCATATCAACTTTTTAGACTAAGACTCCTTATTTGGTGTTAAAAACAACAGTGTCCCTTTTGCTGCCCTGCTCTAATTACTGGAAATCATAGCACTGGATCTCTTAACACAATCTCTGCCATAAAAAAGACATGTAAAAATAAATAAATAAAAGACATGAAAAACGATGTTGGCAAGATAGCAGACCAGTAAACTCCAGGCACTTAGCCCATGGAGACACTGAATTAACAATATACAACAAGAACAAAAATCTTTGTGGGTTTTGTTTTGTTTTTGTTTTTTTTTTTGGCTGCACCACATGGCTGGCGGGACCTTAGTTCCCTGACCAGGGACTGAACACTGCCCTCAGCAGTGAAAGCACAGAGTCTTAAACACTGGACCACCACGGTATTCCCAACAAAATCCTTTGGAATAACTCTAAGAACCAGGTGAGAAGCTGAAGCACCCAAAGAAATGCCTACACTCAAAACACAGAACCAAAAAGTGTAATCATGATTTTTGACTCAATCCCTCCAAGGCACAATAAGGTGAGAATAAACAGGAGAAAGTTTCCCAGTTCCCAGCTCCTCCTTTAGGAGAAAATGCAAATCAAACCCTCCAGGAGATATCACATCACACCTTTAGAATTACTATTATCAAAAAGACAAGAGAGGGCTTCCCTGGTGGTGCAGTAGTTGAGAGTCCGCCTGCCGATGCAGGGGACACGGGTTCATGCCCCGGTCTGGGAAGACCCCACATGCCGCAGAGCGGCTAGGCCCGTGAGCCATGGCCACTGAGCCTGAGCGTCCAGAGCCTGTGCTCTGCAACGGGAGAGGCCACAGCAGTGAGAGGCCCGCGTACCACACACACACACACACACACACACACACACACACACACACACACACACAAGACAAGAGGGGGGAATTCCCTGGTGGTCCAGCAGCCAAAGAAAACAAAAACAAAAAAACCAAGAGGTATGAGTGTTAGTAAGGTTGTGGATTAAAGAGGACCCTACCGTACTATCAGAAGATTATAATTCGTTTTAGGCACTGGAAAAAACTAATTACAGTCAAAATACTTCTTTTTAAAGCACCACATAACGTAGTTATTCCACATGTGGGTATATACCGAAAAGAAATGAAGTCACCACTATCACACAGAGATATCTGCATTCCTATGTTCATTAGAGCAGTATAAGCCATAGCCAAGATATGGAAACTACCTAAGTGTCCAACTAATGAATGGATAAAAAAAAGAAATCTCATTTCTATAGAAAATGAGATATTATTCAGCCATAAGAAAGAATGAAATCCTGCTATCTGTACCAACATGGACAGCATTCGAAGGGATTATGCTAAGTAAAATAAGTCTGAGAGAAAAACAAATAAAGAATAATCTCACTTATATTTGGGGGGAAAAAAAGCCAAATACAAACAGAAAGTAAAATAGTGATTACCAAAGGCTGGGGCATAGCAGAAATGGGGAGATTTTAGTCAAGATGAATTAGGTCTGGCGATCTAACATACAGCACGCTGACTATGATTATTAATACTGTATTATATATACTTGAAAGTTGTTAAGACAGTAACCTTCTAATGTTCTCACCACACAAACAAAATTGTAATTATGTGAGTTAATGGATGTTTTAACAAACATACCCGGTAATCTTTTCAAAATATAAATGTGTAGCAAATCATCACACTTCACTTACACAATGTTATATGTTGATTATATCTTAAAGCTTGAAAAAAAAATACAAAGGAATGCACATAAAAGATACTGGTTTATCATTTGAATAAAAATAATTTTAAGGGTTTCTCTGGTGGTGCAGTGGTTGAGAATCTGCCTGCCAATGCAGGGGACACGGGTTCGTGCCCCGGTCCGGGAAAGATCCCACATGCCGCGGAGCAACTAGGCCCGTGAGCCACAACTACTGAGCCTGCGCCTCTGGAACTTGTGCTCCGCAACAAGAGAGGCCGCGATAGTGAGAGGCCCGCGCACTGTGATGAAGAGCGGCCCCCGCTTGCCACAACTAAAGAAAGCCCTCGCACAGAAACGAAGACCCAACACAGCCAGCCATAAATAAATAAATAAATAAATAAAATTAAATAGAAAAAAGGCAAAATTACTTTAAAAAAATTTTTTAATGAAAATAAAAAGAAAAAAAGACCATAGGAAACAGAGTCAAAGCTAGAAAGAAAAAAAATTAAGAGATATACAAAAAGAATAAAAAACTACAGAAAATCACAAAATTAAAAGTTGGTTCTTTGATCAGATAGACATAATAAAACCCTTAAGTAGATTAACTAACCAAAAAGAGAGAAGGCCGAATAACTAAAATAAAAAATGAAAGTGGGGGCACAACAACTGATTCCACAGAAATAAAAAAAAAATTAGAATACCAAGAACAATTCTATGCCTAAATATTGCAAAATCTGAATGAAATCCCAGAGACACACACCTATCAATAGAGTCATGAAGAAATAAAAAATCTGAACAAACCCATTCCTTGTAAGAAGACTGAATCACTAACCAAAAATCACTGATCAAAATCAAAGGAGAGGGTTTCCCTGGTGGCGCAGTAGTTGGGAGTCCGCCTGCCGGTGCAGGGGATGCGGGTTCGTGCCCCAGGTCCAGGGGGATCCTACATGCCACGGAGCGGCTGGGCCCGTGAGCCATGGCTGCTGAGCCTGCATGTCCAGAGCCTGTGCTCCGCGGCGGGAGAGACCACGGCAGTGAGAGGCCTGCATACCACAAAAAAAAAAAAATCAAAGGAGGACTTCCCTGGTGCTCCAGTGGTTAAGACGCTGTGCTTCCACTGCAGGTCAAGGTTTGATCCCTGGTTATGGAATTAAGATTCCACATGCCACATGGTACAGCCAGAAAAAAAAAAAGAAAGCAAGAAAATCCAAAGGAAAGCTAGATAGCGTCACTACTGAATTCTACCCAACATCTTAAAAGAATTAAGATCAAGCTTCTTCAAATTCTTCCCCAAAATTTGAACAGGAAACACTTCAAAACTCATTACGAGACTAGAATTACTCTAAAACCAAAGTCAGTCCAAAACCGGACTTCCCTGGTGGTGCAGTGTTTAAGAATCCTCCTGCCAATGCAGGGGACACAGGTTCGAGCCTTGGTCCGGGAAGATCCCACATGCCACGGAGCAACTAAGCCCATGCACCACAACTACTGAGCCTGCACTCTAGAGCCCGTGAGCTACAACTACTGAGCCCGCATGCCACAACTGCTGAAGCCCATGCACCTAGAGCCCATGATCTGCAACAAGAGAAGCCACCGCAATGAGAAGTCCGAGCACCACATCAAAGAGCAGCCCCCACCGCCGCAACTAGAGAAAGCCCACGCGCAGCAATGAAGACCCAACGCAGCCAAAACTAAAATATAAGATAAATAAATAAATCTTAATATTGATGCAAAACTCATCAATCAAACAAGAGTAAATGAAATTTAACAGTACTACAAAAGGACTATACAGTACAACCAAAGAGGATATATTCTTGGAATGCAAGGATGCTCCAACAAATGAAATCTTTCAATGTAAAACTGCACATTAAATATAAGAAAATACACTACATGATTATCTCAATTGATGCAGAAAAGCATTTGACTAGTTAACAGCCTTTCATAATAAACACACTCAATACAGTAGGAATAGAAATAAATACAGTAACACAATAAAAGACTAATATAAAAAGCCCACAGCTAACATCATACACAATGGGGAAAGACTGAAAGCTTTTTCTCTCAGATCAGGAACAAGACAAGATATCTGCTCTCACTATTTCTATTAAACACATAGCTGGAGTCTCAGCCAGAATAATGGGCGAGAAAACAAAATAAAAGGTATCCAATTAGAGAAAGGAGAAGAAAATTATGTCTGTTTAGAGATGACATAACCTAATATGTAGAAAAAATATGAGATTCCACAAAAAAACCCTGATATAAGTAACTAATGAATTCAGAAAAATTGGAAGATATAAAGTCAACATGTAAAAATTGTATTCTATATGTTAATGATGGACAATTAGAAAGAAAATTGAGAAAACATTTCCATTTCAAATAGCATGAAAAAGAATAAAATACTTAGGCAAAACCTTAGCCACATAAAAAAGACTTGTACACTGTAACTAAAATCGTTACTGAAAATTATTAGAAAATACACAAGTAAATGCTGATATCCCCAGTTCATGGACTGAAAGACAATATTGTCATTACATCAATACCAACAAAATGATCAAGAGATTCAAACCAATACCTAGCAAAACCACAATATCAATTTTGGAAAAAATAAACACTTACATCCTAGGACATACACTGAATCTCAAGAGACCCTGAATAGGAAAAACAACCTTGAAAAGAACAAAGTTGAAGGTCTCATACTTCCTTATTTCAAAATTTATTAAAAAGCAAAACCAATAGTAAGAGTATGGTACCAATATAAAGACAGACAGAAACAACAGTGGAAAAGACGTCAGAAATAAACTCTTGCATATACAGTCAAATGATGTGCCACAAGGGTGTCAAGATTCCTCATTGAGGGAAAAGCAGCCTCTTGAAAAAAAGATTTTGAGAAAATCAGATACCCACATGTAAAAGAATGTAGTTGGACTGCTGCATGAACCCACGTAAAATTAACTCAAAATACAACAAAGATCTAGGGACTTCCCTGGTGGTCCAGTGGTTAAGAATCCACCTTCCAAAGCAGGGGATGTGGGTTCGATCCCTGGTCGGGGAACTAAGATCCCACATGTCGTGGGGCAACTATCTCCACGCGCTGCAACTACTGAGCCCGTGTGCCACATCTAGAGAGAAGCCTGTGTGCCACAACGAAAGATCCCACATGACACAACAAAGATACCACATGCTGCAACTAAGACCCAACACAGCCAAATAAATAAATAAATAAATAATTTTAAAAAATAGAACAAAGATCTAAACATACAACCTAAAGGCATAAAACTCCTAGAAGAAAACATAGGCAAAAATCTTAATGGCACTGGATACAGCAATGATTGAGAACATACAACTGCAAAAGCACAGCAAATGGAAGTAAAAACAGATAAATTGGACTACATCAAAATTACAAACTATTGTGCAAAAAATCACACTCAGTACAGTGAAAAGACAATCTGCAGAAGGGGTAGAAAATATGTGCAAATCATGTATGTGATAATGGGTTAATACTGAAAATATATGAAGAACTGTAAGAGTCTGGTCACCAATTTCACAATGAAGGGCCATTCCCCAATTCAACCACCCACTCATTACAAAAAAAAAAAACAAGAACACTAAGAATATCATAAAAATATGAACCTGCTGACTAAATAAATAAAAGTCAAGTTCATTTATAATGCATAGAGGGACTTCCCTGGTGGCGCAGTCGTTAAGAATCTGCTTCCCAATGCAGGGGACACGGGTTTGATCCCTGGTCTGGGAAGATCCCACATGCCGCAGAGCAACTAAGCCCACGAGCCACAACTACTGAGCCCATGTGCCACAACTACTGAAGCCCGTGTGCCTAGAGCCCGTGCTCCGCAACGAGAAGCCACCACAATGAGAAGCCCATGGACCACAACGAAAGTAGCCCCCTCGCTGCAACTAGAGAAAGCCTGCAAGCAGCAACGAAGACCAAACGCAGACAAAAATCAATAAATAAGTAAAAATTTACTTAAAAAAAAGAAAAAACAGTACTTAATTGAAGGCATCATTCAACTTCAAAAGCTCTCTCATTAAGACGCTTCAAAACGGGCTTCCCTGTTGGCACAGTGGTTAAGAACCCACCTGCCGATGAAGGGGACATGGGTTCGAGACCTGGTCCAGGAAGATCCCACATGCCGAGGAGCAACTAAGTCCGTGAACCACAACTACTGAAGCCCGCGCACCTAGAGCCAGTGCTCTGCAACAGGAGAAGCCACTGCTCTGCAACAAGAGAAGCCACTGCAATGAGAAGCCTGCACACCACAATGAAGAGTAGCCCCCACTTGCCTCAACTAG
>NW_006783279.1:524708-541269 GCF_000442215.2 Lipotes vexillifer
TGAAGCATCATCAAGAATGGGTTAGTAGACTTCCTTCTTGGCGCAGTGGTTAAGAATCCACCTGCCAATGCAGGGAACACGGGCTCGATCCCTGGTCCGGGAAGATCCCACATGCCGTGGAGCAACTAAGCCCGTGCGCCAACTACTGAGCCTGCACTCTAGAGCCCGCAAGCCACAACTACTGAGCCCACATACCACAACTACTGAAGCCCACATGCCTAGAGCCTGTGCTCCGCAACAAGAAAAGCCACTGCAATCAGAAGTCCGCGTACCACAACAAAGAGTAGCCCCCGCTTGCTGCAACTAGAGAAAGCCCACATGTAGCAACGAAGACCGAACACAGCCAAAAATAAATAAATAAATTAATTAATTAATTAATTTAAAAAAAAAGAATGCTATGTTTCCAAGTAAACCCACTCCACAGGAGAGTGAAGTTATTCATCACCTAAAGACGGCTTACCACAGCAACAAACAAACAAAAGGATGAAATATCAAATACCTAAGAATGGGTATTTTAAAAGCAATTTCAGAGGCAAAATCATGCAAACTAAAGAAAATATGACATCAACAAAAGTCTACATTCCCAGACTAAGTAGAGAGGTAAAAGAACAAGAAAAATACAATATATTGGGGTCAGATATTATAGAACTTTAACACGGGACCATGGGCTCTACCCATAGTCACCAAGCTCAGAGATTCACATATGCTCCCCATGTGGGACTGGGGATCAAAGAGAATCTTTTCGTCCGTACTGTTTATAGTTCTCCTAAGTAACAGTTACAGAAGATCCAACCCATTTCCCCATTACACACCGCCCAAAAGTATGTGGCAAAAGCAGAACAGAAGAAATGGTTGAGGGGGAATTCCCTGGCAGATTCACTGGTTAGGATTCCGGGTTTTCACTGCCACGGGCCCAAGTTCAATTCTTGACTGGGGAACTAGGATCCTGCAAGCCACACGGCACAGCCAAAAAAAAAAAAAAAAAAAAAAAAAAAAAAAAACAAAAAAGTGGCTGAGGGATCTGAATGGCAGACATGACCTGAAACAGATCCATGCAGGTTCTGAGATGCCAGATGGAATCAAAGAGCAGCCACTGTTTTCCCATCATTTAATTAGTTCTTCCAAGTACACCAAACTGAGACAGGTCCAGGGGTTTGGACTATGGAGGCCTCAGCTCTTATCTATATGGACTAAAAATTGAAAATCCCATGCAATCAAGTACAGAAGAAGAGACCAAAGGGGAAACAGATTCCTTTGAAACAGCTCACCACGTGCTACTCAAATCAAGCAACAAGACCCTGACGGCAGAGTGTAGATCACGATAAAGACCTTGCCTTTGATTCTACTGGAGCTGCAGCACCACAGGGAGGTGAAAGGATGAATTTTACACGTTGAAGGATAGTGTGCTATGTTGGGGAGAAGAAAAATTTCCCCTGAGAAAAGTTCATAAGTAATAAACTTAGCATTTCCTAAAGAGCTCTCCAAACACCATTAATGGTGTGGCTTCCTCTCTGCCCATCTGAGTTCTGACCTGCGTTCATACTTTTTTTTTTTTTTTTTTTTTTGCGGTATGCGGGCCTCTCACTGTGCGGCCTCTCCTGTTGCGGAGCACAGGCTCTGGACGCGCAGGCTCAGCGGCCATGGCTCACGGGCCCAGCCGCTCCGCGGCATGTGGGATCTTCCCGGACCGGGGCACGAACCCGTGTCCCCTGCATCGGCAGGCAGACTCTCAACCACTGCGCCACCAGGGAAGCCCCGTTCATACTTTTGATACATCCCCAGCCATTGTTTTTTTTGCTATTTTCATGTCACTCTTCACAGTCAATGGCTCTTCCTCTTGTTCCAAAATGCAAATAATATTCAGGTCAGGAACAGAAATAACTGCCGAAAAGAGAAAATAAATAATATGTTGTAGGTTTTCCAGAATCCCAGCTCTTTGATCAGCACAGGAGTGAGCACACAACAAATGGATCTCAAAAAATATTTCACAAATTCATTCATTCACTGCTTGCCTCCTTCTGAATGCAGAGAGAATAGTATAATATGCAGATAACTGGCTTTCTTCCAAGAAGTAGTGACTCAGGGCTTCCCTGGTGGCGCAGTGGTTAAGAATCTGCCTGCCAATGCAGGGGACACCGGTTCGAACCCTGGTCCAGGAAGATCCCACATGCTGTGGAGCAACTAAGCTCCTGTGCCACAACTACTGAGCCTGCACTCTAGAGCCCACGAACCACAACTACTGAACCTGTGAGCCACAACTACTGAAGCCTGCACACCTAGGGCTTGTGCTCCACTACAAGAGAAGCCGCCACAATGAGAAGCCTGCGCCCTGCAATGAAGAGTAGCCCCCGCTCGCCACAACTGGAGAAGGCCCACGTGCAGCAATGAAAACCCAACGCAGCCAAAAATAAAAATTAAAATAAATAAATAAATTTATTTTTTAAAAAATAGTGACTCAAAAGAACAGCGGTATGAAATAGGGAAACAGATATTTTAAGTTTCCAATTGGGCTTTATCAATACTTAAGCTCTGGAACAACTCCTGGTGTATCATGAAGTGGGCAGATCACCAGAAGAAAGGACAGCGTTAAACTCCTGACACTACACCATGAAGCTTTTCATGTCTGAGTCAACAGGGCTTTGAACTCAGTGAGGCAATGCAGGGGCTCCCAAAAGGTACAGAAGGGAAAATGCAAATATACATAAGGGCAGATCCCAATGTCTGGAGGGAAGTTATCCTCACCCAGGAAGAGAAGGTTCCTGTAGTTCTCCAACATCACGTCCCTGTACAAGGCCCTCTGAGCAGGGTCCAGGCATTCCCACTCCTCCTGAGTGAATTCAATGGCCACATCCTTGAAGGTCAACTGTTTCTGAAATGAAAACACATTTCAACGAGGGGCCATGAGGAGAGTCCTTATTTTCGCACAAAATGAGAAGAGGAGAGAGGGGTAAGGATCAATTCAGTTGAAGTATGTATTCTGACAGATCCATGTTAATGTATTTAGAGCAAATTATGGGTCTCAAATGTTAATTTCTTATGCTTTTTCATAGAGATTATAATACCTTCCATTCAATATGGATTTTTCATTTTTTTGGACAATACATGAAATGCATACAAATAAAATTCAACAACAGATGTCCAGGTAGAAGTGTTATATATTATGTTTCACACACTGAGTGATATTCAATATTTAGATGAGCTACAGTATGACTGTCATTCAGAGATGACAAAGTCCACAGTGGCTTTAAAGAAAAGTCAAAATCTTAAATTATGATGATGATACCAAGAGCAATGACTAAAGGTGTCTGAATGCTTCCTATATGCTAAGCATTACTCTAAATGTTTTACATGTATGAACTTGTTATCAACATAATAGCTCATTAGAGAAAGTCCCATTCTTATTTCTCAGAGGAGTAAACTGTGTCCAAGACACTCTAAGAAACTTGCCTCAGAACAAACAGCTAGGAAATGGCACGGCAAGCACGAAAACTCAGGTAGTCAGACTTTAGAATGAAACATAAAATATCAAAGTTAAGTGACGGATAGAGGATAAATGTACACTGACAGAGGGTTCCCTGAGAAAACTTGAGACAATTTCAAGGTTAACCTATAGAACTGCATAAAAGGTCACTACACACACACACACACACACACACACTCTGAAGATATTAATAATCTTCCTACTATAAAACATTAATGTGATAGTGTAGGAAAAATTTAAAGCCATGGAATATACTCAAGATATAATTTCAGGGACTTCCCTGGTGGTACAGTGGTAAAGAATCTGCCTTACAATGCAGGGGAAGCAGGTTCAATTCCTGGTCAGGGAAATAAGATCCCACATGCTGCAGGGCAACTAAGCCTGAATTCAATGGCCACATCCTTGAAGGTCAACTGTTTCTGAAATGAAAACACATTTCAACGAGGGGCCATGAGGAGAGTCCTTATTTTCGCACAAAATGAGAAGAGGAGAGAGGGGTAAGGATCAATTCAGTTGAAGTATGTATTCTGACAGATCCATGTTAATGTATTTAGAGCAAATTATGGGTCTCAAATGTTAATTTCTTATGCTTTTTCATAGAGATTATAATACCTTCCATTCAATATGGATTTTTCATTTTTTTGGACAATACATGAAATGCATACAAATAAAATTCAACAACAGATGTCCAGGTAGAAGTGTTATATATTATGTTTCACACACTGAGTGATATTCAATATTTAGATGAGCTACAGTATGACTGTCATTCAGAGATGACAAAGTCCACAGTGGCTTTAAAGAAAAGTCAAAATCTTAAATTATGATGATGATACCAAGAGCAATGACTAAAGGTGTCTGAATGCTTCCTATATGCTAAGCATTACTCTAAATGTTTTACATGTATGAACTTGTTATCAACATAATAGCTCATTAGAGAAAGTCCCATTCTTATTTCTCAGAGGAGTAAACTGTGTCCAAGACACTCTAAGAAACTTGCCTCAGAACAAACAGCTAGGAAATGGCACGGCAAGCACGAAAACTCAGGTAGTCAGACTTTAGAATGAAACATAAAATATCAAAGTTAAGTGACGGATAGAGGATAAATGTACACTGACAGAGGGTTCCCTGAGAAAACTTGAGACAATTTCAAGGTTAACCTATAGAACTGCATAAAAGGTCACTACACACACACACACACACACACACACTCTGAAGATATTAATAATCTTCCTACTATAAAACATTAATGTGATAGTGTAGGAAAAATTTAAAGCCATGGAATATACTCAAGATATAATTTCAGGGACTTCCCTGGTGGTACAGTGGTAAAGAATCTGCCTTACAATGCAGGGGAAGCAGGTTCAATTCCTGGTCAGGGAAATAAGATCCCACATGCTGCAGGGCAACTAAGCCCACATGCCACAACTAGTGAGCACTCCCGCGCCTAAAATAGAGCCCGCGTGCCGCAAACTACAGAGCCCACGTGCTCTGGAACCCCCACACCACAACTACAGACCCCATGCACCCTGGAGACTGAGTACCAGAACTAGAGAAGAGAAAACCCGCATGCCACAACCAGAGAAGACCATGCACCACAACGAAGAGCCCGCGTGCCGCAACTAAGACCCAACACCAAAAATAAATAAAATAAACAAATAATAAATAAATCTTAAAAAAAAGATATAATTTCAACTGCTAAAAAACATAAAACTTACTAATGAAATGATGTCTTTTATAAAAGCCATGGACTTCCACATTCATGCACTCAGGCACTGATGTGTAAACACATAATTAACTGAAATGAGAGGTGTCTCAGTCCACACACTCTGGAGCCCTTGTGCCACAATAACAGAGCCCACGTGCTCTGAAGCCCACGTGCCACAATGTGAGAGAAGCCTGCGTGCCGCGAGAAAGATCCCGCAAGCCACAACTAAGTCCGGACGCAGCCAAAAATTAAAAAAAAAAGAAAAAACAGGTACAAACATGAAAAAATACATAGAATACTTTATCTCCCATCTCTTATTACTGTTACACAGAAATTTAACAGATTAAGATAAAAAAATTTATCACAGTATTAAACACTTCCAAAAATCACTGCATAATTAAAAATCATGACAAAAATGAAATTGAGGGAAAACCTTATCAAGCAAAAATATTTCATCAAACGTCATGATCAAAAGAAAACACTGGATGCATTTCCGCTGAAATTACTGTGGAGAAAACTGGGCTGGTCAGGGCTCCTGCCATTCACCACTATACAGTATGTCTGAGCAAGCAGAGGATGTTTTCCTCCCAAAAAGGGAGGAAAAAATAGAGAGTGAGAGTGAGAAACAGAGAGAGAGAGTCAAAGCGCTAGAACTGTTAAAAGTCACAAACCTAAGGGCATGGATAGGATTAAAGTGACATGAGGGAAAAAGATATTCCATGATAAAGAGACAGCTGGGGTAACTACATAACATCAGACAAAATAAAGACAAAAAATGTCACAAGAGACAAAAAACATTATATCATGATAAAAGGGTTAATTCACCAAGAAGATATAACAATTATAAATATTTATATATCTAACATTAGAGCTCCCAAATATATGAAGCAAACATTGATAGAAATGAAGCAAGAAATAGACAGTAATAGTACAGTAATAGTATAAGACTTCAATGCCCCAGTTATACTTATGGATGGAACCAAACAGAAGATCAGTAAGGAAACAGAGGACTTGAACACTATAAACCAATGGGAACAAATGGATATATAGAGATCACACCATCCAATAACAGCAGAAAACAACCTTGTCAAGCACACATGAAACATTCTCCATGACAGACAATTTGTTATGCCACAAACCAAATCTTAAGAAGTTTAAGAAGACTGAAATAATAAAAAATATCTCCTCTACCTCACGGAAATGAAAACAGAAACAGATAACAGAAGAAAAACAAATATCCATAAAATCTGGAAATTAATCACCTCCTTCTTAAACAACCAACAGGATAAAGAAGGAATGACAAGGGAATTTTTAAAATATCTGGACGAAAATGAAGTATAAAATATAATGTACTGGGACTTCCCTGGTGGTGCAGTGGTTAAGAATCTGTCTGCCAATGCAGGGGATACAGGTTCGAGCCCTGGTCCAGGAAGATCACACATGCCGCAGAGCAGCTAAGCCCGTACGCCACAACTATTGGGCCTGAGCTCTAGAGCCCACAAGCCACAACTACTGAGCCCACGCACCACAACTACTGAAGCCCATGTGCCTAGAGCCCGTGCTCCACAACAAGAGAAGCCACCACAATGAAAAGCCTACGCATCGCAACAAAGAGTAGCCCCCGCTCGCTGCATCTAGAGAAAGCCCGTGCGCAGCAATGAAGACCCAACGAAGGCAAAAATTAATTAACTAATTTTTTTAAAAAAGGAGAAAAGATCTCAAATCAGAACAAAAGAGATAATAAAGATAAGACCAGAGATAAATGAAATATAAAATAGGAAAACTACATAAAAATCAAAAAAGCAAAAGTTGGTTTTTTGAAAGGATGAACAAATTGTCACTTAGCTAGGCTAAAAAAAAGAAAAATATTGAATTAACTAAAATCACAGATGAAAGAGGAAAAACTGTAACTGAATCACAGAAAATTTTAATCACTATTAAAAGAGTACTACGAACAATTTTATGCCAAAAAATTACATAACCTAAAAGATATGAGTAAATTCCTAGAAAAACACCCTACAAAGATCTAATCACGAAGAAATAAAAAATGTGAACAGAGTCATACCTAGAGAGATTGATGCAGTAATCAAAAACCTGCAAAGCAAGGATGATTCAGCACACACAAAAAAATCAATCAATACACATTAATAGAATGAATGAAAAATAACACATGATCATCTCAATTGATGCCAAAAAAGCATTTGACAAAATTCAAGGACATTTAAAGATAAAAACACTCAGTAAATTACCTCAGTATAATTACAGCTAATATTAAAAGCACATAGCCAAGGTGCCTCTCCCTGCCCCGTCCTTGGTGCGCCGCGGCCACCGAGCCCAGCGAGCCCAGCGGAGCCACCCGCGCCGCGTCGCCGGTTTAATTGCAGTGCGGGGCCGCGGCCGGGGGCAGCGGTAGTAAGACCAGCGCTGCGCCCCAGCCCCCCTTTCCCTCCATGGTTTCTCTCCGCTCCCGTGAGTAACTTGGCTCCGGGGGGCCCCGCTCGCCTGCCCGCACGCCGCCCGCCGCCCGGGACCACGCCGCCGGGCACTGCTGCTAGCAGACCCCTTCTGACCGCCCTCTCGCTGCGCAGGCTGGGACGCCTCTCCCCGCTACGACCCCCGCCACGGATAGTTAAGTTTGAAGAGGGGGGAAGAGAGACACATGGACACGAAGAGGAGGATCCACCTGGAGCTGAGGAACCGGACCCGGCAGCTGTTCGAGAGCTTGTCCTGGACAACTGCAAATCAAATGATGGGAAAACTGAGGGCCTACTGGCTGAATCTGCGAACTTAAGAGTTCCTCAGTTTTATAAACGTAGGCTTGATTTCAGTTTCAAATCTCCCCAAACGACCTAAATTGAAAAAGCTTTGAGCCCAGTGACCACAGAATCTTTGAAGGTCTGGATATGTTAGCAGAAAAACTTCCAAATCTTACACATTTAAACTGAAGTGGAAATAAACTGAAAGATACCAGCACCCTGGCACCTTTGAAAAAGTTGGAATGTCTGAAGAGCCTGGATCTGTTTCACCGTGGGGTTACTAACCTGAATGACTACGGAGAGAGTGTCTTCAAGCTCCTGCCCCAGCTGACCTACCTGGAGGGCTATGACCGAGAGGACAGTGAAGCCCCAGACTCAGATGCTGAGGTGGATGGTGTGGATGAAGGAGAGGACGATGAAGAAGAAGACAAGGACCAGGGGGAGGAGGAGGACGGAAGAGTGTGATGATGATGAAGATGTAGAAGGGGAGGATGAAGACGAAGTCAGTGGGGAGGAAGAATGTGGACATGATGGAGAAGCTGATGATGAGGACGAGGATGAGGAGGAGGAGCAAAGCGGGAAAGGAGAAAAGAGGAAGAGAGAAACAGACGATTTAAGAGAAGATGATTAAGTCCCCAAAAAACCTGCGAAAAAAGAACTGCTCACATGGATTTGGTAGCTGTTAAAAAAAAAAAAAAAAAGGTAGCAGTGATACAAACCCCAGGACACCCACCCACCCAAAGAGCCAAAGAATAGTTCCTGTGACATTTCGCCTTCCTCCATTTAGTCCCTCTTGGAAATCCACCACCAAGCTTGGGGATTTCACCCCAACAGAGCTTAAGCGTTGTTAGGTTTTCGTGTAAGACTCTTGCTGTAGCGTGGATAGCTGTGATTGGTGAGTCAACCGCCTGTGGCTGCCAGTTACACTGAGATTGTAACAGCATTTTTACTTTCTGCACGACAAAGAAGCTTTGTAAATAAAATCTTAACATTTTGGGTCTGTTAAAAAAAAGAAAAAAAGCACATAGCTAACATCAAAATCAATGGTAAAAGATGAAAGCTTTTCCTTGAAGGTCAGAAAGAACGCAAAGATGTACACTCTCTGCACTACTATTCAGCAACGTACTGCAATACCCAGCCAGAGCAATTAGGCAAGAAAAATACAGAAGTAAAATTATCTTTTTTTTTGCAGATGACAAGATCTTATATGTACAAAACCATAAAGATACCGCAAGAAAAATGTTATAAATAAAAAACGATATTAGAAAAGTTGCAAGATACAAAATCAACACACAAAAAAATCACTGCTTTTCTATACACTCAAAATGAATAATCTGAAAGGAAACAATCATTTTTACTATAGCAACAACAAAAAAAACACTTAGTAGTAAATTTAGCCAAAGAGGTGAAAGACTTGTACACTGAAAACTACTAAACTCTGCTAAAAAATAAACAGAAACACATCCCCTACTCATGAATTGGAAGACTTAATGTTAGAATTCATATGGAATTTTAAGGGATTCCAAGTAGACAAAACACTCTTGAAAAAGAAGAAAGATGGATGCCGTGCTGTTTTAGATTTCAAAACATATTAAAAAGCAAAATAGCATGGCATTGGCATAAACCGATACGTAAACAAATAAACCAGGGATTTCTCTGGTGGTCCAGCAGGTAAGACTCCGTGCTGCCAATGCAGGGTTTGATCCCTGGTCCAGGAACTAGATCCCATATGCATGCCACACTAAGAGTTTGCATGCCACAACAAAGAAGTCTGCATGCCGCAACTAAGAAGTACACATGCTGCAACTAAGAAGTACGCATGCCGCAACTAAGAAGTACGCATGCCGCAACTAAAGATCCCACATGCCACAACTAAACATGTTGCAATGAAGATCCCGCGTGCCACAACGAAGACCCGGTGCAGCCCCAAAATAAATACATAAATTAAAAAAAAAAAAAAGAATAAAACAGAACATTCAAAAGTAAACCCCTGCACATACGCCAACTAATTTTTGACAAGGATGCTAAGACTACACAATGCAGAAAGGACAGTCGAATCTTCAACAAATGCTGCTGGGAAACTGAGTATCTACCAGTAAAAGAATGAAGCTGAAACATTACCTGCATCAAACTTAAAAAACCTTCTGTGTGTCAAAGGACACAGTGAGTAGTGTGAAAAGACAACCCCCAAGGAATGAAGGTGACGAAGATGATTTAAAGAATCTCTAAGTGTCAGAGACTTAGGTTGATTTCATAGTTTAAAATCAGTGATGGAATAAAACACCATCTATCACTGATGCCTCTGAACTTTCCATTCCATTCCCAATGATTAAGATTTTGAATGAAGTACACTCATTTAGCTTCAAGTGTACTAAAACAGTCAGAACTGATTTCCCCTTATTGGTCTATGTTCTAGATTTTACCAGGTATTTGTACGTATTACTATGTGACTCCCATGTGCAGCTTGTTTATCAGGGTTTACAGAGAGTGGACGCTGCATCCAGATGGGGCCCCTAAGCAATCCCTGCTGCCCAAGAGCACTGACACGGTATCTCCAACTCATGGGTGTGAAGCCCTGCCCAGGACTATGCCTAGTGGAGACTCTAAGTGGAGATGACAGCCCCTGAGGGAAGCCCCCAGGTGAGTGTGAATGTACAGGTGTCAGGCTCAGAGTCAGAGATTAGCGAGTCCAAAGAAGGGCATTTCAGGAAGGACAGACAAAAGAAACAACTGAGAATATGACTTTACCTGAGAAAGAGCCATTTCTGACTCCTTTTCTTTCCTCTCCCTCCTCTTCTGAGTTTCTTCCTCAGGCAACGTGAATCTTTAGAGGTTGACCTTGAAAGTTGAAAACAGGCTGTTTAATGCTTACAATCAACACACCCCTTCCTGAGTCACCACCACACACACAGGGAAGCCCTCAGCATGTGGAACAAACGGTCCTCTGCTGCCCACCGTCCCAGGAGCGACTCAGGACAGTAACTCCCATACAGAGACCAACAAGTCAGTTTTCCCACCCTTTCCTTCAGTTCAGGCTCCCCTCCTGGTGAGGCCCTCACATACGCAGCAGCAGCAGCGGGCACCTCAGCTGGACCCGACGATCCCCTTCAGGTCACAGACCAGCCCTGATCCATCCCCACGCAGAGCAGAGCCCTCACCCTCAGCCCAGATCTCAGCCCTCAGGAACGGGAGGACCTGGAGCCATGATGCTCAAATGGTTACAAATTAGAATCACCCGGGGAATTTTAAATATTACTGAGGCTGGGCCAAACCTCAACTATTTGAAGGGGAATATCGGGTCAGGGGACACAAAACATATGTGCAAAATGCCTCAGCAATCTGATGTGAAGTCTGGGTTAAGCACCACTCAGAGGAATCAAGCCCAGCACACCTCTCACTTTGTCTTTTCCAGCTTTACTGAGGTATAACTGACTAATGAAAATGGTATATAATATATGTATGGTATACATGTGATCACTTGACAGGCATATGCACTGTGAAATATTTATCACAATCAAGGAATTAACATATCTATCAACTCACAATGACCATTTTTCATGTCTGTGCAGTGAGAACACTTAAGATTTACTCTCAGAACTTCCCTGGTGGCGCGGTGGTTAAGAATCTGCCTGCCAATGCAGGGGACACGGGTTCGAGCCCTGGTCCGGGAAGATCCCACATGTTGCGGAGCAACTAAGCCTATGAGCCACTACTGAGCCTGCGCTCTAGAGCCCGTGAGCTACAACTACTGAAGCCCATGCGACTGGAGCCTGTGTTCCACAACGAGAAGCCACCACAGTGAGAAGCCCATGTACCGCATCGAAGAGTAGCCCCTGCTCACTGCAACTAGAGAAAAGCCCGTGTGCAGCAATGAAGACCCAATGCAGCCAAAAATTTTTTAAAATTTTAAAAAAAATTTACTCTCTCCAAAAATTTCAAGTATTTAGTAGCACAGTATGATTAACTATAGTGACTACGCTATATATTACTCCAGAACTTACTCATGTAACAACTGGAAGTTTGTACCTGTTGACCCACATCTCCCAATTTTCCCCACCCCCAGGTAACCACCATTCTACTGTCTGTTACTATGAATTTGACTTTTGCAGAATGCACATATAAGGGAGACCATACAATATCTGTCTCTCTCTGTCTGGCTTACTTCACTTAGCATAATGTTCTCTACACTGATCCAAGTTGTCATAAATGACAAATCTCCTTAATTTTTATGGCTAAATAATATTTCACAATGTTTTCATTACCCACTAATCTATAATCAGACATTTAGGTTGTTTCTGTACCTTGGCCGTTGTGAAATATACACATAAGCAGTAACGCTCGTGTGAGTTTGGGGATGTTCTTCAATATACTGCTTTCATTTCCTGTTTTTATTTTCTTTTGTTTTTGTTTTTTTAGATATACTATCAGAAGTGGGATTGCTAGATCCTGTGCCTGTTCTATTTTCAATTTTTAAGGAAATTCCTTACTGTTTTCCACAAAGCTGCACCATTTACATTGCCACCAATAGTGCACAAGGGTTCCCCATTCTTGGTATTTTGTGTGCACATGCGTGTGTGTGCATGCCCTCTTCATCATGACTCGATGGGTTTTGTTGGAAGGTTTCAGGTCATTTGCAGAGAATGGTCAAAAGGGACCTGAGGGAAACATCTTGTCACCTCATAGCTCACTCTTTTACCAGATCACACAAAAAGGAAGAAAGAAGACTATTAGACTAACTGGTTAAACTAGGTTTTGACAGTTAATATAAAAGATCATGGGCTTTCCCTCACGGCGCAGTGGTTAAGGGTCTGCCTGCCGATGCAGGGGACACGAGTTCGTGCCCCAGTCTGGGAAGATCCCACATGCCGTGGAGCAGCTGAGCCCGTGAGCCATGGCGGCTGAGCCTGCGCGTCCACAGCCTGTGCTCCGCAACGGGAGAGGCCACAACAGTGAGAGGCCCACGTATCGCAAAAAAAAAAAAAAAAAAAAAAAAAAAAGATCATTGACATCTTTACCAAGTACTCATCAAAATAATCTAAGACAAAGAGGAAGAAGCACACAGATATCGAATAAACCTCAAAAAATTTTAAAGGGAAATAATTTGTGAATTGTTTTAATCTAATAATTCTGGTGTCAAAGATAAAAAAATTGAGAATATATCATAATTAGAAAAAAATGACATGACTTGATTATAGAAGACCAGCAAAGGTTATTTCAGAAGTTAATAATTATTTATAGGAAAGTAGAAATTGAATACAGTAAGATTTATTCCAAACTACAAAAATAATTAAATGTAAAGAAAACAGCAAGAAAAAAGTAAATCCAGTACAAAAAAAAAAAAAACCCC
Organism: Lipotes vexillifer; assembly: GCF_000442215.2. Classification (NCBI taxonomy): domain Eukaryota; kingdom Metazoa; phylum Chordata; class Mammalia; order Artiodactyla; family Lipotidae; genus Lipotes; species Lipotes vexillifer. The sequence continues at coordinate 537,998 of NW_006783279.1, forward strand.
CACACTTAATGTTCCTTTAAAAAGGCACCATGAAAAAAAAATAAAAATAAAATAAAAAGATAAAAATAAAAAGGCACCATGTAGGGTTTCCCTGGTGGTGCAGTGGTTAAGAATCTGCCTGCCAATGCAGGGGACATGGGTTTGAGCCCTGGCCCGGGAAGATCCCACATGCCGCGGAGCAACTAAGCCCGTGTGCCACAACTACTGAGCCCACGTGGCACACCTACTGAAGCCTGTGCGCCTAGAGCCCGTGCTCCGCAACAAGAGAAGCCACGCCAATGAGAAGCCCGCGCACTGCAACGAAGAGTAGCCCCCGCTCACCGCAACTAGAGAAAGCCCGTGCATGTGCTCGCTTCGGCAGCACATTTACTAAAATTGGAATGAGAAAGCCCGTGCACAGCAACGAAGACCCAACACAGCCAAAAATAAATAAATTTATTTTTTTAAAAAAGGCACCATGTAGTGACAGAGTCAGTCATTTCTCACTGTATGATTCCTGTCCATAGTCCTCTACCCCATGTTAGGAAAAGGGAAGGGGGTGACCCACAACGGAGTGACGTCACTGCCCGCTGGCTGAACAGGGCTTGCAAATGGAAGTTATCTTCTGTTACAAATAATTACAAAATGCACAAGCCCTGTGCACAGGAGTTCTGCACTTCTCACCCTTATCTGTATAATGTAAACACACAAGTTTTATTTGCATTAGATTCTAAAGCCGCAAATCAATATATTACACCTTAATCATCCATATTCAAACAACTCACCGTCCATCTGGATCCGGTTTCCCCCCTCTACCTGTACTACTATGTGTTTCCATGTCATTCCGTTTATATATCTCTGTATTTCATTCTCTGTCTCTTTTTATTCCCCTATGCTCTACTGCCCTTTCTCCCCGCCTATTTCTTCCCTCACTCCCGTCCCGCCGCACTCTGCAACTGGTTATTCCTCTTGTTCTTCCTCCTCAACCTTTCTGACTGCCCGAAACCTCCATATATTTCTTCCTCTTTCTTTCTCCATCTCTGCTCCCTCTCCGTCCTCGGGTTACACCCCTTCTATCCCTGTCACCTTCCCTTTGACTTCCACTCTCTGGCACCCCACACGGCTACGTCTCCTTCCTGCTCTCTCTTCCTCTGCTTTCGCCTCCAGTTGTCCTCTTTTTCTCCCAGCACCATGTTGCTCTGTTGGCCATTCTCCAAATAAGTTGAACTAGGGACCGAAGAACACTGGGTGTTCACGCAGAAAGTCCGGCCTGAGGAGAAGCGAGGACAGAGGAGCGGGGGGGTGGGGGTCTCCGGAGAGGGGCGGGCTCTCCAGAATCCCAGGACCGGGGAGAGGACGCGGCCTCTCCGGGAGCGGGGCAACCAGCGCTGCCCTCCAGAGGGCGAGGCTTGGGGGACGCGCATCCACCTCACGGAAGAGGGCTTTACAGGCCGAAGGCGGAGACAGTAAAAGGTTTCAAGCAGCAAAACGGCGCGAAAGGCGGTGTCTACGTGGACCGAAGGCCGAAACCCGAAGGACCGGGACGGGCCTCAGAGCGATTTCAACCCCAAAGGGAAACGACCCCCACTGTGAATTTCTTTAGGATGTAAGGGCGGGGGCGAGTACTTAAAATTCCGCAGTAAGGGGCTTCCCTGGTGGCGCAGTGATTGAGAGTCCGCCTGCCGATGCAGGGAACACGGGTTCGTGGCCCGGTCCGGGAAGATCCCACATGCCGCCGAGCGGCTGGGCCCGTGAGCCATGGCCGCTGAGCCTGCGCGTCCGGAGCCTGTGCTCCGCAACGGGAGAGGCCACAACAGTGAGAGGCCCGCGTACCCCAAAAAAAAAAAAAAAATTCCGCAGTAAGTCCCACACTCTGAGGATGTATGGGGCGGGGGGGGGCGAAGCGCACAAAGAGTAGAAAGAAGAAACTCACGCACCGAAGAGTGACTTCAGCTCTCCGTGGTGACCCAGGTTAGTCTCTCCGCTTCCGTGTCCGTAGAACACTGCGCAGGCGCAGAAGGAGCTGCATGGGGGCGGGGACTGCGAAAGGTGCTTACGCGAGGAGGCGGGGCGAGGAGAGCGCCCAGGCCTGCGGGGGAGCCTCCCCAGAGGGCGGGGGCAGGAGGCGGGGGCCTCTGCCTCCCCTCCCCCACCCCCAGCCCTGCCTGTAAAGCGTCTCTTTAGGAATTTAGAAACGTGTGTCTTTTGAACTGTGTAGCCACTTTGCCTCCTGCTTATTTTGATTTACTGTTGAAACCAAAGCTAGTCACCAGTTAGATCTATTTAACTTACTAAATAAATAATAAACTGTAACCTGCTTTTGAGTATCAAGCCCACTTTAATTATTTTTAGGAAAGCTTGCACATCCTGTAAGTGTCATTTAGCAAAAGATGTTTGTCCAAGTTGTTTTTTAGAAACTTGGAGTCAGCTGTATCCAGTTTGATGCCGAGCTGGTTACAACTAGTTAGAACCACTGACCCTCCACCTGCGCATCTCTGTCTGCTCTGTGACATTTTGACATCAGGGGGCCAAAAACTCCACCTTCTGAACAGGCTAAGAGCCATTTTCTGAACATGAGTTCCCTGAAGAAGCCTTTAACTTAGTTGTGCTGGTGCAGAACAAGGATTACCTCATGTTTCTCTTATCTCCAATCATTTTTCCTATGTCCCAGGTCTTGCCATGAGGGAGGTGAGTTTGATATTTGTTCTCCCATCACTTAGCTTGGCTGCCTCATGAATAAAACTTCCTCTGCTGCAAACCTTCATGTCTTGCTGAACATTGGGTCAAGGAACCTGGTTCGGTAAGTTAACAAGATAGGTTAGAGGATCCCCAGAAAAAGAGAACCAGGAATGGCTTTCTTGATATATGAGAAACCATTTTTGCCTTAGCCATTTCATGATCTAAGCGTGGCCTCAAGCTTGCCCTTGAACAGGTCTCAGGAATTAAAGATCTTAAGGGAATAAAGGAATGCAGAAACTAGCCTGCTATCAGGCAAGAGAACTAACAATAGCAAAGACAATATATCAGTTGTAATGACTCCCAGTTCTGTTTCAATAGTAAAGATTAGCCTGAAGCACTCAACCACCAGGTTAACTGGAACCTAAGGGATGTTGATGATGACCTTTCTGACCCTCCTTTCAACTAAAGCTTAGACTCCATTGACAGCCCAAGCCCCTTCAAGAATAGGCATGTACTTTTAGCTTAAAACATCCCCTTGGACTTCCCTTATGGTCCAGTAGTTAAGACTCTGCCCTTCCACTGCAGGGAACACGGGGCTGGGGGGGGGGGGGTCG
>NW_006783279.1:541603-606448 GCF_000442215.2 Lipotes vexillifer
GGGGGGGGGGGGTTCGATCCCTTGTCAGGGGTAATAGGACCCCGCATGCCTCGAGGTACACCCCCCCAACAAAAAACTGCCAATTTTGCTGTTGGTGAGACACAGCATTGGGAAAGATCCCCAATGTTCTCCTCAACTTGTTGCAGGTAATAAGTCTTTCCTGGGAATTCCCTGGTAGTCCAGTGGTTACACTTCCAGGCTTTCACTGCTGGGGGCCCGGAGTTGGATCCCTGGTCAGGGAACTAAGATCCTGCAAGCTACGTGGCAGGGCCAAAAATAAATAAATAAACAAACCCTTCCTTCTTTCCTGCTTTGCATCTGTTGGCTCCACACCCACTCGAGGACAGTAACACTGTCTCTAACAGTTTTGTTTGCAGCCTTCTCATTGTGGTGGCTTCTCTTGTTGCAGAGCACAGGCTCTAGGCACGCAGGTTTCAGTAGTTGTGGTACATGGGCTCAGTAGTTGTGGCTCCTGGGCTCTAGAGCGCAGGCTCAGTAGTTGTGGCACACGGGCTTAGTTGCTCCAAGGCACGTGGGATCTTCCCGGACCAGGGCTCAAACCCGTGTCCCCTGCATTGGCAGACGGGTTCTTAACCACCGCGCCACCAGGGAAGTCCCTCTAACAGTTTTAAGGTAGACAGTTACATCGTGTGGGACACTTGTGTCAAAAATTTTTTTTTTTGTTTTGTTTTTGCCTTGCCGCACGGCTTGTGGGCTCTTAGTTCCCCAACCAGGGATCAAACCCCAACCCACGGCAGTGAAAGCATGGAGTCTTAACCACTAGACCACCAGAGGAGTCCTAGAAACAGATGTTTTCTTCAGGACAAGTTGAACATGGTTTAAGTTAAAACCTATTTTTGCTAGCTGGTTGCAGGCAAGTCCTGCTAGTGAGGCTGAAGCAATTAACTGGTCTGGAAACTGGGATCTTGGTGAGAGCCTGATGTGGCCGTGATTGGACCCAGGAACATTTCCTGCAATTAGAATTAGTATAAAATAGATACCCAACAAGGACCTACTGTATAGCATGGGGAACTATACTCAATATTTTGTAATAAACTATAAGGGAAAAGAATCTCAAAAAATATATATATGTATTCATTTTGAATATATATTATATATAACTGAATATATACATATAACTGAATCACTGTGTTGTATACCTGAAACTAACATAACATAGTAAATCAACTATAATTTTTTTAAAAAGAAAATTAATTTAGGTGGTTTAACAAATCAAAAATTGCAGTTGTTTGTATAGGGATTACAGACAAGAATGTGAAATGCAAAACTCTCCCAGAGTACAATGGACAGTTTCATACCGACATGCATTTCTGTTTCTATTCAGAAATAGTAACAGCATTTCTGTTTCTATTCCCTGTAAGGAACAGCACCAAAAACAGAGGAGAGCTTAAACAAGCTTTATTTGGGAACACTCCCGGGCGAGGTTCACTGGTCCGAGAGAAAGGGGCCAGAGAAGTCACGCCCGGGTGCAAGCACGAACAAAATTTATAGGGGTGGACGCAGGGGAGGTGCTTGCTGTGTGAAGCAGCCCTTTTATGGTAATCTCTCGGGTGTTGTGGCAATGTCAGGTGTCGGTTGCATCAGCCTCAGAGCCGTTGGTTCCGCCCCTCGGGGAGCCGGAAGACCGGGGCCAAGTGGTGTGGCAATGTCAAGGTGTCAGTTGCATCAGCCATTTTGGCTGAGGTTCCGTCTGTCTCCCTGGGCCCTTCCCCGGACCTGCTGGCCTTACATTCCCCATTAACACAGGAGGCCTTGTAAATTCGCAGCCTCAAGACCTGAGAAAGAGCCCGGAAATAGTCACAGACACATCAGTGATTCTATTGGATAGGGGATCTTACAGGTCCGAAGCCAGGTCCTGAAATGACACCCCGCCTTGTATAGCAGAAGGCAGGCAGGCAGGACAGGGCAGCAGTCTTCACTACTGGAGGGGAAGAGGTAGGTTACCAGTTGGTAGGGGAATTGACCTGAGGTTGGCTCATGGGTTACCAAGGAAACTATCATAGGGGAGCTGTTCTGATCTAAAGATTAAAACAGTCACTAGCTGGGGCAGAGAGGTAAGCATGTAGGCAGTTGTTGATTAGGCTCTGTGATTAAAAAATATAAATAGATCGTTTTAGGGTCTGCAGAAACCTGGGAGTGTTTCTGACCCTGAAGCAACATACAGTGAGGAGGGAGGACAGGAAAGTGTCAGGGGAGCAGGGAATGAGTTAGGGGTGAATTCTGGGCTTATATGGAGGTTTGGTCAGGAAAAAGGAAGGTTCTGGGGGCAGCACCGGGCTTCCCTCTGTTCTGCACCTGGGTGTTTCCTTCTGCCTAACTGAACTGGATCATTGCCTTTTGGATCTCTTGAGTCTCTGTGGTGTCCTGAGGAGTACAGCTTGTACCTCCTTATTTCAGAGTAATGTTTGAAACAATCAAGGAAAATGCTTAGAGCTGTCATTTTCGGCCACTTAATATTGAACACGGTGTTATTTTGTTTTGTTGGGTTTTTTTCCTTCTTAAATTGAAAAAAGAACTATTTAAAGGAAAAATTAGGGGGACTTCCCTGGCGGTCTAAGACTCCAGGCTTCCACTGCATGGGGCACTGGTTCCAAAAAAAAGAAAGAAGGAAGGAAAGAGAAAGAAAAGAAAGGAAGGAAGGAAAGAAAGAAAAGAAAGAAAGAGAGAACGAAAGAAAGAAAGAAGGAAAGAAAGAAAGAAAGAAAGAAAAGAAAGAGAAAGAAAGAAAGAAAAGAAAAGAAAGAGAAAGAAAGAAAGAAAAGAAAAGAGAAAGAAAGAAAGAACAGAGGGCAAGAAGGAAAGATTTATGTTTCACTGCAAAGACATGGTAAACTAAGGAAGACAGCCGGGCATGAGTGGGTGGAGACAGGTACAATGGGAGTGAGATGACTGCAACTGAACCTACCCTTGGGATGTAGGGTGGGTTCTCACCCAGAAGAGGCTCATTTAGTTAAGCAAGAGATAACAGAGTTATCTTTGAAGGGAACAGAAATTGAAAGGTGAAATGCAAAACTCTGCTTGTGCTGAGTGTTTTCATACTAAAGGTATAAGAACATCATTTCCATTTCTATTCCCCTAAAACCCCGGAGGCAGAGACCAACTCTGATCCAGGGAGTGTATGTCAAGAGGAATCTGACAGTTTAAGTCAAAAGCATTGCTTTATATCATCATTGTAAAAAAAAAAAAAAACAACTTTAAAAACACATGTTAAGTCTTTGGTTCTTTATTTTTAATTTGTTGATCTGTTACAATCAGGAGGTAAATTGTTATTTCATAAATACGATTGAAATTAAGCCAAATGGCATCTACTTTTTTCAATCAACTGAAATTGTCTTTTGGCCAAATTTAAGGTCATACTTGCTGTCTTTTCTATGTGTGTGTTGTAAGGACAAATACGAATTTAATCTAAGAGACTTAATTCCTCTTGTATGTGAAAGGAATAGGCACAACACAGGCACAAAGAGCATGCAGGGTCCTTCAGTGCCATTCAAAGGCATAAACGCTGAGGTTCTTGGGCATGTTTGTTATTATCATTATTAGTTTAAAATTTCTAATATTCCATTATCCAGATGTAACATGTGTATTTGCTATTTTTTGGATTTTGCTTGATGTCACATTATGTAGTGACAATGTTAGACTTTACTCCAATCCTGGAACTCTGGAAAATAGCAAAGGTAAAAGAATTCCTTTTCTTCTTTTCTGCAGATGGTAACAGCTTACTTACTAAGAACTATGCTTCCTCTTTAATTTCAGTAAGACTTATGATAGCCCCCTTGTTTACTTTGGAAACAGCAAGAAAGGAATCCGACAAATTACCATCCATTGCTTTATCAACGATTACTGATTTGTTGGTCCTTATATCAGTGGACACAATGCCTGTTAACATGATTTAATCAAAATTAAGTTTTTCTCCTCTCCCAAATGCCTTACTTTTTGGACCACTTTTGAGCTTTGTAATTCAGAGCAACCTTCCTGCCAGAATATCTGCACCCAAGAGTAACTGACTTCAGCATAAAACATCATCTGAGGGCCTTCCCTGGTGGCGCAGTGGTTGGGAGTTTGCCTGCCGATGCCGGGGACGCGGGTTCGGGCCCCGGTCCGGGAGGATCCCGTGAGCCGTGGATCGGCTGGGCCTGTGAGCCGTGGCCGCTGAGCCTGCGCGTCCGGAGCCTCTGCTCCGCAATGGGAGAGGGCCATAACAGTGAGAGGCCCGTGTACCGCAAAAAAAAAAAAAAAAATAATCTAGACACAGAACTTACACACTTCACAAAAACTAACACAAAATGGATCACAGACCTAAATGTAAAACACAAAACTATAAAAACCGTAGAAGATAACATAGGGGAAAACCAAAGAAACTAAGAAAACTCCACACCCAGATACCTTAACTTGTGAATTCTGTCACACATTTAAGGATGAAATAATATCAATTCTACACAAATCCATCTAGAAATTGAAGAGAAGGGAATACCTTCCAAGTGATTCTATGAGGCCAACATTACACTGATACCAAAACCAGGCAAAGACTTAAAATAAAACTACCCCCCCCCCCCCCCCCCAGTGGAAGCACAGAATCCTAACCACTGGACCACCAGGGAATTCCTGGTAATAATCCTTTATAATAAGATCTATCCTTATCTAAGTCTGACACTGGTAAATATTTCAGTCCTTCCACCTGGACTCAAAAATGTATGTTCTTTAATTTTTAAGGTCACATCATACTATATCGTTCTGTTTTTCACATTTTTGAATTGTTAATAATTTTTATCAGTTTCATAATGATATCACAGGGAGACCTGTGTCAAAATCTTCCTGTGATTTAGGAAGTTCCCTTTTTTTCTTGTGAATGTGTTAATTTGGCTGCCTTGATAATTATGTAAGGAAGGAAATTCCCCATTAAAAAAAGGGATTCATGACTTTGCCTTATAATCGGCTTCTCCTCTACTGTTCTGTGTTTAATGAAAGGTTCCACCATTGAGACATCTCCTTGCTTGGAAACATGGAAGTCCACACTGAAACGTCTTTTTTGCCAACACAGCTAGTTTCTTTTTTTTTTTTTAAGCAAGAGACAGGAGACTTTTATATTTAAAAAAAGCGTTGGTTGCAAGACATATGCAGGGTCTTCCCTGGTGGTCCAGTGGTTGAGAATCCATCTTCCAATGCAGGGAACGCAGGTTGGAAACCCTGTTTGGGGAAGTAAGATCCCACGTGCCACGGGGCAACTAAGCCGGCTTGCGGCAACTACAGAGCCCACACTCTGGAGCCAGCGCGCCACAACTAGAGAGAAACGACCCCACCCACCCAGCCACCCCGCCACACACACAAGGAAAGATCCCCGGTGCTGCAACCAAGACACAACACAGGGCTTCCCTGGTGGCGCAGTGGTTGAGAGTCCGCCTGCCGATGCAGGGGAAAATACTGTTAGACATGACACCAAGAGCAATAATAGGTAGGAATAGGAAATAATAGGTAAATTGGACTTCATCAAATTAATGACTTTTGTGCTTCAAAGGACACCATCGAGGAATTCCCTGGTCATCCAGTGGTTAGGACTCTGATCTTCCACTGCAGGGAGCACAGGTTTGATCCCTGGTTGGGGAACTAAGATCCACATGCCGCTCGGCCAAAAAAAGAAAAAGGACACCATCCAGAAAGTGAAAACATCCTTAGGAATCCTTGTGTGCTATTGCTAAGGCTATTAAATTGTGTCGCCAGGATGAAAAACAACATAGCAGTTCATCAAAAATTTGGAACTGAGTTACTGTTTGATCTAGCAACTCTACTTCTGGGTAAGTACTCGAAAGAATTAAAAGCAGGAACTCAAACAGATATATGTCCACTTGTGTGTCTATTAGCATTATTCACAATAGCCAAAAGGTGGAAGTAACCCAAATGTCCATCAACAGATGAATGGATCAAAAAAACTTGGCGCTGGGGCTTCCCTGGTGGCACAGTGGTTAAGAATCCGCCTGCCAAATGCAGGGGACACAGGTTCGAGCCCTGGTCCAGGAAAATCCCACATGCCACGGAGCAACTAAGCCCGTGCGCCACAACTACTGAGCCTGCGCTCTGGAACCGATGAACCACAACTACTGAGCCCAAGTGCCACAGCTACTTAAGCCTGCATGCCTAGAGCCCATGCTCTGCAACAAGCGACGCCACCGCAGTGGGAAGCCCGCACACCACAGCGAAGACCCAACACAGCCTAAAGAAAGTAAAAAAATTTTTAAATTAAAAAAAAAAAAACTTGGCACTTAACATTCCATGGAGTATTACTTGGCTTTAAAAAGAAAGCAAATTCAGACGTGCTACAACATGGATGAACCTTACAAACATTATGCTAAGTGAAATCAGCCTGTCAAAAAAGGTTAAACCCTGTATGATTCCATTTGTATGAGAACCTAGAGTCGTCAGATTTATAGAAATAAAAAGAGTGGTTATGGGCTTCCCTGTTGGCACACTGGTTGAGAGTCCGCCTGCCGATGCAGAGGACACGGGTTCGTGCCCCGGTCTGGGAGGATCCCACGTGCCGCGGAGCGGCTGGGCCCGTGAGCCATGGCCGCTACCAGGGGCTGGGGTAACGGGATAATGAAGAGGGTTTTTTTCTAATGGGAAAAGAGTTTCAGTTTTGCAAGATGAAAATAGTTGGAGATTAGTTTCACAGTGTCAATTTACTTCCCACCACTGAACTATACAGTTTCAAAATGTTGAAAATGTAAACTTTATGGCATGTGTACATTACCAGAATTAAAAGTAAAAAATTTAAAGCAGGAGAATGGAAACACAACCCACAGAATGGAGGAAAAGTCTGCAAGTTATATATCTGATAAGAAACTTGTCTCGAAAATATCTAAATACCTCTTATAACTTAATTATAAAAAGTCAAATCAGTCAATTTAAAAGTGGCAAAGGATTGAATACACATTTTTCCAAGGAAGATATACAAAGATGGCCCAGAGTATATGAAAAGGTGCTGGACATCATTAGTTATCAAGGAAATGAAAATCAAAACCCCAGGGAGATACCACTTCAAAACCACTAGGGGGCTTCCCTGTTGGTCCAGTGGTTGAGAATCCATCTTCCAATGCAGGGAACGCAGGTTGGAAACCCTGTTTGGGGAAGTAAGATCCCACGTGCCACGGGGCAACTAAGCCGGCTTGCGGCAACTACAGAGCCCACACTCTGGAGCCAGCGCGCCACAACTAGAGAGAAACGACCCCACCCACCCAGCCACCCCGCCACACACACAAGGAAAGATCCCCGGTGCTGCAACCAAGACACAACACAGGGCTTCCCTGGTGGCGCAGTGGTTGAGAGTCCGCCTGCCGATGCAGGGGACATGGGTTTGTTTCCCGGTCAGGGAAGATCCCACATGCCGCAGAGCAGCTGTGCCCGTGAGCCATGGCCGCTGAGCCTGCGTGTCCGGAGCCTGTGCTCCGCAACAAGAGACGCTTATAAAAAAAAAAAAAAAAAAAGACACAATGCAGCTATAAATAAATATTTTTAAATATATTAAAAAATATGCAAAAATGCTAAAAAAAAGAACAAAGGCACCATTCTTAATAATTTTCTTCCACATTATTAAAAAAAAAACCTCATAACTACCGTTCCTTTTATTTTCCTTAAAAAAAAAATCTATCAGGCTTAGGCACAAGTTGCTGGTGGCTGCCAACCAAGCTGGCTCTGCACAGCATCTCCCTCCCATGAGCGGTATGTTTGACTCTTCACGTTTTATACTTAAGGCATCTTTTTCTCTTGTCTGACAAAGTGTATATATTTCCTGCATGCTTTCTTTACAGTTTTGTCACCGAAAACAAACAAAAAAGGCTCCTTTCGGCCCAGGCCTGGCCAGCAGGGCTGAGACGCCGTTTCAGGTGGAGTGGCCGCCTCCCACCAGGCTGGCGCGTGCCGCCGGCCCATTGGCTGACGGGGCCAGCAAAGCCCGAGGCCAGCGCCCAGTGACCCGGCAACAGCCCGTGCACGTCCCCAGCTCTGCCTACGGCGAGGCCGCAGAGGACATGGATGGCCTCGTCCCGGTGGTCCTCCATCTTGCTCTGCGTGCAGTGGAGACCCCCATCGTAGCTGGGCGATAAGGCACTGGGGGCTCCTGCTCGAGGCCACTGTGACGTCCCTGCTGGGCCCTGTGGGGAGCCCGGGGGGGCACTGGATGAGAAGTTATTGCTTGAGAGATCGAGACCAGTGTCTTCCCAAGGGCGTCCTCGGTGCTGCCACCCAGCAACACGGCTAGTTTCAAACGTTGCGTAATAATCTATCTAACGCACATCCCAAAATTTATTCCAGTCGCTGAAACTTTTAAAAATGGGATGTTGGGGACTTCCCTGGTGGTCCAGTGGCTAAGACTCCGCACTCCCAATGCAGGGGGCCTGGGTTCGATACCTTGTCAGGGAAATGGATCCCACATGCTGCAACTAAGACCCGGCACGGCCAAAAATAAATAAAATAAAAATGTGATGTTGTTTGCATGTTGTGTTACATCAGGACATTATGCTCATTTTGTCTGAAAATATTTTAAATATGCCAATAGCCCTATGTAAACATCATATTACAATTGATTGCTGTTTCTCTATGGATGAAATCTTCCACCTGCAGGGATGCGTGAAAACATACTGCAATAAATGTTTAATGACAGATATTGCCACAGAAATATTGAGGGCAGAAATGAAGTTATTGCATAGTCGATAATCTAGATTTACCTTCTTTAGGGTTCATATTAAAGAGAATACACCTCCCCAGTAAATGTCCTTAGAAACATGGCAAAGTTAATTATTCCTTAGATGAGAATAAATCCCAACGTCTTCTGAATACTATATATTTTACAGGCTCTGTTATCCACACCTGACAGAACTTTCAGCAATAGAACACAAACAGCTAAAATACATTACAGTTTAAAAATAAAAGGTAAATTTCTACTTATTCTCATAATGAACATATTGTGAATTTGAAATTGCATTATATTTAGTTATTGTTGACTTAAGTATATTAGGATGTAAACAAGTTTTTCTCAAAGATATTTTAAGGTAATTCAGCACAAGCATGGAATACGATAAGTATTTTACAAAATAAGGCAATTTTTATGGCTCAAAGCCAAAGACAATAACAAATGAGAAATATATGATTATATGTGTAGAAGAATCCAAAAAAAAGGCAATTCTCATCAAAAGAAAATATTTTTTTTCTTTTATTTTCCTTTTTCTTTTTCTTTTATCTATGTGAAATGATGGATGCTAATTAAACATATTGTGGTAATCATTTCACAATATAGGGAAGTCAGACTATTGCTGTACACCTTAAACTTATATACTGATGTATGTAATTGTATAAAGAGTTGTTTATACAATTCTTATATGTCGCTGTGTAAACAGTTGGTTTCAAAACGGCAAATAGGGGACTTCCCTGGGGGTCCAGGGGTTAACACTCAGCAATCCCAATGCAGGGGGCCCGGGTTCCATCACTGGTCAGGGATCTAGATCTCGCATGCCTCAACGAAGACCCCGCGCAGCCAAATAAAAGGTAAATATTAAAACACACAGAGAGCAGCTTCAAGATGGTGGAAGAGTAAGACACGGAGATCACCTTCCTCCCCACAGATACGTCAGAAATACATCTACACGTGGAACAACTCCTACAGAACACCTACTGAACGCTGGCAGAAGACCTCAGACCTCCCAGAAGTGTGGATGGAAGGCTCTTGGTGCTCCAGCCAGAAGTCAGTGCTGTGGGAGAGCCAACTTCAGGACACTGGTCCACAAGAGACCTCCCAGCTCCACGTAATATCAAACAGCAAAAATCTCCCAGAGGTCTCCATCTTAAGAACAAGACCCAGGTCCACTAAACAACCAGCAAGCTACAGTGCTGGACACCCTATGCCAAACAACTAGCAAGACAGGAACACAGCCCCATCCATTAGCAGAGAGGCTGCCTAAAATCATAAGGCCATAGACACCCCAAAACACACAGAGACAAACACACACAAAAAACGGTTAATGGGACTCCCTGCACTCCTACTGTAGGTGGTGAGGAGCTAAGATCCCACATGCCCCGTGCTGCGGCCCAAAAATAAATAAATAAAAATACTTAGGCGAGGGTTTCCCTGGTGGCGCAGCAGTTGAGAGTCCGCCTGCCGATGCAGGGGACACGGGTCCGTGCCCCGGTCCGGGAGGATCCCACATGCCACGGAGCGGCTGGGCCCGTGAGCCATGGCCATTGGGCCTGCGCGTTCGGGGCCTGTGCTCCGCCACCGGAGAGGCCGCGGCAGTGGGAGGCCCGGGTAACTTAGGCTAAAACAGCGAATAATTAAAACCCGTTAGCAAAAAGGAAGAACAATACAATTTATAACAATTTTAAAACATATTTATTTTTTTATTCAGGCTGCGCCGTGAGGCATGCGTAATCTTAGTTCCCTGACCAGGTATGCAACCCGTGCCCCCTGCAGTGGGAGTACAGAATCTTAACCACTGGACCACCAGGGAAGTCCCAATTTACAACAATTTTTGAAAACGTTTTGCTCTTTTTAAAGCAACCGTTACTGACCTAAATCATCACTTGCCTTAGTCCTCCAGTCTCAGACCCTACGACTTGTCCCTGAGTCTCTGGAACTAAGCAGATTGTTGAATTTGGCCTCTGGAGTGAAAGGGGAGTAGAAATGGAGAAGCTGTTCTGCAGGGTGTCACTATGAAATAGCCCATTCGACCCAGGGAGAGTTTTGTATTTCTCATTCTAGTGTGTAATACAGAGACAAGTTCACTTCTTAACTTAATTCTAATTGCACAAAATCTTCCTGGATCCAACCACTGACTCATGTCAACTACCCTGGAAGACCCACATTTCCAGAAATATGAATACCTTCGCAGGACACGAGAGCAACCTACTGGGGAAAATAGCTTTTATTTAAACCATATGCTACTTGTTTAGAGGAGACATCTTCGTTTTCGACATAACTGGCCCCCACAAATGTAACCTTTAGCTTAAAATTGTTAGATCGCAACTTAAGCCCGTCAAGTACAAGCACCTCCCAAGCACCTTCCGGGTCCGCCCCCTTCCCACCCTCCCGTGGTCCCTGCTTGCACCCGGGTTCCCCTCACTTCCCCCCCCAACCCGGCCCTTAGCGCTCCACCCAGGCCCCGCCCCACCTCTTCACCAGGCGCATGCGCACTTCTCTACAGACCCGGAAACGGAATGCTTACAACGAAGGTCACACTGCAGAACGTAAGTTTCTCTTTTCTAGTTTAAATCTGTGCTTCGCGGTCCCTTTACTCCATCCTTAGGGTGCTGGAGTCACTGCGATGTTTAAATTCCCACTCCCGCCCCTCCTCCCATCACTGTTACAGATCGCGGACCGTTTCCCTTTGGGTTTAAAATTTCTCTGCGTCCAGTACCGAAGCCCTTGCCTTTTCTGCCTTCGGTCCACGTAGACACCGCCTTTCGCTACATTTTCCTGCTTAAAACCCTTTAGTACCTCCGCCCTGCTTGTAAAGTCCTCTTCCGTGAGGTGTATTCGAGCTCCCCAGCCTCGCCCTCCGCCTCCGTAGGGCAGCTCCGGCCGCCGTGCTGCCGGAGAGGCCGCGTCCTCTCCCCGGTGCTGGGGTTCTGGAGAGTCCTCCCCTCTCCTGAGACCCCCTCCCTCTTAGACCCTCTGTCCTCGCCTCTTACTCAGACCTGTCTTTCTGCTCCGCAGGCCTCCCCTTCCTGGTCAGCCCTTCCTCAGACCCCGTGTAGGGGGAGGTGACCTGGGCCAGCCTTGTGACACATACTGTTCTTCGGTCCCGAGTTCCAAACTGTCTCTAACAGCATGCGGGCGTCTTATTCAGTCGCCATCCTCGTAAATACAGAGGCGAGGGGGATCAGGAGAAGCAGACACAGAGAGCGACTGAGAGAAACAGAAAAACTGAGAAGGATAAAGAATGATGGAGAACCAATGGGAACATAGAGGGACTTGTAAATAGACAGTAAAGTGAAAGTGATTAAGCCTGGAAGGTAGCAGGTGAATAAAATAAAGAAGTAAATAAAAAAGCCGGATCTCCAGGAATTGGAGAGCAGCAAGGGGTGAGGGGCTCTGGATCAGTGGTGGGAGGGTGGTAACAATGGTGAGGCGTTTCAAACAGAGGGTCCGGGAGAGGATAAAAGGTGGAACCATGGCCTTCAGAGCAACATGGTGCTGGGAGAGAAGGAGAGGAAAAATATTGACTACTGGAGCAGAGAGAGCAGGAAGGAAGCATAGCCACCTGGGGTGCCAGAGAGTGGGGAGGAAGAGAGTGTAACAGGGAGAGGAGTGTAAACAGAGGGCAGAGAGGGAACAGAAATGGGGGGAAGAAAGGCAGAAATACATAAAAATGTAGGTCATCCGAAAGGTTAGGGAGAAAGATCATCAATAGGGGTAACAAGTTGCAGAGTGGGGCAGGACAGGAGTGAGAAAATAAATAGGAGGGCAGAAACAGCAGGAGAGTAGAGGGGAGCAAAGAGGCAGAGACATAGAAAGAAGTAGGGAGACAGATAAACAGAATGAAATGGAAACACATAGTAGTGCAGGTAGAGTCCTAGAGATTATCATACTAAGTGAATTAAATCACACAGACACATGATATCACTTATATGGGGAAAGCTAAATAAATGGTACAAATGAACTTATTTACAAAGCAAAACTAGACTCAACAGACATTGAAACAAACTTATGGTTCCCAAAGGTGGAAGGAGGGGGAGGGATAAATTGCGAGTTTGGGATAAACAGATACACACTACTATATATAGAATAATTAAAGCAACAATGACCTACTGTATAGCACAGGGAGCTATATTCAATATTTTATAATAACCTATAATGGAAAATAATCTGAAAAATATATTCAATAAAGAAAGGATAACCTACACTATTTGATCTTCAAAGATCTATCATGTACTGAAAAAAAATAAGTGTAGGAACTTACTTGTTGTTCTCTGTGTGGGAGTTTACTGTCCTGAATCCCTCCTGGGACAGTGGGCAGCAGAGGACTGTCTGTTCCTCAAGCTGAGGGCTTCCCTGTGTGTGTGGTTGTGACTCAGGAAGGGGGTGTATCGATTCTAAGCATTAAACAGCATCTTTCCAACTTTCAAGATCGACCTCTAAAGACTCCTATTGCCTGAGGAAGAAGCCTGGAAGAGGAAAGAAAAGGAGTCAGAAATGGCTCTTTCTCAGGTAAAGTCATTTTCTCTGTTGATTCTTCAGCCTGTCCTTCCTGAGATGTCCTTCTTTGGACTCGCTAATCTTGTCTGCCACCTGTACATTCACAGTCATCCAGGGCCTTCTCTCAAGGCCTGTCATCTCCACTTAGATCCCGTCTCCCCATGACCCAGTGACCTGGGACTTGTGAGGAGGCTCCACTGGGCCTAGTCCTGGGCAGGGCTTCATACCCATGGATTGGAGACGCGGTGTCAGTGCTACTGGGCAGCAGGGATTGTTGAGGGGCCCCATCTCAGTGCACTGGCTGTTCTCTGTAAACCAGGATAAAGAAGCTGTACATGGAAGTCAGTTAATAATATGCACTTAGGCCTGGTAAATTTTAGGAAACAGAGTAATTACAGCAAATACGTTCTCACTTTTCATGCTGCATTAGAAGCGAAATGGATGTGTCACTGATTTAAAAATCGTAATGATTGGGAATGGAATGGAAAGGTCAGAGATACATCAGTGATAGAGGGTGTTTCATTCTATCATTGATTTTAAACTTTGAAGTCAACCTAAATTTCTGACACATGGAGATTCTTAGCCCGTTTTGATCATCTCCGGTCCTTGGAGGTTACTTTTCACTGTTGGTTGCCTCCTCTGACACATAGAAGTTTCTCATTCTGATGCAGGTAAGGTTCCAGCTTTACACTTTTGCTGGTAGATATCCGGTTTCCCAGCACCGTTTGTTACTGAGACTGTCCCTTTTCTATTGTGTGGTCTTGGCACCCTTGAAAATGCGTTCTGCGTTTATGCAAAATTAATTTTGAGTGTTCTGTTGCATTACTTTACGTATCTGTGTTTATGCCAGTACCACACCATCTTGATTATTTCGTGATATGTTTTGAAATCTATAAAGGGTGCCCTCTATTTTTCTTCTTTGTCAAGAGTATTTTGGAGATTTAGGAGATTCCCTATGAATTTTAGCATAGTTACTTCTATTTCTGCAAAAATTGCCATGGGACTTTTTTTTTTTTTTTTAGCGGTACACGGGCCTCTCACTGTTGTGGCCTCCCGCTGCAGAGCACAGGCTCCGGATGCGCAGGCTCAGCGGCCATGGCTCACAGGCCCAGCTGCTCCGCGGCATGTGGGATCTTCCCAGACCGGGGCACGAACCCGTGTCCCCTGCATTGGCAGGCGTACTCTCAACCACTGCGCCACCAGGGAAGCATGCCATGGGACTTTTGATAGGGATTACATTGAATCTACACAACACTTTGGGTAATAGGGTCATTTTAAGAAGATTTAGTCTTTCAGTCCATATGTATAGGATGTCTATTTATTTGTATCTCCTTATGTGTCTTTTAGGAACATTTAATAGTTTTCAGTGTACAAGTCTTTTGCCTTCCTGGTGAATTTCTTACTAAGTATTCTATCCCTTTGATGCTCTAGAAATGCGATTGTTTTCTAATTTTCTGTTGACATTGTTCACTGTGTATAGAAATGCACATGATTTTTGGGCATTGACTTTTGGTATCCTGCAACTTTTCTAGAGTTGTTTTTTGATGTAGCAGTTTCCTTGTGGAATCTTTACTGTTTTTACATATAAAAGTTATCATCTACGAAAAAAGATAATTTTACTTTTTTCAATTCGGGTAACTTCCTTTTTCTTGTCTAATTTCTCTGGTGAGGGCTTTCTGTACTTTGCTGGACAGTAGTGCGAGAGTGTGTATCCTTGCCTTCTTCCTGGTCTGAGAAGGAAAGCTTTCTAGTTGAGTGTTTATATCTTTTTCTCTTTTTGGCCTTGTGGTGGGATCTTAGTTCCCTGACCAGCGATTGAACCTGGGCCATGGCAGTGAAAGTGCCAAGTCCTAACCACTGGACCGCCAGGGAATTCCCAGAGTTTTTATATCTTGAAACATAGTTGAATTTTGTGAAATGCATTTTTCTGCATCAATTGAGACGATCATATGTTTTTTTCCTTTATTCTGTTAATGTGGTATATCACATTAATTGATTTTTGTATGTTGAGTCATCCTTGCTTATAGTAATAAAATCCACTTGGTCATGATGTAAAATCATTTTAATGTGTTGTTGAATTTGGTTTGGTACTATTTTGTTGAGGATTTTTCAGTATTCATGAGGGATATTGGTTTGTAGTTTTCTGTGCTTCGTGTGTCTTTCTCTGGGCTTGGTATAGAATCATGCAGGCTCCATAGAATGAGTTTGCCAGTGTTCCCTCTACAGCTCTTCGGAAGCTTTTTATCTGGATTAGAGGTAATTCTTCTGTAAATGTTTGGTAGAGTTATGCAGCGAACCAATCTGGTCTTGGCTTTTTCCTTGTTCGAGATTTCAGATTACTGCTTGAACCTCTCTTGTTATAATTCTTTTCAACTTTTTTATTACTTAAAGATTAGAGCTTAATAGGTTGTATGTTTCAATGAATTTACCTGTATCTTCTAGATTATGTAATTTGTAAGCATTATTGTTCATAGAACCCCTTATAGTTTGTTTTTTTTAAATTTATTTTATATATTTATTTTTGGCTGCGTTGGGTCTTCGTTGCTGCGTGTGAGCTTTCTGTAGTTGCAGCGAGCTGGGGCTACTCTTCATTGCAGTGATGGACTTCTCACTGAGGTGAGAAGCTTCTCTTGTTACAGAGCATGGGCTCTAGGCGCATGGGCTTCAGTAGTTGTGGCACCTGGGCTCAGAAGTTGTGGCTCGCGGGCTCTAGAGCACAGGTTCAGTAGTTGTGGTGCACGGGCTTAGTTGCTCCGCAGCATGTGGGATCTTCCCGGACCAGGGCTCGAACCCGTGTCCCCTGCATTGGCAGGCGGATTCTTAACCACTGCGCCCCCAGGGAAGCTCCTCCTTTTGCTAAATTTGATTTTAGTTTATTCTTCTCTACTTCCTTGAGTAGTAAAATTGGATTTCTGATTTGACTTCCCTGTTAGTACGGCTTTCACTATGTTTTATAAATTTTTGTATGTTTTCATTTTCATCCAGATATTTAAAAAATTCCTTTGTGATTTCTTCTTTGACCCATTGGTTATTTATGAATACGTTGTTTTATTTCCACGTTTTGGGGATTTTTCTGTTTTCATTCTGCTGTTTATTTCTAATTTTATTGCTTTGTAGTTTGAGAAAATTCATTATGCTCTCAGTCTTCTTAAAATTGTTAAGATTTCTTTTATGTCCTAACATGTGGTCTCTCATGGAGAATGTTTTATTTGTTCTTCAGAAGTGTGTGTTTTCTGCTGTTGTTGGGTAGAGTGATTTGTACATGTCTGTTAGGTCCAGTCGGTCTATAGTGTTGTTCAAGTCCTCTGTTTCCTTATTGATGTTCTCTTTGGTTCCACCCATCGAAAAAACTGGGATGTTAAAGTCTCATAGGATTATTGTGCTGCTATTTCTCTCTTTGTTTCTGTTAGTGTTTCCTTCATTTTTGGAGGGAGCTCTAATGTTAGATATATAAGTACTTATAATTATTATATCTTCTTGGGGAATTCTTTTAAGAGTATGTATTGTCCTTTGTCTCTTGTATCAGATTTTGTCTTTAGTTTATTTTGTCTGACATTATGTAGTTGCCCCTGCTCTCATTAGGATGGAATATTTTTTTCCATCCTTTCACTTTTCACCTTCCCATGTCCTTAGGTTTGTGAATGTTCACAGTTGCAGCTCTGACACACTCTCTGTGTGTCTCTCACTCTTGTTCCCTGTTTTCCTCCTGTTACTTCCTCTGGTGGTCACTGCTCAGGCAGACTGTACAGTGGTGAAAGGCAGGAGCCCTGGCCAGCCCCCTTCACTCTAGTGTAATTTCAGAGGGAAAGCATTGAGGGTTTCCTTCTGATTATACTGTTTGGTGAAATGTTCTTGCTTCATAACAATATATTTTTTTCTATATTCCTTTTTGTCATGATTTTTAATTCTCCAGGAAGTTTTAAACTTTATTATTGTGATAAGTCTTTTTCTTAATATGTTAAATTAATGTATAACTTCTAATTTTGAGTCAGTGGTTTCTTTTTTATTTTTTTTTTTTGCTGTACACGGGCCTCTCACTGCTGTGGCCTCTCCCGTTGCAAAGCACAGGCTCCGGATGCACAGGCTCAGTGGCCATGGCTCACGGGCCCAGCCGCTCCGCAGCATGTGGGATCTTCCCGGTCCGGGGCACGAACCCGTGTCCCCTGCGTCGGCAGGCGTACTGTCAACCACTGCGCCACCAGGGAAGCCCTCAGTCAGTGTTTTATAAGTGGAATACACAAACTCTGTTCTGCATTTGTTAATACCTACCTATTTTAATTTTAGTGGATAAAATTGTACTTATATTCTTCAACTTAGGTGTTGTATAGAGATAGGAGTTAGAAGTTTTGTATTTTTCTCTTTCTGTTTGTACCATTTTTCTTTTACTAGACTACTATAGGATAATGTTGACGAAGTAAATTAAGTGCAGGTAATACTTCCTTGTTCTTCGAAAATGCTGAAATAAATGTGGATGAAAATGATAACAGAAAATGTTATCCAAAAATATGTCAATAGACAACTCCTATCTTTTTTTTTTTTTTTTGTCCAAGCCAAGCAGCTGGAGGGATCTTAGTTCCCCAACTAGGGATTGAACCCAGGGCCACAGCAGTGCAATTGCCGAGACCTAACCACTGAACCACCAGGGAACTCCTGCCTTTTCAGTTAATTGTGTGTTTACATGTGTGTGCATGAGTGCATGGAAGTGCAAGTCCATGGTTTTGATAAAGACATCATTATTTCAAACCTATCTTTTTGCATTTGAAATTATATCTTAAATGTATTCCTTGGCCTCAAATTTTTTCTACAGTATTGTGTTAATGGTTTAAATAGCAATAAGATTACTAACATTTTATGTACATCTGTGTGTGAGCCCACGTATGTGATGACGTTTTATGCCCTTCCACGTCGTTCACCTTGAACTTCTTTCAAATTTTCTCAGAGAATCCTCTGTCAGTGTGCTTTTAATGCTCTTTCTGTTACTCAGCTGTCTCATTCCTTAGCTTCAATTCCAGACACTAACCCTCTGAGTTCTGATATTTCCTGTGTCGTTTTTAGTTTCATGACCTGAGTCAAGTGTCTCCAAGTGTGTCTGACACAGTACTATCCTTTGTAAGATTGGAACAGGTCATCTCTAATGAGCTTTTATGTCTATAACAATTTCATACATGTAAAGAATTTTTTTAGAATGATATTTAGCATATAGGAATTGTTCCAACCCTTCTAGTCATTGCTCTTGTTATCATTATCATAATTGCAGATTTTGACCTTTCTGTAAAGCCACTGTGGACTTTGTCATCTCTGAAGGCACCACTGATACTGTAGCTGATTTAGATTTTGAATATCACGCAGTGTGTAAAACATAATATGTAACACTTCTGCATAGACAACCTGTTATTGAATTTTATTTCTAAGTTTTTCGTGTGTTGTGTGGAAAAATGAAAAATCTACATTGATTGGAGGATATCATAATTGCTATGAAAAGGCATAAGAAATTAAAATTAGAGACCCATAATTTCCCTAAATACCTTTACATGGATCTGTCAGACTACATACTTCCACTGAATTGATCCTTACCACTCTCTCCTCTTCTCATTTTGTGTGATAATAAGAACTCTCTTCATGGACCCTTGATGAGATATGTTTTCATTTCAGGCACCGTTGACATTCAAGGATGTGGCCATAGAATTCTCTCGGGAGGAGTGGGAATGCCTGGACCCTGATCAGAAGGCCTTTTATGTGGATGTGATGTTGGAGACCTACAGCAACCTGATCTCCCTGGGTGAGGGTAACTTCCCTTCAGAAGTTGGGAATCTGCCTTTTGGGTATCTTTGCATTTTTCCTCTGTGCCCCTTGGGAGCCCTTGTTTTGCTTGACTGATCTGAAATCCCTGTTGACTCAGATATGAAAAGCTTCATGATGTGATATCATGAGTTTAAGCTTCACTTTTCTCCAAATGATCTATCCATTTCATGATACGTCAGGCGTTGTTCCAGAGCTTAAGTATTTATAAAGCTCAGGGCAAACTTTTCAAATAATGAATTCTCTTTTTTCTACCCCTGTGCTTTCGATTCACTACCTCTTGAAAGAGAGCTAATTATCTGCATATTACACTGTTCCCTCTGCATTCAGAAGGAGGCAAGTGGTGGAGCAGTCAGTGAAATATTTTTCCAGACCCACCCGTCATGTCCTCACTCCTCAGCTGAACAAAGAGCTGGGATTCTGGAAGAGCCACAGATCTTACTTATTTCTCTTGAGAAGCAGAAATTTCTGTTTCTGATCTGAATATTATTTGCATTTTGGAACAAGAGGAAGAGCCCTAGCCTCTGAAGAGTGATGTGAAAATAGCAAAAAACCAAGGGTGGGGGAATTTATTAAAAGTGTGAACACAGGTTAGGTCTCAGAAGGGCAGAGAATCATGATCTATGCTCTGCCATCTGGCCCCTGTGAACTAGTTTTTACTTGACTTTGAGGAGCGTGAAGAGGGTTGTTTTATTTATTTTTATTATTATTTTTTTTTTTGCGGTACGCGGGCCTCTCACTGTCGTGGCCTCTCCTGTTGCGGAGCACAGGCTTCTGGACGCGCAGACTCAGCAGCCATGGCTCACGGGCCCAGCCGCTCCGCGGCATGTGGGATCTTCCCGGACCGGGGCATGAACCCGTGTCCCCTGCATCGGCAGGCAGACTCTCAACCACTGCGCCACCAGGGAAGCCCAAGAGGGTTGTTTTAAAGGGATCTTTTGCCCCCTTCATTTCTCTTTCTGTACTTGATTTCATTGGATGCTCAGTTCTCAGTCCATATCATAAGAGTTGATGCCTCCAGACTCCAGTCTCTGGGCCTTTCTCAGTTTTATCCCTATTTGTGTTCTTAAATGACCTAATCAGAAGATGGGAAAACACTGGCTGCTCTTTCATTCCACCTGGCACCTCAGAACCGGCATGGAGCTGTCTCAAACCCCATCTGCTTGTTTAGATTTCACAGCCATTTCTTCTGTTCTGATTTTGCCACACACTTCAGGGATGTGTGAAACAGAGAGGTAGATTGGATCTTGTGTAATTTTTACAGAGCAAAACTATAAAGACAGTGGACAGAGAGATCCTCTTTTTATTTCCCAGTCCCTCACGGGGGGAACATGTGAATCTTTCAAGCTCTCAGTTTGGCATCTTTGATAGAACGCATAGTTTCTTCTCAAGGGCTGTAATATCTGACCCCATATCTTGAATTTGGGGTCTTGTAATATCTGACCCCATATCTTGTATTTTTTTCGCTCTTGTACTGCTCTACCAAGTCAGTAATGTAGATTCTCCTGATTTCATATTCTTCTAAGTTTGCATGATTTTGCCTTTTGAAACTTGCTTTTGAAATACGTATTCCTAGAATCTGAAATTTTATCCAGTTTCTTTGCTGTGATAATCCACCTGTAGCAGACAGGTACGGATGGACTCTCTGTGGAGTGGGTTTACTGGATGACAGGAAATTTTTGTTGGAGAATGCTTTCCCTCATATGCTGTAATATTTTCCTGCTCCACAGTAAGTCGCCACTTGAAGCTACTCAGTAGAGTGGTCTGTGTGTTGTAGGATACGAGATAGAAAGTATCACGAGAGCCTGACTGAGAAGCCTTTCCCGTTTTTTTTCTGGCTTTGAGGACTGTCACAAAAGCCTCTCTTAAGGGCACTGTGACAATCTTGTTTCCATATACTAATGACCATCCCCTGTGAGCCTCAGGAAATGATGTAGGAATTTATCCCAGGAAAACTTTGTCCAAGTTCTCCTCTTCCTGATGCCAGACCCCAGGGCTGGAGGGTCTGATGTGGGGCTCAGAACTCGCACTCCTGTGGGAAGACCTCGGTAATATTATTCTCCAGTTTGTCTGTCACCCACACAAAGTATGGGATTTGGTGGTATCATGGGTCCGCCCCCTCCTACGTATCTCATTGTGGTTTTTTCTTTATGTCTGGTAGGTTTCTTTACATTCTGGTAGGTTTCTAGTAGGTTTCAGTCTTTTTCAGCCATGGTTGTTGTCATTTGGGTGTGCTCCTGAGAGGAGGTGAGCTTAGGGTCCTTGCACTCCGCTGTCTTGGCCGCTCTCCTCTTGTACAGTTATATTCACACAGATAGACAATCACAAGCTGTGCTCCCAATATGCATACACCCTGTGCTCCACTCATGCCCTTTCTCAGACCTGACCTTTCCTGACACGGCACTTTGATGTAGACGGAACCACTGTTATTTGCTCAAATATTTATGTTGTTCCCCTGATTGTCTCAATTTCCGCAGCACTCCTTCACCCATCCCTCCACCTTCCACATTACTCAGACTGTAAAAACGATCCCTCTTTTTCTGTCGAATAACTTTCTCGTGACATGACCGAAATCACTATGTGCAGCTGTGATGATTCAGAAACCATTTTCAGGAGTGGTGGCTGAATAACATTATCAGTTACGTGGCTCCCTTCTTCTGCGTCTCTCTTGGAGTTTTCTTTTTAAACTCCTGGTATTTGTTTGAATATTTTGTAACCTGTACTGCCTGGGTGGGCAGTCATGCTTTAGAATATGCTGTCTTAGTTTGGAAGTTCAGGTTCAAATCCTGTTTCTCTCAGTACTTTCTGTATCAATTGCAGTCATGTACATAAATGTGTGAGTCTCCTTCCCTGATTTTAAAAATTGTGTTGATTTCCCTCAAGCCTTTTAAACAAATTAGTGCCATTAGATGGCTTAGAATCTTGTATGTTTTACAGTAAAGATTGAAAAGTTACGTTTTATAAATAGTTATATTAATATTCTGTCATGTTTATTGTCACATCACTTTGTATCATATCTTGTATGTTTTTCATCTCCAGTTTGTTCTAAACAACATTGTGTCTGACCCTAGTTAATAAATATACAGATTGCTCACTCTTTATTACATATATTTTAGAGGCAATGAACTGGAGAATTTAAGTGCTCTGTGAAGGTAGGGAATTGCTCTGTTTATTGGCTGTTAGGTTAGGTAACTCTAGAGTAGTTCGTTTATTAATTTTTTTTGGTGTTTTTAAAAATTTATTTATTTTATTTTTGGCTACACTGGGTCTTTGTTGCTGTGAGCAGGCTTTTCTATAGTTGTGGCGAGCGGGGGCTACTCTTCGTTGCAGTGTATGGGCTTCTCATTGTGGTGGCTTCTCTTGTTGCAGAGCATGGGCTCTAGGCACACGGGCTCAGTAGTTGTGGTGCACGGGCCTAGTTGCTCTGTGGCATGTGAGATCTTCCTGGACCAGGGCTCGAACCCGTGTCCCCTGCATTGACAGGTGGATTCTTAACCACTGCACCACCAGGGAAGCCCCATTTATTAATTTTTAATTGTAATTTATATATGATGGTTTTTCAGCATTTATTATAGAATACAGCTGACACGTACCACTTGTTAATGTAGTAAAATATGTGTTCTTTATGGGTACATAGTTTTATAGCAGATATTTAGAAAAATATTTTTTAAAAATTGTGTTATCAAATTCTTCATTTTCTGTATGCTGAATTTGTAATTCTGTACTGCTAGTTACTTAAATTATTCATTAGATAAGTCTGTTTTGGATTATGTACCATTACAGTACATTGTATGTTCTTTAGCATTTATTTATGTACCATAGTATGCAGAATATATGTACAGTATAATATTTTTTGCATCCTCATTTATGAGACCACAGTATGTTTATTGTTAATTGGTATATGCTTTGGTGGAAAAATATTGTTTCTTCAAGAGCTAACCTAAGTTTGTCTAGTGTGAATGTTTTTGTTATAGGGTGTTAGAACTAGGCTACCCTAATATTAATTTGAATTACATGTAATCACTCTTTCTTTAGTAAAGAGTCCTATTCTTTTACTCTTCCTAAAATTTTTAAGGTCATGATTGGGAAGTTTCATAACCTTTTTGGACATAAGTATTACTCTGTGTTTATTTCACTTTATTTTGGCCATGCTGTGTGGCTTGAGGCATCTTAGTTCCAGGACTAGGGATCGAACCCATGCCCCCTGCAGTGGGAGTGCAGAGCCCTAACCACTGGACCACTGGGGAATTACATAATTTTGGTTTAATATCATATATTCAACGTTAAACGTTTACTCATGAATTGTAATGAATAATACACCTTATGGTTCTTTGTATCTTGTAGATATCTCTCATATACATATGATCAAGAAATTACAACCAGGAGCAAACAGTGATAGAGGAGAAGTATTCCAAACAGTGATGTTGGAACGACAGAAAAGCCATGAAATGAAACATTTTTACTTCACGGAAATCCAGGAAGATGACTTTGGGTGTCAGTGGAAGGATGATAAAAGAAATTACAAAGGAATGTCTGTAGCCTGTAAGGAATATATAACTCACAGAAGAGATCGACATAGTAGGTGGAATTCAGGAAAGAAGCCCATTGAAAATAGGCTTACATTAAGCTTTCAGGATGAATTGCATGTATTTAAGAACGATATTTACAAATGTAATGAGTGTGGCAAAGCCTTTAATCATGGCTCATCCCTCCGCAGACACCAGATAATCCATACGGGAGAGAAGTTATATAAATGTGGGTTATGTGGCAATGTTTTCCGTCTGAAGTCACACCTTGTAAGTCATTGGACAACTCATACTCGTGAGAAAACTTACAAATGTAATGACTGTGGCAAAAGCTTTAATCATGGCTCATCCCTCCGTAGACATCAGATGAGCCATACCGGAGAGAAACTGTATCAATGTGAAGTATGTAGCAAAGTGTGTAGTCAGAATTCCTCCCTTAAACGTCATCAGAGGATTCATACCGGAGAGAGACCTTACCAATGTAATGAGTGTGGCAAAACCTTTAATCGTGGCTCTCACCTCTCCACACATGAGGTAATCCATACAGGAGTGAAATTATGTAAATGTGATGTGTGTGGCAA
Organism: Lipotes vexillifer; assembly: GCF_000442215.2. Taxonomy (NCBI): domain Eukaryota; kingdom Metazoa; phylum Chordata; class Mammalia; order Artiodactyla; family Lipotidae; genus Lipotes; species Lipotes vexillifer. The sequence goes on from NW_006783279.1 coordinate 565,708, forward strand.
AGTCTTTAGTCAAAATTCATGCCTTAGAATCCATCGGAGAATTCATAACGGAGAGAAACCTTACAAATGTAATGAGTGTGGTAAGGTCTTTCGTCAAAATTCACATCTTGGAAGACATCAGAGAATTCATACTGGGGAAAAACCTTACAAATGTAAAGAGTGTGGCAAGGTCTTTAATCAATATTCAAATCTTGCAAGTCATCAGAGAATTCATACTGGAGAGAAACCTTACAACTGTAACGTGTGTGGCAAGGTCTTCAGTCAAAATTCAAATCTTGTAAGTCATCAGAGAATTCATACGGGAGAGAAACCCTATAAATGTAACGAGTGTGGCAAATTCTTTAATCAAAAGGCATACCTTACAAAGCATCAGAGAGTTCATAATGAAGAGAAGTCTTACAAATGTAATGTGTGTGGCAAGGTCTTCAATCGAAATTCAAATCTTGAAAGTCATCAGAGAATTCATACTGGAGAGAAACCTTACAAATGTAATGAGTGTGGCAGGTTCTTTTCTCAAAAGCCAAACCTTGGAAAGCATCAGAGAGTTCATACTGGAGAGAAAGCTTACCCATGTAATGAGTGTGGGAAGGTCTTCAGTCGAAATTCACTTTTTGCAATTCATCAGAGAATACATAATGTAGAGAAACCTTTCAACTTTAATGGAGTTGAAATGCCTTTACTCAGATCTCAACCCTCACTAAATATCTGATAATTTATACGTGAGAGAAACCATGTAAATGTGACATATGTGGGAAGGTCTTCATTCAGAATTTACACCTTACAATTCATTGGAGAATTCATAGTGGGGAGAAGCTGAGCAAACGTCATGAATATGGCAAAGATTTTGTGCCTGCAAGCCTCACTTTCTATCAGATAATCCGTAGTGGAGAGAAACCTTACAAATGTAATGAGTATCTCAACGTCTTCAGTCCAAATTCATACCTTAAGATCTGCCAAATACTTTATACTGGAGAAAGTCTTTTCAAATATAATGAGTGTGGCAAATCCTTCAGTGTTCTGTCAAGCCTAACTTACCATCAGGTAATCCATACTGCTGAGAGACTTCTTTAATAATATAGTGATATGACAAGGCTTCTATCAGGCATCCATATCTTACACTTCATTAGAAAATTCATTCTGAATAGCAACCAGATAAATGCATTTATTGTGGCCAAGCCTTAAGAGGAGAAATTTATTAATTAAAGAACTCATTCTGGGGGCTTCCCTGGTGGCGCAGTGGTTGAGAGTCCGCCTGCCGATGCAGGGGACGCGGGTTCGTGCCCCGGTCCGGGAAGATCCCACATGCCGCGGAGTGGCTGGGCCCGTGGGCCATGGCCGCTGAGGCTGTGCGTCCGCGTACGGCAAAAAAAAGAAAAAAAAGAAAACTCATTCTGGAGATTACCTCACAAATGCCACGAATGTGAAATAATAATCTTATTTCTCAGGTAAGACAGTTTATATTTGTGAGTGACAGACCACCTGGAGAACAGTGACCAGAAAGAAGTGGGAGCGTCATCCTTTTCACCTAACAGAAGTCCAGAGGGTGTAGTGTGGGGTGTGATGGGTCCTCTGCTCCTTCTTCATCCATGAGCACTTGGTCCTCACCTTCCTATAGTAACATGACTGCTGTATGACTGAGAAGGCTGAAGGTGGAGGGCAAAAAGCCTTTTCATGTTAAGATTCTGTCTGGTTTTCCTGGAAACATTCATCCCAGATATATTCTCTTTGGGTCAAGCTCTTGTGACATGTCTGAGAACTCTGCATCAAGTTCTGGATTCTGAAGACTTTATTCTATACCGTTTTTCCTAAATCTCTTATAGAATAAAGTTTTAAACTTTATTTTAAAGCTTTAACTGTGAGCTAATATTTGTACAGATGTAAAGTTTAAATGGAGATCTCTTTTTTTTTTTTCTTCTTTGAATATTTCATTGATTAGCACCAGTGTTGGAAAGTCCTTCCTTCATTGAATTGGCTGAGCACCTTTGTCAAAAAGTGGTTGGAAGTACACTTGACCTTTGAACAAGGCATGGAGCTAGGGTTTTAGACTCATGACCAGTTGTAAATTCACGTATAACTTAATGTTGTCCCTCTCTATCCGTGGTTCCGCACCCTCAGATTCAACCGGCCACAGATCCTGTAGTACCGTAGTAGTATTTATTGGAAAAAATGCCCATATAATTGAATCCACACAGCTCACACCTGTGCTGTTCAAGGGTTAACGGCACTGATGTAGGGCTCTTTCTGGTTTCCACATTCTGTTCCATTAGTCTATTTGTCTGTCACTGCACAAATCCCACACAGTCTTGATAACTGTCACTATATTAGAAATCTTGAGGTCATGTGGAGTGATTCCAGCCACTTCAGTATTTTTCAGGTATTTTAGCTCTTCTAGTTCTTTTGCCTTTCCCTGTTATTTTGAGAAAAATCTTGTTTGAATCTACAGAAATCTTGATTGAAAACACATTAAACCTGTATGTCAATTTGGGGCGTTTTAATATAATTTCTATGTTGTGTCTTCCAGTCAATTAATCGGTATATTTTGTTAACAATTCAATGAATATGGTATGTTTCGCTCAGATGACCTAAATAGAAGGTCATTTTGTTTCATTACAGTTGTAGGTTTCAGCATAAAAGTCCTTACTTTGTTAGATTTACACATTTTCCTTCTACTTTTTTGAGCAAACATCGTATTATATATTTAATTTCAATTTCCATTTGTAAATTGCATGTGTATAAAATTACAGTGGATTTTTGCACATTGTACCCTGACACCTTGCAAATTATACTTTTTCTAGAAATTTGTATAGATTGCTTTGATTCTCTACATACATTAATTTATTAAATTTTCTGTTTCTACTGTAACAAATTACCACAAACTGAGGGCCTTGAAGGAACACAGATTTGTCCTCCTATGGTTCTGGAGGCAAGATGTGTAAAATGATCCAAAGCACTGTGCTCCTTCTGGATATTCCAGGGCAGAATTTGTTTTCTTACCTTTCTTGGATGCCAGAAGCCACTTAACCTTCTTTGTCTCATGGTCCCCATGTGTATTCGCATGACACTATTTCAGTTAATTCATGATTTTATTCAGATATCTTCTTATCACGTGGGCATTTCCTGAACACGTTGTTTACATTAGGACACTCTGTCACTCTCTCATTGTACGTGTACACCTTCATCGTACTTAACACTATCATATCTGATTTAATTATTGCTGACTTTCCCTTGTAGAAAATATATGCTCCTTGAAGGCAATGTATTGATTTTGTTTCCTGCTAGATATCCAGTGACTGGAAGCATTGCCAACTGACAGGTGAGTGAATGCGTTTATCAGTGCAAAGAAAGTTTGTGTAATGCATCGGCTCATAGGTCAGTAAGTCACATGGTCAGATAAACATGTAATTGCATTTGTGGCCTCACATTCTTTACTCCATTAACATTACACCTGAGTGTTCTGAACATTTGTCATAAATTCTCACAGTATGATTTATTCACACGTTGTGAAATTTTCTCCCACATGGGCTCAACAGATCTAACTCATCAGTGAAGAGATGTCTTCATGAAGTATTTTTCATCCACAACATTTTAAGTTTAGGATTCTTTCATTCGTGCTCCATTCCACACCTGTGACAAAATAATAATTCTGTTTCTCAGGGAGTAACTGAAAGGAGTAAGTTTATCATTCTCACCAAACAGGAAGTCCAGAGGGTGCCGTGGGCGGTGTGATAGGTCCTCTGCCCCTTCTACCGCCATGAGCACTTAAGTCTTCAGTGTCTTCATAGCAACCTGGCTGCAGGATGACAAAGAAGGCTGAGAGGCAAAACCCTCTTTAATTTTAGGTTTTGTCTCGTTTTCATGGAAGATTATTAGCCGGTTGCATTAAATGGCCACCGTAATTTTAATAATATGAAATTTCAAATTTCATATTTCTCTCTTGAATAGAGAAAAAAAGTAAAGGGAAAAGGTGTCAGGGACAGATTATATCAAAAGACTTTCTTCTTTATCATGATAGGGTAATATTCCATGTAACACTGGGCTACTCTGATGTTCAAAATGTCAAGGAAAGTTTTTAGAGCCCTTGTATTTTCTAACTCACAGATTTATTTCCTTTCTGCTGTGTCTGATTCTAAACACACTTAAATCATTCTCCAAATTTTTTTTTTTTTTTTGGCTATGCCCCGCAGCTTGCGGGATCTTAGTTCCCTGACCAGGGATTGAACCGGTGCCCTCACAGTGAAAGTGCCAAGTCCTAACCTCTGGACTGCCAGAGAATTCCCTCTCCAATTGTGATGTAGTTATTCTGATTCCAGTATCGGTAAGAAGTAAAGGAATCCATTTTGAGATGTTTTTTTATCCATGCCATCCTACCTGAATGTGAGAAATATGCAAAAGGCTTGTAGTTGGGAAATATTCTAATATCACCTCCAAATATATTTTAATAGTAGACTCTATATAGTAATATAACTGCTATATCATAACTCTGAGATGTTAAATATTGGGGAAGGAACATTAAATATTTTCCGTGAGGTACTAGAGGCTCAAATAGGATTTACCTGCTACTATACATGAAATAGATAAGCAACAAGGATTTACCGTATGGCATATAAAATTACATTCCCTATCTTGGAATAACCTACAATGGAGATTAATCTGAAAAAAATTTATATAACTGAAGCACTTTGTAGAACACCTGAAACTCATACAATATTGTATATCAGCGATCCTTCAATCAAAAAAAGAAGTGGAACTTCCCTGGTGGTCCAGTGGGTAAGACTGCACTCCCAATGGAGGGGCCTGGGTTCAGTCCTTGGTCAGGGAACTAGATCCCACACACATGCCTCAACTAAGAGTTCTCATGCCGCAACTAAGAAGCCCCCATGCCGCAACTAAAGATCCCACTTGTTGCAACTAGGATCTGGCGCAGCCACAATAAATAATTTGTTTGTTTGTTTGTTGCGGTACGCGGGCCTCTCACTGCTGTGGCCTTTCCCGTTGCGGAGCACAGCCTCCGGATGCGCAGGCTCAGCGGCCATGGCTCACGGGCCCAGCTGCTCCGCGGCATGTGGGATCTTCCCGGATCAGGGCACGAACCCATGTCCCCTGCATGGGCAGGCGGACTCTCAACCACTGCACCACCAGGGAAGCCCATAAATAAATGTTTTTAAATAAGTAAATAATAAAGAAGTATTTCCTTGAAAATACAGAGTATATTCAATTGAGGGTAAGCCCTGAAAATGTTACCTTAAAGTTACGCTGTTCTGGAAGACAGGAAATAATTCTTTTTTGTTGTTGTTACCATACTGTTCATTGAAAAATCGGAGTTTAATGACTTCAAAATGTTAGTTTAGCCACAAATGATTATTTCCTGGCTGATTCATTCTCCTTTTAAAATATCATTATCCAATGTAGATCTGATTTTACTAGTTAGAAGCTAAATATGATATACATATATGTGCTACATTTCATCTTAATAATTAAAGTAATTTATAGATGAGCACAGATGGACTGGGAACATATTTGGTGATTAGTTTTGTAGCAACCTTTTGTACAGATTGTTACTTTTGGAAAGTTGTAGGTCCTAATATAAATTCTCTCTTAAATTACCATTTTCCTTTTTATTCGTAGTTTGCAATAAAATATTATTGATCCTTAAAATTCAAATCAACCAGTTTTGCCAAATAACATGAGAGTGGAAATAATGCACTACTCGTCCGAATGACCAAATCCACATTCCTTAAAAATCACAATAACCCACCAAGCAATCCACATTTACATATCTACCCAAGGGATTTGTAAACATTTTCCACATTAACACCTTGTAAAAGATTGTTGATTGAAGCGGTTTTTATTTTTATTATTTATTTAAATTTATTTAACTTGTTTTTGGCTGCGTTGGGTCTTCGTTGCTGTGCATGGGCTTTCTCTAGTTGCAGCGAGCGGGGGCTACTCTTTGTTGTGGTGCGCGGGCTTCTCATTGTGGTGGCTTCTCTTGTTGTGGAGCACGGGCTCTAGGCCTGGGGGCTTCAGTAGTTGTGGCTCATGGGCTCTAGAGCGCAGGCTCAGTAGTTGTGGCACACGGGCTTATTTGCTCCGCAGCATGTGGGCTCTTCCCAGACCAGGGCTCGAACTCGTGTCCCCTGCATTGGCAGGTGGTTTCTTAACCACTGCGCCACCAGGGAAGCCTGAAGCATTTTTTAAATAATAGCCAAAATGTGGAAAGAACCCAAAGCTCCATTAAATAATGAATGTTTAAACAAACTGGAATGTTTCTCATCAGAAATAAAAGTTACGAAGCACTGATAAAAGTTAATCATGGATGACCCTTGAAAGCATTATGCCAAGTACAAGAAGGGAGATGGCCATATATTGTGTGACTTAATTTATATAGAATACCCAGAATAGTTCTATCTGTAGAGATGGAAAGTAGCAAAATATTTGCTTGTGACTCAGGGTAGAGTGCTGAGTAACTATTAATGCGTACAGGTTTTTTTTAAGAGGTGATGACGAATGATGAAACCATTGTTGGACAACATTACAAACATACTAAATCCCACTGTATGGTCAACGTGAAAACTGTATATTTTATTGTATGCAAATTATACAATAAAAGAAACAAGCTAATATCTCCATGTTGAATTCAGAAAATTGTTCCGATTTACTAACCATGGCCTACAAGCTGTTGGAGAGAGGAGTTCCAGTTTCCATTGAACCAGTGGAAGGAAGACATGATTATTGGAACAATGGCAAGAAGGGGAGGAACTGGAGAGATACCTTTTTTTTTTTTTGCAGTACGCCGGCCTCTCACTGTTGTGGCCTCTCGTGTTGCAGAGCACAGGCTCCGGACGCCCAGGCTCAGTGGCCATGGCTCACGGGCCCAGCCGCTCCACGGCATGTGGGATCTTCCCGGACTGGGGCACGAACCCGTGTCCCCTGCATCGGCAGGCGGACTGTCAACCACTGCGCCACCAGGGAAGCCCCGAGATACCTTATTTTTTAATTGAAGTATAGTTGATTTACAAAGTTGTGTCAATCTCTGCTGTACAGCAAAGTGACTCAGTTATACACATATAGACCGTCTTTTTTAAAGTATTCTTTCCCATTATGGTTTCTCACAGGATATTGAATATAGTTCCCTGGGCTATACAGTAGGACCTTGTTGTTGTTGTTGTTGTTTTAATTTTATTTTAACATCTTTATTGGAGTATAATTGCTTCACAATGGTATGTTAGTTTCAACTTCACAACAAAATGAATCAGTTATATATATACATATGTTCCCATATCTCTTCCCGCTTGCATCTCCCTCCCACACTCCATATCCCACCTCTCCAGGCGGTCACAAAGCACTGAGCTGATCTCCCTGTGCTATGTGGCTGCTTCCCACTAGCTATCTACCTTACGTTTGTTAGTGTATGTATGTCCATGCCACTCTCTTGCTTTGTCACAGTTTACCCTTCCCCCTCCTCATATCCTCAAGTCCATTCTCTAGTAAGTCTGTGTCTTTATTCCTGTTTCATCCCTAGGTTCTTCATGACATTTTTTTTCTTAAATTCCATATATATGTGTTAGCAGACGGTATTTGTCTCTCTCTTTCTGACTTACTTCACTCTGTATGACAGACTCTAGGTCTATCCACCTCATTACAAATAGCTCAATTTCGTTTCTTTTTATGGCTGAGTAATATTCCATTGTATATATGTGTCACATCTTCTTTATCCATTCATCCGATGATGGACACTTAGGTTGTTTCCATCTCCGGGCTATTGTAAATAGAGCTGCAATGAACATTTTGGTACATGATTCTTTTTGAATTATGTTTTTCTCATGGTATATGCCTAGTGGGATTGCTGGGTCATATGGTAGTTCTATTTGTAGTTTTTTTAGGAACCTCCATACTGTTCTCCACAGTGGCTGTATCAATTTACATTCCCACCAACAGTGTAAGAGGGTTCCCTTTTCTCCACACCCTCTCCAGCATTTATTTTTTTTAGATTTTTTGATGATGGCGATTCTAACTGGTGTGAGATGATATCTCATTGTAGTTTTGATTTGCATTTCTCTAATGATTAATGATGTTGAGCATTCTTTCATGTGTTTGTTGGCAGTCTGTATATCTTCTTTGGAGAAATGTCTATTTAGGTCTTCTGCCCATTTTTGGATTGGGTTGTTTATTTTTTTGTTATTGAGCTGCATGAGCTGCCTGTAAATTTTAGAGATTAATCCTTTGTCAGTTGATTCATTTGCAAATATTTTCTCCCATTCTGAGGGCTGTCTTTTGGTCTTGTTTATGGTTTCCTTTGCTGTGCAAAAGCTTTGAAGTTTCATTAGGTCCCATTTGTTTATTTTTGTTTTTATCTCCATTACTCTAGGAGATGGGTCAAGAAGGATCTTGCTGTGATTTATGTCATAGAGTGTTCTGCCTATGTTTTCCTCTAAGAGTTTGATAGTTTCTGGCCTTACATTTAGGTCTTTAATCCATTTTGAGCTTATTTTTGTGTATGGTGTTAGGGAGTGATCTAATCTCATACTTTTACATGTACCTGTCCAGTTTTCCCAGCACCACTTATTGAAGAGGCTGTCCTTTCTCCACTGTACATTCCTGCCTCCTTTATCAAAGATAAGGTGACCATATGTGCGTGGGTTTATCTCTGGGCTTTCTATCCTGTTCCATTGATTTATATTTGTTTTTGTGCCAGTACCATACTGTCTTGATTACCATAGGTTTGTAGTATAGTCTGAAGTCAGGAAGCCTGATTCCTCCAGCTCCGTTTTTCGTTCTGAAGATTGCTTTGGCTATTCGGGGTCTTTTGTGTTTCCATACAAATTGTGAAAATTTTTTTTCTAGTTCTGTGAAAAATACCAGTGGTAGTTTGTTAGGGATTGCATTGAATCTGTAGATTGCTTTGGGTAGTAGAGTCATTTTCACAATGTTGATTCTTCCAATCCAAGAACATGGTATATCTCTCCATCTATTTGTAACATCTTTAATTTCTTTCATCAGTGTCTTATAATTTTCTGCATACAGGTCTTTTGTCTCCTTAGGTAGGTTTATTCCTAGATATTTTATTCTTTTTGTTGCAGTGGTAAATGGGAGTGTTATATTGATTTCACTTTCAGATTTTTCATCCTTAGTGTATAGGAATGCCAGAGATTTTGGTGCATTAATTTTGTATCCTGCTACTTTACCAAATTCATTGATTATCTCTAGTAGTTTTCTGGTAGCATATTTAGGATTCTCTATGTATAGTATCATGTCATCTGCAAATAGTGACAGCTTTACTTCTTCTTTTCCGATTTGGATTCCTTTTATTTCCTTTTCTTCTCTGATTGCTGTGGCTAAAACTTCCAAAACTATGTTGAATAAGAGTGGTGAGAGTGGGCAACCTTGTCTTGTTCCTGACCTTAGTGGAAATGCTTTCAGTTTTTCGCCATTGAGGATGATGTTGGCTGTGGGCTTGTCATATACGGCCTTTATTATATTGAGGAAAGTTCCCTCTACACCTACTTTCTGCAGGGTTTTTATCATAAATGGGTGTTGAATTTTGTCAAAAGCTTTCTCTGCATCTATTGAGATGATCATATGGTTTTTCTCCTTCAATTTGTTAATATGGTTAATCACATTGATAGATTTGCGTATATTGAAGAATCCTTGCATTCCTGGAATAAACCCCACTTGATCATGGTGTATGATCCTTTTAATGTGCTGTTGGATTCTGTTTGCTAGTATTTTGTTGAGGATTTTTGCATCTATGTTCATCAGTGATATTGGCCTGTAGTTTTCTTTCTTTGTGACATCCTTGTCTGGTTTTGGTATCAAGGTGATGGTGGCCTCGTAGAATGAGTTTGGGAGTGTTCCTCCCTCTGCTATATTTTGGAAGAGTTTGAGAAGAATAGGTGTTAGCTCTTCTCTAAATGTTTGATAGAATTCGCCTGTGAAGCCATCTGGTCCTGGGCTTTTGTTTGTTGGAAGATTTTTAATCACAGTTTCAATTTCAGTGTTTGTGATTGGTCTGTTCATATTTTCTATTTCTTCCTGATTCAGTCTTGGCAGTTTGTGCATTTCTAAGAATTTGTCCATTTCTTCCAGATTGTCCATTTTATTGGCATAGAGTTGCTTGTAGTAATCCCTCATGATTTTTTGTATTTCTGCAGTGTCAGTTGTTACTTCTCCTTTTTCATTTCTGATTCTATTGATTTGAGTCTTCTCCCTTATTTTCTTGATGAGTCTGGCTAATGGTTTATCAATTTTGTTAATCTTCTCAAAGAACCAGCTTTTAGTTTTATTGATCTTTGCTATTGTTTCCTTCATTTCTTTTTCATTTATTTCTGATCTGATTTTTATGATTTCTTTCCTTCTGCTAACTCTGGGGTTTTTTTGTTCTTCTTTCTCTAATTGCTTGAGGTGCAAGGTTAGGTTGTTTATTCGAGATGTTTCCTGCTTCTTAAGGTGGGCTTGTATTGCTATAAACTTCCCTCTTAGAACTGCTTTTGCTGCATCCCATAGGTTTTGGGTCGTTGTATCTCCATTGTCATTTGTTTCTAGGTATTTTTTAATTTCCTCTTTGATTTCTTCAGTGATCACTTCGTTACTAAGTAGTGTATTGTTTAGCCTCCATGTGTTTGTATTTTTTACTGCTCTTTTCCTATAATTGATATCTAATCTCATGGCGTTGTGGTCGGAAAAGATACTTGATATAATTTCAATTTTCTTAAATTTACCAAGGCTTGATTTGTGACCCAAGATATGATCTATCCTGGAGAATGTTCCATGAGCACTTGAGAAAAATGTGTATTCTGTTGTTTTTGGATGGAGTGTCCTATAAATATCAATTAAGTCCATCCTGTTTAATGTATCATTTAAAGCTTGTGTTTCCTTATTTATTTTCATTTTGGATGATCTGTCCATTGGTGAAAGTGGGGTGTTGAAGTCCCCTACTATGAATGTGTTACTGTCGATTTCCCCTTTTATGGCTGCTAGTTTTTGCCTTATGTATTGAGGTGCTCCTATGTTGGGTGCATAAATATTTACAATTGTTATATCTTCTTCTTGGATCGATCCCTTAATCATTATGTAGTGTCCTTCTTTGTCTCTTCTGATAGTCCTTATTTTAAAGTCTATTTTGTCTGATATGAGAATTGCTACTCCAGCTTTCTTTTGGTTTCCATTTGCATGGAATATCTTTTTCCATCCCCTTACTTTCAGTCTGTATGTGTCTCTAGGTCTGAAGTGGGTCTCTTGTAGACAGCATATATATGGGTCTTGTTTTTGTATCCATTCAGCCAATCTGTGTCTTTTGGTGGGAGCATTTAGTCCATTTACATTTAAGGTAATTATCGATATGTATGTTCCTATTCCCATTTTCTAAATTGTTTTGGGTTCGTTATTATAGGACTTTTCCTTCTCTTGTGTTTTTGTCTAGAGAAGTTCCTTTAGCATTTGTTGTAAAGCTGGTGTCTGGTGGTGTGTTTTGGGGTGTCTGTGGACTTATTATGATTTTAGGCAGCCTCTCTGCTAATGGTTGGGGTTGTGTTTCTGTCTTGCTAGTTGTTTGGCATAGGATGTCCAGCACTGTATCTTGCTGGTCATTGAGTGAAGCTGGGTGCTGGTGTTGAGATGGAGATCTCTGGGATATTTTCACCGTTTGATATCATGTGCAGTTGGGAGGTCTCTTGTGGACCAATGTCCTGAAGTTGGCTCTCCCACCTCAGAGGCACAGCACTAATTCCTGGCTGCAGCACCAAGAGCCTTTCATCCACATGGCTCAGAAGAAAAGGGAGAAAAAGTAGAAAGAAAGAATTAGTAGAATTAGAAGGAAAGAAAGGAGGGAGGGAGGGAGCAAGGAAGGAAAGAGGGAAGGAAGAAAAAAAAGAACGAAGATAAAGTAAAATAAAATAAGGTTATTAAAGTAAAGAGTAATTATTAAGAAAAAAATTTAAAAAAAAAACCCAGACAGATAGAACCCTCGGACAAATGGTTGAAGGAAAGCTATACAGACAAAATCTCACACAGAAGTATACACATACGCACAAAAAAAAGGAAAAGGGGAAAGAATAAATCTTGCTCTCAAAGTCCACCTCCTTAATTTGGGATGATTCGTCGTCTATTCATGTAGTCTACAAATGCAGGGTACATCAAGTTGATTGTGGAGCTTTAATCCGCTGTCTCTGAGGCCGCTGGGAGAGATTTCCCTTTCTCTTCTTTGTTCTCACAGCTCCCAGGGACTCAGCTTTGGACTTGGCCCCGCCTGTGCGTGTAGGTCGCCGGAGGGCGTCTGTTCTTTGCTCAGACAGGACGGGGTTAAAGGAGCCGCTGATACGGGGGCTCTGGCTCACTCAGGCCTGGGGGTACGGAGGGTCACGGAGTGCGGGGCGGGGCTGCGGCGGCAGAGGCCGGCGTGACGTTGCACCAGCCTGAGGCGCGCCGTGCGTTCTCCTGGGGAAGTTGTCCCTGGATCCCGGGACCCTGGCAGTGGCGGGCTGCACAGGCTCCCCGGAATGGGGGTGTGGATAGTGACCTGTGTTCGCACACAGGCTTCTTGGCGGCGGCAGCAGCAGCCTTAGCGTCTCCTGCCCGTCTCTGGGGTCCGCGCTTTTAGCCGCGGCTCGCGCCCGTCTCTGGAGCTCCTTTAAGCAGCGCTCTGAATCCCCTCTCCTCGCGCACCAGGAAACAAAGAGGGAAGAAAAAGTCTCTTGCCTCTTCGGCGGGTCTAGACTTTTCCCCGGACTCCCTCCCGGCCAGCCGTGGCGCACTAACCCCCTGCAGGCTGTGTTCACGCCGCCAACCCCAGTCCTCTCCCTGCGCTCCGACCGGAGCCCCGCCCGCCCCGGCGGGTGAGCAGACAAGCCTCTCGGGCTGGTGAGTGCCGGTCGGCACCGATCCTCCGTGCGGGAATCTCCCCGCTTTGCCCTCCGCACCCCCGTTGCCGCGCTCCCCTCCGCGGCTCCGAAGCTCCCCGCTCCGCCCCCCGCAGTCTCCGCCCACGAAGGGGCTTCCTAGTGTGTGGAGACCTTTCCTCCTTCGCATCTCCCTCCCACTGGTGCAGGACCCGTCCCTATCCTTTTGTCTCTGTTTATTCTTTTTAATTTTGCCCTACCCAGGTTCGTGGGGGGGGTTTCTTGCCTATTGGGAGGTCTGAGGTCTTCGGCCAGCGTTCAGTAGGTGTTCCGTAGGAGTTGTTCCACGTGTAGATGTATTTCTGGTGTATCTGTGAGGAGGAAGGTGATCTCCGCGTCTTACTCTTCTGCCATCTTCCAGGACCTTGTTGTTTATCCATTCTACATATAATAGTTTGCATCTGCCAACCCCAAACTCCCAGTCCATCCCTCTCCCTCCCAAGCCCCCCTTGGCAACCACAAGTCTATTTTCTATCTCTGAGTCTGTTTCTGTGAGAGAGACATTTTTAAGGTAAAATTAACAGACCATGTTTCCAAAATGCCAGTGATAGGGACTTCCCTGGCAGTCCAGTGGTTAAGACTCCATGCTTCCAATGCAAGGGACGTGGGTTCAATTCCTGGTTTGGGAACTAAGATCCTACATACCATACAGTCTGGCTAAAAATAATAATCATGATCATAAAAATAAAATCCCAGTGATGCACCTGCCCATTAGCAATAAGTCTCTTGCTATGCACTGTGAGACTAGTTCATTATCTGGTACTATTCCAGTTCTCTCAATAAACTTGAAGTGTGAGGAGATTCTGTCTTCATGGTTATAGAATTCATACATTGCATCTGTCATTTCTCCGTGTACATGCCACACAAATCTTAAAACAACCCCTTGATTTATGCATCCTCCAGGCATTTCAGTGAAGTAAAACGGAAGAAATGCAAATGAAATAGATAAATTGGGCAAAGTGTGTTTTTAAAAATAATAATGAAATATATGACTCACAAAATGAGCTTCCCCGGGAAATTAAAAATAGAACTACCATTTGATCCAGGAATTCCACTCCTCGGTATATATCTGAAAATGACGGAAGCACTAATTTGTAAAGATACATGCATCCCAATGTTCATAGCAGCATTATTTACAGTAGCCAGTATATGGGAGCAACCCAAGTGTCCATCAAGAAAAAGATGGATTAGGGCTTCCCTGGTGGTGCAGTGGTTAAGAAGCCACCTGCCAATGCAAGGGACATGGGTTCGATCCCTGGTCCGGGAAGATCCCACATGCTGCAGAGCAACTAAGCCCGGGTTCCACAACTGCGGAGCCTGTGCTCTAGAGATCCCGAGCCACAACTACTGAGCCCACGTGCCACAACTACTGAAGCCTGCGCACCTAGAGCCCATGCTCCGCAGCAAGAGAAGCCACTGCAACAAGAAGCCCATGCACCGCAACGAAGAGTAGCCCCCGGTCGCGGCAACTATAGAAAGCCCGTGCGCAGCAATGAAGTCCTCGATGAGGAAGGAACTCCAGAAGACTTAGAGTATAAGTTGAAGGGATTCATTGACCTGACCCTGGATAAGAGTGTGAAGACAAGGCAGGCAGCTCTGGAAGGTATTTAAAATGTACTGGCTTCAAAGATGCTTTATGAATTTATTCTGGAGAGAAGAATGACTTTAACTGATAGCATTGAACGCTGCCTGAAAAAAGGTAAAGGTGATGAGCAGCGTGTAGCTGCAGCATTAGCATTTGTTCTTTGTATTCAGTTGGGCCCTGGAATTGAAAGTAAAGAGGTTTTAAAGAATCTTGGACCAATCCTGAAGAAAATAATTTGTGATGGAACAGCTAGTATCCAGGCTAGGCAAACTTGTGCAACTTGCTTTGCTGTTTGCTGTTTTATTGCCACAGATGACATTACTGAGCTGTATTCAACTCTGCAGTGTTTGGAAAATATCTTCACCGAGTCCTATCTCAAAGAGAAAGACACTAATGTTGTCTGGAGCACCCCTACTACAGCGCTTCATATCAGCTCGCTTCTCATGTGGACATTATTACTGACCATATGCCCAATCAATGAAGTGAAGAAAAAGCTTGAGGTGCATTTCCATAAACTTCCAAGCCTCCTCTCTTTTGATGATGTAAACATGAGAATAGGTGCTGGTGAATCTCTGGCACTTCTGTTTGAATTGGCCAGAGGAATAGAGAGTGACTTTTTTTACGAAGACATGGAGTCTTTGACTCAGATGCTTAGGGCTTTGGCTACAGATGGAAATAAGCACCGGGCCAAAGTGGACAAGAGGAAGCAGCGGTCGGTGTTCAGAGACATCCTGAGGGTGGTAGAGGAACGGGATTTTCCAACAGAAACTGTTAAATTTAGTCCTGAACGCATGTATACTGATTGGTGGGTCAAAAAACATACATATGACACCTTTAAGGAGGTTCTTGGATCAGGGATGCAGTACCACTTGCAGTCAAATGAATTCCTTCGCAGTGTTTTTGAACTTGGACCCCCAGTGATGCTTGATGCTGCAACACTTAAAACAATGAAGATTTCACGTTTTGAAAGGCATTTATATAATTCTACTGCCTTCAAAGCTCGAACAAAAGCTCGAAGCAAATGTCGAGATAAGAGAGCAGATGTTGGAGAATTCTAGGTTTTTAGCATTTGAAGACCACTTTCTAATTTCCCTTTTTTAAAAATATAATTTCTAATGTATTTAAACTCTAGAGACAGTTTTTTATCTTGGGTCAACAGATAGCTTTTGTAGTAGGGGTTATATTATAATTTAATGTATAGTATTGCAAATCGTGAGTTCTGGTTATTGAATATTCTCTCTATATATAATCAATAAACACGAATAAAGTGTAGTGTGTGGTCATTTTCTATTTATGAAGAGAGCAAAAATATAGTATTTCACTTGATTTCATGATGAGAAAAACTATTAGTTGAGGTTAAATTTCTTATGCTGTGGTTGTCAGAAATATTGATTATAATGATATAGATATACAAGGTATTTAACTTAAGATCTTAGATGAGTTCTGGATACAATTTTGGGAGCTAGATCGTCTGGAAAATCTATTATTTTCAATTTTAAATGGAACCTAATAATTTTGTTACTGGGATCAACAAAGGGAATTATACCATGAGACCTTACAGCTGCACTTACAGGCCATTCAGTCCATCTGTCATTCATAATGAATTTGTATATGCCAGAAAATTTGCTAGCCTTGACCTCCGAGGGCAGTAACACTAATTTTATCTGCTGTGTAAGACCTTGTGCTCTTTATTTTGAAATAAAGATCTTTTCACACTAAAAAAAAAAACAAACAAAAAAACCCTGTAGCAAACAGTAAATTAAAACAAGCTGTTTCAAGCTGCAGGGACCAAGCTACCCCTCGCCGCCTCCTGCCCCGCCTAACGGCGCTCCCTGGACTGACAGGGGCTCCCTCCTCGCCACGCCCCTCGCCGCTAGCGCTCCGCCCAAGCCCCGCCTCCAGAAGCCCTGCTTCTAACTCCGCGCTCGCGCCGTTAATAACGGAAGCGGAAGCGGACAGCGCGGAGAGACGATCATCCTGCTGAGAGTAAGTTTTCTTTTCTGGTGTGAATCTGTGCCGCGCGGCCCCCCTTTCTCCATCCTCAGAGTGTGTGTGTGGGGGGTCACCAAGGACCGTAAATCCCAGTACCCGCCCCTACGCTCCCAGTAAATCCAGACGTCGCCGTTACAGGTCAGGCATGTTTTCCTTTGGGTTTGAATTCGCTCTGAGGCCGGTCTCGGTGCCCTTGGCTTTTCTGCCTTCGGTCCAGGTAGACACCTCCATTCGCGACATTTTCCTGCTTAAAATCCATTACTGCCTCCGCCCCTTCCCGCCGCCTGTAACGTCCCCTTCCGCGAGGTGGATTCGTGCCCCCCAGCCTCGCCCTCTCGGCCCCTGGAGGGCAGCGCCGGCCGCCCCGCTCCCGGACAGCCCGCGTCCTCTCCCCGGTCCTGGCATTCTGTAGAGCCCGCCCCTCTCCTGAGACCCCTTCCTTCCCAGCCCCTCGGTCCTCGCGTCTCCTCAGACCGGTCCTTTTGCTCCCCCTGCCTCCCCTTCGTAGTCAGCCCTTCCCCTCACCCGGCGTGGGGGGCGGGGAGTGACCTGGGCCAGCCGTGTGACACCCAGTGTTCTTCCGTCTGAAATTCCACCCCGCTGGAGAATGGACTCTTCCGGTAGGCGGCATGTTATTCCGTCTCGGTCTCTGTAAATATGTGGGCGAGGGGGAGCTGGAGAAGCAGAGACAGAGCGACTGAGAGAGAAATAGAAAAGCTGACAGGGTGGAAAGAATGAGGGAGAGCGAATGGAAACGTAGAGGATGGCTGAGGAGCTTATAAAGAGACAGTGAAATGAAAGAGACTAAGCCTTGAAAATAGCAGGTGAATAAAATCGAGAAGTAAATGAAAACGCCGGATCTTCAGGGATTGCAGAGCAACATAGAGAGAGGCCCTGGATCAGTGGTAGTAGCGAGGGCAGCAGTGGTGAGGCACTGCACAGAAAGTCTGGGAGAGGATAAAAGGTGGAACCATGGCCTTCAGAGCATCCTGGTCCTGGGAGAGAAGCAGAGGACAACTTGTGGCTAGCAGAGCAGAGGAAGAGAGAGAGCAGAAAGGAAGCACAGCCACCTGGGGTGCTGGAGAGTGGGGAGGAAGGGAGAGTAACAGGGACAGAAGGGGTGTCACGAGCCGTGCAGAGAGGGAGTAGAGTTGGGGGAAGAAAGAGGCAGAAATGTATGGATAGGCCAGCAGGAGCACCAGGGGAGTAGATAAGATCAAAAAGAAGGAGACAGAAACAGAGAAAGAAATAGACAATAAAATGGAAACCCATAGTAGTGCAGGTAGAGGGCAGACTGGGTCCAGGTTGGGGGTGAGTTGATTGGATTTGGACGATTAAGTTATGATATACTGATTTCTGGCTTTAGACTCTAAAAAATTGAAATTTTCCTTGCTTAAATTATACAGGTGAGGATTTGTATTGCAAAACTGTAAGGTTTGTGCATTTTGTAATTGTTTGTATGACAAGAAAACTTCCCTTTGCAATCCCTATTCAGCCAAGGGGCGGTGAGTTGACTCAGACAGTTGTGGGTCACCCCCTTCCATTTCCTGGCGTGGGGTAGAGGACAGGGGAGAGACTAGTGGGGCAGGAAATGACTGACTCTCACTACATGGTGCTTCTTTAAAGAAACATTAAAAATTTTGTTTTTCTGTAATGGACTTACTTTTTTCTCTCTGGTTTCTTTACATTTATGTCTTTCTTTTAACTTTGCATATATCCTAGTGCACTAGATATCTAATTTCCTGCAAATAATTACTAACTTGTGAAATAAGTTTGGTGGCCTTATGTATTCTACTCATGTGATTCTTTTCTAAATATGATAAATCCTCAATTTTTTTTGTTATTTATTTGTTTTTGGCTGCATTGGGTCTTCGCTGCTGTGCGTGGGCCCTCTGTAGTTGGGGCAAGCAGGGACTACTCTTCGTTGCGGTGTGCGGGACTACTCTTCGTTGCGGTGTGCGGGCTTCTCATTGCGGTGGCTTCCCTTGTTGCGGAGCACAGGCTCAAGGCACACGGGCTTCATTAGTTGTGGCATATGGGCTCAGTAGTTGTGGCTCATGGGCTCTAGAGCGCAGGCTCAGTAGTTGTGGCACACGGGCTTAGTTGCTCTGCGGCACGTGGGATCCTCCCAGACCAGGGCTTGAACCCATGTCCCCTGCATTGGCAGGTGGATTCTTAACCACTGCACCACCAGGGAAGCCCCAATCCTCATTTTTTAAAAAACATTGACAGCAGGATCTTTAGATTTAAAAAATTCACAAATTATTTCTTTTTATTGATTCAATAATTGACACCTGAGTTCTTCCCCTGCTTTATCTTTATATACTGGTAAAGTTCTTTGGTAACTAGTAAATAATTTTAGACTCTTTTGATGAGTACTTGGTAGATATGTCAGTGATCTTTTATATTAACAGTCAAAACCTAGTTTAACCAGTTAGTCTAATATTCTTTTTCCCCTTTTATTCCTCTATTCATTATAAAGAAGTTTGCTCAGATCTTGTTTCTAAGCTGAACGCTTGCAATGTTTTATGCACCAACAGCTATGCTTTTGCAATTGTTTATTTTTTAATTATTTTACTGTGATTTTTCTGGAAAAGAAGAATTACCTGTTTGGTGACAGTGTGATCAGACCTTGAAAGAGAAGTTTCCTTTGATCAGGCACCTGAAAGATGGTGTTTTAAATGGGACAGGCGATAAGGACAGACTCTGCCCACCGACTCCTCAGGATCTCATTTCAGAATTCAGTTACACCTGATTCTGTTCACTCAACCAGGACTTTCTCAGAAAAGTCTCCCTTCTGGGCCTCAGGATGCCCACTTGTAACATGGAGATGAGAGACTAGACCAGAAACTCTGTCAGAGTAACACTGACCTTGAAGTGATTGGCCAAATTGGGTGTGTGTCTGTGTGTGTCTTCCTTTTGGAGAGAGTGTCTAGTTTTATTTAGAATTGTATATGGGTTCCTGTTTTCCCACAGGCTCGGAGTAGAAGTGACCGTAGTCAGAAATATTTCTCTGCATTAAGTATAAACCTGAGGAGAGTTTATGCCAGTTCTGGCCCTCAGACCTGCACTGGCTCTTGTTTGTCCTCAGGACAAATCCCGAGTCCTCCCTGTGTCTGCTCAGCCCTGTGTCATCCTCAGGGCCCTGCCAGTGTCCCCAGCCTCATCCTGGGAGCTGACCCTGTTCTCATGGTTCACTCTGCCCTGGGCACTTTCACCTTTTGTCTGTTTCAAAACAAAAACTATTTCTGTCTGACATCATAGTTCCTGTTCTTACCTTTTGCCTTGAAGTCACCATAGCACAGGCCCTTTGTCTCCCTTCAGGTCTAGGCTCAGAGACCTGAGGAGGCTCGCCATCTCCTCCTGACTATCTGTGTCACATTTTATTACCTCTGTATCAATCACCTTCAACAGAAATGCTCCTCTCCATTGATTATGTGGAGTTTTCCTCCTTTTCCGTCCATTGAAGGGTGCACAGTGCTCCTCTTCCCTGGGTAGCTGCGGCATCTCCCTCTGAGGATGTGTTTGGTGGCTGGGACTGTGGGTTGGGCTGAATAATCCTCAGGAGAGACCAGGGGAACAGGGTAGGTGATGAGGATGGTTCCTACATTTGTTCTGGACATCTCAGCGCTAATTATTAGCCTATATGGCTGCTTAATTACTCAAAATAAGAGCAAAAAGATGCAGGGAGTGCTAAAAAAAGTCCTACAGAACTGATGTCCTCATGTAGTATGTTGAGGTGTCCCCATGTTTAGTGTGCTGTGTCACTGCTCCACTATAGCCCCCAGGTGTTCCAGGCTGTGCACATCCAGGGACCAGTTGCCTCCTTGGACAGGAGCTTTGCCTTCCAGCAGTTCATCTGCTCCGAGTCAGGGGTAGTGATTTCACTGTGGTAACTGTGGGCCAAAGTCCAGAACCTAAGGAGGAATGAAGGAGACTTCCCTCAAAGAGTTAGGGTACTTTTTAATTACCTGTGAGCTGGCAGAACAGGAGAGAAGAAACTTGGGGACCATCTGTCTTGGGGACAAGAAATCTGGGACCGCCTGTCTTTGCGTCTCCCTCACTGGATTCAAATGTCCTTTGTAACTGGATTCCGTAACATTCTTACTTTCTCGTAAGTTTTCCCAGGAGGGCCAACTTTGCTGACCTGCATATTGATTGGCCAGTGTCCTTTGGGTGGCAGCTTGCGTGTATTCCTGTTGCGATGGCTTTGCTGAGAGGTCCTTTTGTCCTTTAGCCCTGTTTGCCCATGAGTGCATGGAGGAGAGGCAGGACAGTTGGGAAGCTGGAGGGGAGCCTGTAGGGGTCTTCAGGAGGGATGTGGCAGCCAGTGTGGGCTTCAAGGTGAGCCCAATGAATGGTGCGTGCATTTGTCCCTTTTGCGCTCAAGGGGTGTGTGGAACTCCTGGCAAGTAATGTCTCAGTTCTGGCTGGAGCACCTGGAATTGGGTTTATGGGTAGTTGTGGGGTGCATTGCATGGTTTGAGGTGCCATAGTGTCTTAGCTCAGGTTCCCTGGGACCTAGCTGCTGAGACTGAGGTTTCCATTCATTGGTTTAATCTGGTATTTCATGGCCATACATGAGGAGGAATGAAGGCAGTGGTTTTAGGCACAGAAAATCATTTTCCTCCGATGTTAGAAGTATGGGCTGAGCTGAGCCCACAGGGATTCTTGGGTGAAGGAGGATGGGTGCCTTGTCCTCAGGCAACGGAGCTAGAGGGTGCCCTACAGCATCCACTCCGCAAGTGACTTGTGTTGGGTATTCTGGGAGGTCAAGAATCATCGTGCAGGGATACTGCTTTGGGAAAGATCTCTGGTGTTCTCTTTACTTGCTGCAAGTAATAAATCCTTCCTGCTCCAGAAAAAAAAGAGAGAGAAAGAGAGGAATCATTGTGCAGTTTTTAGACTAATATGGAGGTCATTTTGTTGTTTACCTTTGGTACGTTTTAGTATTTTGTGTTGCAGATAAAGAAATTTTCAGTTGCACTGTGAAACATAACGAAAGGGGAATTGGAGTGTTGCCTTGGGGGATGTTTGGGTCTCACTGGGGGATGTGCATCGTTGGAAACATCTTTCTTTTATGTGTAGTTTTTGAAGATGACAGTGTTTGGGCTGTGGTTACTGTGAATGAAAATATGGTATTTTGCATCGACTGGTTCCTTGGGTGTCTTATATGTATTTTTCCCTCTGGCATGATTTATTAGAGTTTGGCATGTTTTCTGGTATTTTCTAGCACGATGAGTTGATCATTATGGGTTTTATTGAGACTATGTTGGACCCCATGAAAGTTTGTAAGTTCATTTGAGTCCAGAAGGGAAATTATGAGTAGTAAGCTTCAAATGGCAGAAGGTTTTCATTAGGGAAATTTTGCTAGGTATGTTTCTGTGGACAGAACCTGAGAGGGGCCATTAAGTTCTTTAATGTAGGGAGAGATTGTTCCAAGAATCAGAGGGCCAGCAACACCACAGTGATCAGTAATACAGAGGCACATTCTTGGGAAGGTGTAGCCGCTACTTTCTTGCTGCCAGGCCAATGCTGGTTCCTCTGCGGTCCTCTCCCTACCTGTGGAGGTAAACACACACACACACACACACACACACACACACACACACACACACACACACACACACACAATAGGGAACGCTTGTGCTTCATTGGTGGGAATGTAAATGGTATGGCTATTATGGAAAACAATTTAGAGGTTCCTCTGTCTAGATAGCCAAAGGAAATGAAATCATTATATTTAGGTAAATATTTGCAACATGTTCATCTAATGTTCATCGTGCTATCGTTAATCATACTGTGTTTCTATTTACCTGGTATTTGCTGAGAGAGTAACACTTGACTGTTCTTAGCACACAGAAATAAAATGGTCGTTGTGAGTTGATGGACGTGTAAAGCACTCTATTGTGAATACTACACAGTGTATACATCTGTCTAATAAGCACAATGGATGCCTCATATGTACACCATTGTAATACATCTGTTAGGCTTCAGTAAAGCTGGAAAATGAAAAGCAAGTGGGGGCTGTGCTGGGCTTGCCTCCTGTGGGTGCTGCTCAACACAGGCGTTTCCTTAGATCGATGAAGAATTTCGTACAGACGTGTTCTGAACCCTCTGACCAGGGATTCCTCTTCATACTGTCAGTGTGCGGGTCCAACCTCAACAATATTTGAGGTGCCCCAGGATGTTCCAATCCGGATCCCTCACTGAGCATCGTGACTCTGGGTCCCCCCATTCCTGAGGGCTGAGATCTGGGCTGAGGGTGAGGGCTCTACTCTGCGTGGGGATGGATCAGGGCTGGTCTATGACCTGCAGGGGATCGTCGGGTCCAGCTGAGGTGCCCGCTGCTGCTGCTGCGTACGTGAGGGCCTCACCAGGAGGGGAGCCTGAACTGAAGGAAAGGGTGGGAAAACTCATATGTTGGTCTCTATGTGGGAGTTACTGTCCTGAGCCCCTCCTGGGACAGTGGGCAGCAGAGGACCGTCTGTTCCACATGCTGAGGGCTTCCCTGTGTGTGTGGTGGTGACTCAGGAAGGGGGTGTGTTGATTCTAAGCATTAAACAGCCTGTTTTCCACTTTCAGGATCGACCTCTAAAGACTCTTGTCTGAGAAAGAAGCCCAGAAGAGGAGGGAGAGGAAAGAAAAGGAGTCAGAAATGGCTCTTTCTCAGGTAAAGTCATATTCTCAGTTGTTTCTTCTGTCTGTCCTTCCTGAAATGCCCTCTTTGGACTCGCTAATCTCTGACTCTGAAGTATCCTGCCTGACACCTGTACAGTCACACTCACCCAGGTCCTTCCCTCAGGGCCTGTCATCTCCACTTAGATCCCATTTCCCCATGACCCAGTGACCTGGAACTTGGGAAGAGGCTCCGCAGGGTGTAGTCCTGGGCAGGGCTTCACACCCATGGATTGGAGACATGGTGTCAGTGCTACTGGACAGCAGGCATTGCTTAAGGCCCCATCAGAATGCACTGTCTGCTCTCTGTCAAGCAGGATAAAGAAGCTGGACATTAATGTGCACAGTATCTGGTAAAATCTGGAAAACAGACCAGTAAGAGGTAATTTGTTCTGTCTTTTTAACTTTTTTTTATTTTGCCATGCCCCACAGAGGCTTGTGGGAACTTAGTTCCCCGACCAGGGATTGAACCTGGGCCCACTGCAGTGAACGTGCCAAGCACTAACCATTGGATCACCAGGGAATGTTTTATTCCATTCTTGGGTTTGAACTATGAAATCAACCTAAATCTCTGACAGTGGGAAATTCTTTAAATCACTTTCATCACCTGCATTCCTCAGAAGTTGTCTGTTCACTCTGTGGATTGTATCCTGTGATACAGAAGTTTTTACCTTTGATGCAAGTAAGGTTCCATCTTCATTCTTTTGCTGGTATATATATAGTTGCTCAGCATCATTTGTTATTGAGACTGTCCTTTCCCCTTTGTGTAGTCTTTGCACCCTTGTCTGTACATTTTATATATATTCACTGGATTATTTCTGGTATCCACTGGGTTATGTATCTGTGCTTATACCAGTACCACATCATCTTGATTACTTTGTAATATGTTTTGAAATCTGAAAATGATGTCCATCTTCTTTTTCAAGAGTATTTTGGCTGTTGGGGGGTCCCTTGAGATTCCCTATGAATTTTAGTATGATTTTTTTTTTAACTGCAAAAATTGCCTTTGAAATTTTGACAGGGATTCCATTGAATCTGTAGAACACTTTCAGTAATAAAGTCATTTTAAGAATATTAATTCTTCCAATTCATGAGTACAGGGTGTCTTTTTATTTATTTGTATATCCTTGGATTTCTTTTAGCAACATTTAGTAGTTTTCAGTGTGCAAGTCTTTCACCTCCTTGGGTAATTTTTTCCTAGTCTGTCTCTTGATGCTATAGTAAACAATATTGTTTTCTTTCTTTGGAATTTGTTCATTGTGTATACCAAGGCAATTGATTTTTGTGTGCTGATTTTTTTTTTCCTTTCTGGCCATGCCTTGCAGTCTGTGGGATCTTAGTTCCCCCACCAGGTTTTGAACCCAGGGCCATGGCAGTGAAAGCACAGAGTCTTAACCACTGGACTGCTGGGGAATTCCCTGCTGCAATTTTTCCAAAGTTGTTTTTTCCTTTTTTTTGTTTTGTTTGTTTGTTTGTTTGTTTTTTGGCTGCGTCAGGTGTTGTGGCACTCGGGATCTTCATTGAGGCGTGCAGGATCTTCATTGAGGTGTGCGGCATCTTTTGTTGTGGCGTGCAGTGTCTTTTGTTGAGGCGCATGCTCTTCGTTGTGGTGCATGGGCTTCTCTCTCTAGTTGTGGCGTGTGGGTTTTTTTTTTTCCTCTCTCTCTAGTTGTGGCACATGGGTTCCAGAGTGCGTGGGCTCTGTAGTTTGTGGCACACGGGCTCTCTCGTTGAGGTCCGCGGGCTTAGGTGCCCTGTGGTATATGGGATCTTAGTTCCCTGACCAGGGATTGAACCCAAGTCCCCTGCCTTGGAAGGTGGATTCTTTACCACTGGACCAACCGGGAAGTCCTTGAAGTTGTTTTTTGAAGTGGTAGTTTTCTCATGGAGCCTTTTTGGTTTGCACATGTAAAACCTTGTCACCTAGAGAAAAAGGTAATTTTACTTCTTTTTCAATTTGTATAACTTTGATTTCTTTTTTCTTGTCTAATGGCTCTGGCCAGGACTTTCAGTACATTCTTGAAGAGCAGTACAGGGTTTGCATCTTTCCCCTTTTTTGTTGTAAGCATTTGGCATTGTAGACTTCCCTTTTACTATGGTTTTGACTGCCTGTTATAATTTTTGGTATGTTGTGTTTTTATTTTCATTCAGATATTTTTACAATTTTCTTGTGATTTCTTCTTTGACCCATTGCTTCTTTTTTTAAAAAATAAATTTATTTATTTTACTTTTGGCTGTGTTGGGTCTTCATTGCTGCGTGTGTGCTTTCTCTAGTTGTGGTGAGCAGGGGCTACTCTTTGTTGCGGTGTGCGGGCTTCTCATTGCGGTGACTTCTCTTGTTGTGGAGCATGGGCTCTAGGCACGCAGCCTTCAGTAGTTGTGGTGCTGGGGCTCTGTAGTTGTGGTGCACAGGCTTATTTGCTCCGTGGCATGTGGGATCTTCACGGACCAGGGCTCAAACCTGTGTCCCCTGTATTGGCAGGCGGATTCTTAACCACTGAGCCACCAGGGAAGCCTGGGCCATTGCTTCTTTAAGAATCAGCTGTTTAATTTGTACATTTTGGGGGTTTTCCTGTTTTCCCTCTGTTTGTTATTTCAGGTTTCATTTCATTGTGGTTAGAGAAGATACTTTTTAGGTCTCAGTCTCCTTAAATTTGTTAAGATTTGTTTTGTGGCCTAAGATGTGTTTTGTGGTCTTTTATGGAGAATGTTTCATGTTTTCTTGAGGAGGATGTTTTTTGGTGTTGGGTGGAGTGTTCTGTACATGTCTTTTAGGTACAATTGTTATTTAGTGTAGTTCAAGTTCTCTGTTTCCTTTTAAGTTGTTTCCATGTGTAGATAAAACTAGAGTATTGAAGTCTCATACTCACATTTTGCTGTTGTCTATTTCTGTTGTTTCCTTCATATTTGGGCATGCTCTAATGTTAGATGTATATATATTTATAATTGTTATATCTTCCTGGTGAATTGACTGTTTTATCATTATATAATATCCTTTGTCTCTTGTGTCAGTTTTGGTCTTTATTTTTTCTGATGTAATATAGTCACCCCTGTTCTCTTTAGGATGGACTATCTTTTCACATCCTTTCTCTGTTCTTAGATTTCTATGTCCTTAGATTTGTGAATGTTCACAGTTCCAACTCTCTGACACACTCTCTTTGTGTCTCTTGCCCTCTGTTTTCCTCCTGTTACTGCCTCTAATGGCTCCTGCTCAGGCACACTGTACAGTGGTGAAAGGCAGGAGCCCTGGCCAGCCCTCTTCACTCTACTGTAACTTCAGAGGGAATGCGTCAAGTTTCCTTCTAATCATGATGTTTGGTGAAATATTCTTCCTTAATTACAATATACTTTTTTTTTCTTTGGCGGTACGCAGGCCTCTCACTGTTGCGGCCTCTCCCGTTGCGGAGCACAGGCTCTGGACGTGCAGGCTTAGCGGCCATGGCTCACGGGCCCAGCCTTTCCGGGGCATGAACCCCATGTCCCCTGCATCGGCAGGCAGACTCTCAACCACTGCGCCACCAGGGAAGCCCACAATATACTTTTTTCCATATTCTTTTTAGTCATGATATTTAATTCTCTGAGTAGTTTTTAACTTTACTATTGTGATAATTTTTTTCTTAATCTCTTAAATTAATGTATAATAGTAATAACTTCTAATTTTGAGTCAGTGTTTTATGTGTGGAATACAGAAATAAACTCTGCTTTGCATCTGTTAATACCTACCTATGTCAATATTGTGGTTTAAATTGTATTTATATATGGGTATTCAATAGAGATTGCAGTTAAAGGATCCTATTTTTTTCACGTTAGTACCATTTAGTATAGTTGATACTTTTTCATTGTTCCAAAAATGCTGAAATACACATAAATAAAAATGATGATGAAAAAAATCATGCAATAATATATCCAGAGACAACTTCTCTCATTTCAGTTATTTGTGCATTTACATGTGTGTCCATGAGTTCATGGATGTGCAAGTCCATGGTTTTGATAAAAGACATCATAATTTTATAACTATGTACTGTATTTTATTGCAGTTGAAATTATATCATAAATATATTACATGGCCTTGAACTTTTCCTACACTATCCTGTTAATGGTTCAGATACTAGTAAGATTACTAACATGTTGTGTGTATGTGTGTGTGTGTGTGTGTGTGTGTGTGTGCGCGCGCGTGCGTGCGCGTGCCTACATCTATAATGACCTTTTACTGCCTTTCATGTTGTTCAACTTCTTTCAAGTTTTCTGGGAGAATCCTCTGGCAATGTGCTTCCAAAGCTCTTCTGTTACTTCAGTTTTTGCTTCTTTATCTTCAGTTCAAGACCGCATCCACCTTAATTCAGGTGCTTACTGTATCATTTCTTAGCTTGAACTAAGTTGAGTTTCTCCAAATGTCTCTGACAGTTTTCTCCTCTGCAGGATGGGAACAGATCTTTCTCTACTGAGCTACAATGTTGATAAGAAAGTTCATATCTATAAAGCATTTAGAGTAATGCTTAGCATCTGTGAAGTATTCAAACACCTTTAGTCATTGCTGTTATTATCGTCATTGTAATTTAAGATTTTGATTTTCTTTTTTAAAGCACTGTGGACTTAGTCATCTCTAAAGCCACCACTCATAGTGTAGTTAATCTAGATTTTGAATAGCACTCAGTGTGTAAGACATAATCTAACACTTCTAGATAGAGAACTCGTTGTTGAATTTTATTTATATGTAATTCATGTATTGTCCACA
This sequence comes from Lipotes vexillifer, assembly GCF_000442215.2. NCBI lineage: Eukaryota > Metazoa > Chordata > Mammalia > Artiodactyla > Lipotidae > Lipotes > Lipotes vexillifer. Next base: position 593,591 of record NW_006783279.1, read on the forward strand.
AAAATGAAAAATACACATTGATTACAGGTTATCATAATCTCTATGAAAAAGCATAAGAAATTAAAATTAGAGACCCAAAATTTCCCCAGATATCTTTATATGGACCTGTCAGAATACATACTTCAAGTTCATCTTTTCACCTCTTCTCGTTTTGTGTGAAAATAAGAATTCTCCTCATGGCCCCTCGGTGAAATGTGTTTTCATTTCAGGCACAGTTGACCTTCAAGGATGTGGCCATAGAATTCTCTCAGGAGGAATGGGAATGCCTGGACCCTGCTCAGAGGGCCTTGTACAGGGACGTGATGTTGGAGACCTACAGGAACCTGGTCTCCCTGGGTGAGGATAACTTCCCTCCAGAAATTGGGATCTGCCCTTATGTATCTTTGCATTTTCCATTGTGTGCCTCCTGGGAGCCCCTGTTTTGCTTGACTGATCTGAAATCCTTGTTGATTCAGAAATGGAAAGCTTCAGGATGCAGCATCAGGAGATTAATAAATCTACCTTTTCCTCTGATGACCTGCCCACTTCATGATACATCAGGAGTTGTTCCAGAGCTTACATATATATAAAGCTCAATGGGAAACTTTTAATATACCCATTTTCCTGTTTCCTACTCCTGTGCTTTTGATTTAGTAGTTTTAGGAAAAGAGCTATGTTTCTGCACATTATACTGTTCCCTGTGTATTCAGGGGGTAAAGAGCAGGTCAGTTTTTTGAAATATTCTTCTCTTTCCATCTGTAGTCACCTCAGTTCTCAGTTGAGCAAGAGACCAGGATTCTGGAAAAGCTACAGCAAATCATGTTTCCTTCCTCTTATGTGGAGGAATTTCTGTTTCTTATCTGAATATTTTATTTATTGTAAATTAAAATTTTACAATTTTATTTGTAACAAGAGAAAGAGGCCTGGGCTGTGAAGACTGATCTGCATACCTTTGGGGATGTATCAAAGTGTGAACACAGGTCAGATCTCAGAAGCGTCGAGGGGAAGCCTCATTATTAATAGTGTTTGGAGACTTTCCCCTCATCAGAGAGTTCTATGGGAATACAAAAATTTACTTATTATTTGAATTCTCTGAGGAAATTTTTCTTCTCCATAACATCCCTCTTGTCCTTCCACATGTAAAATGTATTCTTTCACCCTCCAGTGGTGCTGCAGCTCCACCAGAGACAAAGGCAAGGTCTTTACCATGATCTGCAACACTCTGCCATCTGGTTTCTGTGAGCTCTTGTTGCTTGAATTAGCAGAGCATGAGGTGGACTTTTTCAAAGGGGCCTCTTGCCCCCTCATCTCTCCTTCTCGCCTTCATTCCATTGGATGCTCAGTTTTCAGTCCACATAGATAAGAGCTGATGCCTCCAGACTCCCAATTCCTGAACCTTTCCCGGTTCCATCCCTATTTGATGTTTTTAGGAGACCTCATCAGAAGATGGGAGACACTGGCTGCTCTTTGATTCCATGTGGCATTTCAGAACCTGCATGGAGCTGTCTCAAGCCCTGTCTCCCTGTTTAGATCCCTCCTGCATTTCTTCTGTTCTGCTTTGGCCCCATTCTTCAGGCTTGTGTGTAACAGGGAGGTGCATTCTATCTTCTGTAATTATTACTTAGGAAAACTAAGGACAGCGGACAGAGAGATCATCTCTTTGATCCCCAGTCCTACTGAGGAGCATATATGTATCTTTCAGGCTCTTAGTTTGGCATCTGTGGCTAGAGCACATTGTTCCATCTGAAGGTTCTATGATATCTGACACACATATCTCATATTTTTTTCACTCATGTACTGCTCTACCTAGTCTGGGAATGTGTTCTCTTCCTGATTTCATACTCTCCTAAGTTTGTGTGATTTTGCCTCTGAAACTTGTTTATGAAATACAGAGAACTAGGCTCTGAAATTTATCCAGAATCTTTGGTGTGATAATCCACTCTTCGTTAATCAACAACTTCTGGTGGACTCTCTATAGGGTGGGTTTACTGGGTGACAGATAATTTCGAATGAGAATACCATCCTTCATATATTGTAATATTTTCCTGCTATATAGAAAATCACCACTTAAAGCTATAGTGAAGTGGTTTGCATATTCTATGGTATGAAATAGAAAATATCACCAGAGCCTGGCTGATAAATCTTTCCAGGTTTTTTTCTGGTTTTGGGCAATGTCACAAAAGCCTGTCTCAAGGGCACTGTCATAGTGGTGTTCACATGTACTATGCCCATCCCCTTTCACCCTCAGTAAACGGTGAACAGGAATTTCTCCTCAGGATAACATTGCCCAAGTTCACATCCGCATATTTGTGAGGCTGTTGTGTAAACTGTTGTTGACACCATTTTGGGGTCACCTGTGTGCTATTGTTCTTTCTACATCAACAGCTAATTTTGAAACATCTAAATTAGAGATCTTATAAAGTGCAGTGATACCTTCAATCTGAACCATAATTTGCTTTGTTTAGTAGACTGCCCTTCCCCCACTGAGTGGTCCTGATACTCCTGTGGAACATCACTTGACCACATACACAAGAGTTTCTCTCTCATGTCTCTCTTGTATGCCACTGGTCTCTCTCTGTCTTTATGCTAGGACCATACTGCTTTGGTTAGTTTAGGTTTCTAAGAATTTTGAAATGATTGTGAAACCTCCAACTTCATTCTTTTCAACCTTGGTTTTGCTATTGAGTGTCTTTTGAGATTGCATTTGAATCTTAGGATGGATTTATCTGTTTCTTCGAGACACACTATTGGGATTTTATTAGGGATTGTGTTGAATCTGTTGATCACTTAGGGTAGTATTTACATACTGACAATATTTACTTCTAATCCATGAACTTGGTATATCTTTGCATTAATTTGTTTCTTTTCAAATATTTTTCAGCTGTGTTTTTAGTTTATAGTGCATATATCTTTCCCTTCTGTAAAGTTTTGCCAAGTACTTTATTTTTCTGATGGTAATTGTAAATGGAATTGTTTTCTGAATTTCCTTCTTGATTTTTTATTGTCACTGTATAGAAACAGTATTGATTTTTGTTTGTCAATTTTATATATTGTCATCTTTCTGAGTTCATTATTTCTATCAAATTTTTGTTTAAGAATCTTCACAGGTTTTTATTTATTTATTTTTATTTTTAATTTTTTTGCCATGCTGCACGGCTTGTAGGATCTTAGTTCCCACACCAGGGATCAAACCGAGGCCCCCAGCAGAGGAAGCATGGAGTCCTAACCACTGGACCACCAGGGAATTCCCCAGGGTTTTTTACTTATTAGATCATTTCATTTGTCAAAAGAGAGAGTTTTACTTCTTTTTGCTATTGGAATTGTTTTTATGTCTTTTTCTGTTACCTACGTGTACTTGCTAGGAATTCCAGTAATTTTTTTTTAGAAATACTGAGTGCAAGTGTCCTTGTCTTTTTCTTGATCTCAGAGGAAAAGCTTTAAGTCATTCCCCATTGAGTATGATGTTAGCTGTGGACTTTTAATACATGTCCTTTACTATGTTGAGGTCATTTTTTTCTATTTCTGGTTTACTGAGTGTTTTTATCATGTTTTTATCATTTCCCCATGAGGACACCTCTGGTAATTGGGAGGCTCCTTCCAGTTCAATCTCAATGCAATGTAAGAAGGAGGTGGGGAGTCACAGGCCAGGAAATTGTCATGAACTTTCCTACATTTTTTTGGTTTAGTGTTTTCAGGATAGGCAATTGCCTGGGTGCTGCCACTTTTTTTTTTTACTGGTTTGTAGAGTTTTCCCAAATTCTTTTTTTTTGTTTATTGTTTTTAACTTGGCTTCCTCATGGCTCTAATGAGTGCCTGTGGTTTACTGTTCTGTTGACATCACTCCTCATGGGTTTGTTTTTCTTTGCAGAGTTTGTGTTAAGAAATTTAATGATATGATTTTCAGTATTTAGAGAGGCCAGCTAAAAGAACACTGTCATGTTTAATAACAAGGAGTGTTAACATAAACATTTTATATTCCAAATTATGTTATGTAATCTATATTTTAGTTAGTAACACTTTTCTCTTTCTTTGCTTACTTAACTATTGTGATCCTATCCTGAAATTGCTCAGGCTTTCTCAAACGCTTTCTGCTTTCTTTGTTTCCCCATACAAACCCTGCTCACCCAGCCAGGAGATCTTCATTCTGAAATCAGGATCTCCCTACTTTACAGTAATGTTGATCTGATTACTTTGTTCTGCATGTGTGTGTACAGAATAGACCGATCTGTCTCCTTCTGCTGGTGTTCTTCTGGTTTTTTCTTCTGCTTTCTGCTAAGAACATTATTGCACCGTCTCCTTGAATGTTGTGTATGTTTTTATTGAATATGTGCATGGAAATACAGCTGTTGGAATTTGATACCTTGCGTAGCAAATAGTGTAACAGATTTAAAGTTAATTTCTTTCTACAGTGTTTAAATCTCTTTCAGTTCTTCCCATACTCATAGTATAATTCCCATAGTTAAAAAACTCTGTGCTCCACTCAGGCCCTTTCTCAGTCCTGACCTTTCCTTACATGGTACCTTGATGTGGATGGAAAGATTATTTCCTAGCACATTTAAGTTATTCTCCTGAACTTCCCAATTTCTACAGCACTCCTTCACCCATCCCTCCACCTTCCACATCACTCACACTGTAAAAATAATGCCTCTTTATATATTGAACAACTGTCTCATGACACAACCTAAATCATTTTCTGTGTAGCTGTGATGACCCAGAAACCATTTCCAGGAGGGGTGGCTGAATACCCTTCGTAGTTATCCAGCTCACTTCTTGCATCTCCCTTGAAGTTTTCTCTCTCAACTCCTGATATTTATTGTCGTTTTTGTCATCTATCCTCCGCTGCTGTTGGGCGGGTGGTCACGCTTAAGAGTATGTTGTCTCAGTCTGTAGGTCAAGGTCCACATCATGGTTCTCACTGCTTTCTGCGTCAATTGGGGTCATGCACAGAAACCTGATTCCACTTTCCTTACTTAAAAACTTCTGATAACTTTCCTCAAGCCTTTCGAAAGAAACTAGTAATGTTAGACAGCTTGAAATAGTGGCGTTTTTTTTTGGGGGGGGGTGTTTGTTTGTGTTTTTGGCCACACCATGCTGCTTGCGGGACCTTACTTTCTCAACCAGGAATGGAACCCGGGCCCGTGGCAATGAAAGTGCTGAATTCTAACCACTGGACTGCCAGGGAATTCCCAGAAATAATGCATTTTTTTATATTAATGAATCAAAAGTGTCTTTTGTATAAAAAAGATATATTAATATTCTGGCATGTTTATTATGATGTCCCTTTTTTTGCCTTATATATTGTATGCCTTTCTTTTGCCATTTGTTTTATGAACCTAGTTAAATAAATTCAAAAATTGCTCTCTCTTCATTACATATATTTTGGAGCCAATGAACTGGATATTTTAGGGCACTGAACAGGTAGGGAGTTGTTCTATTTAATGGCTGTTAATATAACTGGAGAATATTTCATTTATTGATATTTAATTGTGATATACAGAAGGTGGTCTTCCAGAATGTTTTATGCTTCTTCCTGGGTACATAGATTTACAGCTCGTTTTTAGAAGAACATTTTGTTTTTTAAAATACTGTTTTATCATATTCACCATTTTCTCTATGCTATATTTGTTTCCCAATTGGAGACCACCACTCCTTGAGATTATTCATTGAATAAGTTAGTTTTGGATTATTTACTGTTACAATTATTTACTGTCTGTTTTTTTAGCATTCATTACTATTTAACAAGTATGCACAATATATGTATAGTATAATATTCTTTTCTCCTCAGTTACGAGGCACCAGTATGTTTACTGCTAATTGGTATGTGCTTTGGTGTCATGGTTGAAAAATACACTTTCTTTGATAGCTAACAGAAGTTTTCCCAATGTGAGTGTTTTTATCATAGGTTGTTTGAAAATTGGGTACCCAAAATTTAAGTGGAATTACCTCTATCACTTTATCTTTAGTAAAGAATCATTCCTTTTGTGTTTGTAAAGGTTTTAATATCATGGTTGGGAATTTTCATAACTCTGTTTTGTGTAAGTACTAATTTTGGTGTAATATCATGTATTTAACATGAACTATTTACTTATGAATTGGGATGAACAGGATACTTATGGTTCTTTATATCTTGTAGATGTCTCTCACGTACACATGATCAAGAAATTACAACTAAATGCAAACACTGATAGAGCAGAAGTATTCCAAACACTGATATTGGGAAGACATGAAAGGAATAAAATCAAGCATTTTTACCTCAGGGAAATCCAGGAAAATATACATGACTTTGAGTCTCAGCCAAGAGATGAGGAAAGAAATTATAAAGGAATGCCTATAAACCATAACAAAAAGCTGACTGATAAGAGAGATCGACGTGGTAGAAGTGTTGCAGGAATCAAGCCTATTGAAAACAGGCTGGCATTAAGCTTTCAGGATGAACTGCATATTTTCAAAAGTGAAGAGAAAATTGATGAATTTAATCAAGCTGACAAGAGTATCAGCATTAGTGCCTCATTTTCACCACTTCAAGGAACTTCTCCTACTGTCCAAACCACCATTCCTAATTCATATGAGAATGATTTTATACATCCTTCAATACTGACACAAGACCAGAGTGCATGCATGGAAAGCCCTTACAAATGTAATCAGTGTGGCAAAACCTTTCATCGGGGCTTAAATCTCACTCAGCATCAGTTGATCCATACAAAAGAGAAAATATTTAATTGTGATGTATGTTGCAAAGTCTTTAGTCGAAATTCAGACCGTGCAATTCATCGAACAATTCATACTGAAGAGAAATCTTACAAATATAACGAGTGTGGCAAAACCCTTAGTCATGGCTTGCACCTCACTGGACATCAGATAATCCATACAAAAGAGAACTTATATAAATGTGATGTATGTGAAAAAGTGTTTAGTCAAAGTTCATACCTTGCAGTTCATCAGAGAATTCATACTGGAGAGAAACCATACAAATGTAATGAATGTGGCAAGGTCTTTAGTCAGAATTCATACCTTGCAAAACATCGCAGAATTCACACTGGAGAGAAACCTTACAAATGTAATGAGTGCGGCAAGGCTTTTAGTCAAAAAGGAAACCTTGCAAGTCATCAGAGAATTCATACTGGAGAGAAACCTTACAAATGTAATGAGTGTGGTAAGGTATTTAGTATTAGATCAACCCTTGTCAGTCATCAGATAATTCATACTGGAGAGAAACACTACAAATGTAATGAGTGTGGCAAAACCTTTTATTTTGGCTCACACCTCATACAACATCAAATCATCCATTCAGGAGATAAGCCATATAAATGTGATGTATGTGGCAAATTATTCGGTCAAAATTCATACCTTGCAGTTCATCGGAGAATTCATACTGGGGAGAAACCTTACCAATGTAAAGACTGTGGCAAAATCTTTAATCACAGCTCAAACCTCAGGAGACATCAGATAATCCATACAGGACAGAAATTATGTAAATGTGATATATGTGGCAGAGTCTTTAGTTATAATTCATACCTTGCAATTCACCGGAGAGTTCATACTGGAGAGAAACCTTACAAATGTAGTGAGTGTGGCAAGGTCTTCAATCGGAATTCAAATCTCGTAATTCATCAGAGAATTCATACTGGAGAGAAACCTTACAAGTGTAACGAGTGTGGCAGCTGCTTTAGTCGAAAAGCATACCTTGCGAAGCATCAGAGTGTTCATACAAAAGCGAAACCTTACAAAGATAAAGACTGTTGAAAAACCTTTACTTAGATCTCAACTCTCACTACATATCAGGTAATAAATACAAAGGGGGAATCATATTAACGTGATATATGTGGGAAGGTCTTCACTCAAAATTGACACTTGGGGCTTCCCTGGTGGCACAGTGTTTAAAAATCCGCCTGCCAATGCAGGAGACACAGGTTCAATCCCTGCTCTGGGAAGATCCTACATGCTGTGGAGCAACTAAGCCCGTGCGCCACGACAACTGAGCCTGCACTCTAGAGCCCGTGAGCCACAACTACTGAGCCCGCATGCCACAGCTACTAAAGCCTGTGTGCCTAGAGCCCATGCTCCACAACAAGACAAGCCACCGCAGTGAGAAGCCTGCGCACCACAACGAACAGTAGCCCCCGCTCGCAGCTAGAGAAAAGCCTGCGTGTGGCAGTGAAGACCCAATGCAGCCATAAATAAATAAATATTTAAAAAATCCTTAAAACAAAACAAAACAAAATTGACACTTTAAATTCATGGGAGAGTCATAGTGGAGAGGAACTATGCACATGTCATGAGTGTGGCAAAGCCTCACCATCACATAATCTATGCTGGACAGAAACTCTAGAAATGTATTGAATTTCTCGAAGTCTTCAGTCAAAATTCATACCTTAAGGTGCACCGAAGTTTCATAGTGGAAAGCTGCCTGACAAATGTGATGAGTGTGAAAAATCCGTCAGTGTACTTAGAAGCTTATCTTACTGTCAGGTAATCCACACTGATGACGAACATTAAACAAGGGTTTAGCGGCTGTCCACATCTTAGGCTTCACTGTTCACGTCTTAGGCTTCATCGGGTAGGTGTGTTTAGTATGACCAGTCCTTAGACAAGGAAGTCATTCACCAAAGAATTCATTCTGGAGATTACCTCACAAATACCATGAATGGGCAAAACCTTTACTCAGGGCTCACATCCCGCCAATCATCAGATAATCCATACTGGACGGAACATTACAGATGTACCGAATGTGGCAAAGTTTCAAGTTAGTGCTCACTTGTCACTAGATATTGGAATATTTATCCTGGAGAGAAACCACTGAGATAATTATGTGTGTGGTAAGGATTTTACGCAAAAATCACAAGTTGGGAAGGTACTGGAACTATCCCTTACTAATGCAACTAGTGTGGCAAAACCTTTACCTTGAGTTCAAGTATTTGGCAACAGTGCGGAGTCCATTGAAGAGAAACACTACAAATGTATGAGCAGAGGCTTTATCCTGGCTGCACAATTCACCAGACTTCTCAATATTTATCTTTGAGAGGAACCACACGAACTAATATGTGTGCTAAGGCTTGTACCTAAAGATGAAGTTTCTGAAACAGAGGATTTAGTTTGGAGAGCAACGTTTCAAATGTAATGAATGTTGTAAAAGTTTTCATCAGGTATCTACACCTTTAGTGTAATGATAAAATTCATACAGGTCGGAAACTATAGAGATTTACTGAACATGGAAAGAATTTGATGAAGCGATGCGTCCTGAGGTTTCACCACAGATCTCATATGAGGGATAATCCTTACAAATGTAATGAGTTAGGTCAATTTTTTGTGCCATTCTTAAATCAGCCTACATATCAGAGAATCTATACTAGGAATAAGTGTTTCTCCAGGATTAGTGTGAGATTGTTATGTACCTTAGAATCATTACAAGTCACAGTATGTTAAAAATTATGAAATGGTATGTATGTGACAGGAAGAATAACGTGTGAATGGCCAATTATCTTCACTGTAAGTATTCTATTAATTGAATTTTATTGAAAAAGCCACATTACTATTTATGGCTTTCAGCCTGAAGTTTGAAGTCTGTTGATCTTATGCCTTCATTACAGGCCTTTGATGATTGTCTCTGGGAAGGAATCAGTAACATAAGGGGGCCAACTTCATTAGGTGTGGTTCATTCACATCCATGTTCCCTGGAAAAACAAGGACCCTGAATTACCAAATTCAATAGTTGTGAATTAGCAACAGGGAGGATCAGAGAATAATATAAAACTGCCTTGACTCATCATGCTTGTTATGTTCAGGGTCCATGGATAGGCCACTGTGCATTATAGGACAGAATGCTCTACCAGATGACCATGAACAGAGCAGTAAGGACATTAAGGGACTGGACTTGCCATGAGAGGACAGTGACAGGTTGCTAGGGACTGATTATGTGGTAGGAACGATGTGTCGGAGAAGTTGGTCACTTCCTCCACTGCATGTGAATTGGTGATGTTTGCATCTACCTTTAATGAGAAATGAGACTCATTCTTGGGAATTGAAGGGAGAGCAGTTAACATTAGAGGAAAATTTAATTACTGGGTGAGGCTTGGTGGAGGATAAGCTTACGGTTTCAATGTCCAGTTTCTCTCAAAGGAAGGAGCCCTTAGGCTTTTTTATCATTTTATCCAGATAGGCTGAATAAGAAGAGGTTTTCCTGAGGATTAAGAGGTGTCAATAGTCAAACATCAAAAAAATGGAGTCAGGGGAATTCCCTGGCAGTCCGCTGGTTAGAACTCCGAGCTCTCACTGCCGGGGGCCTGGGTTCAGTCCGTGGTCGGAGAACTAAGATCCCACAAGCCACGTGGTGCAGCCAAAGAAAAGAAAAGAAAAGAAAAAATGGAGTCAGGCTCTTTAATAAAACACTGAGGCAGAGCCCCCTCGCCTACCCACTTGTATCCCTCACAGGTGTCCTATATTAATAAGTCTACTTCTTGCCTGTCACTTTACCTCTCGCTGAATTCCTTCTGCGCTGAGACACAAAGAACCTGAGGCTCAGTGAGTCCAGAGACCAGATACTGAAACCCCCACCAGGTGGGAGAAATTAACCGTGTGCTACCCACAAGCATGTACACCCCAGACTGGTGGGAAGGAGAAGGTTGAGGATGTTGACTCCCACTTATCTCACCACCAGCCAATCAAAAGAATGTCCACGAGCTGATCACGCCCTTTCTGAACCATTACTATAAAACTCACTACCCCCTCCAGGTGTGGAAACACAGTTTTGAGGGCATGAGCCTGCTGTGGCCCCTTTGCCTGGCAGAGCAATAAAGCTGTTCTTCTCTACTTTACCCAAAAAGAAAAGAAAACAAACACTGAATGCTTACTCTTGAAATTCCTGAGTTCTTGATTTGGCAAACCATACTTTTCTTCATGCTAATAATTTCTTGCATTTCTTTTTCTGCAGCACACATACATTCCATTGTTCAATATGGTTCTTGAAAATGCTCGTAAAATCCTATTTGGATAACTTGTCAGAGATATTTTTACCTTAGTTTAATAAAATTAATGTTTGGAAATGTTTATTAGATACTATAAGCAGTTTACTCAAAGAGCTATTTTCTAAATGCTATTAAAATTTGAGTTTCAAATTATGCTGGTACACAATGTGTTACGTTGTTTTCTACTGTAATAAAAAATGTTTTGAATTGTTTCCTTAGCGATAATTTTTTCTGTCACATATATTTCTCCTGTTTTATAGCATGGGATATTGTAAATCAGTGGGTTGTTTTGGGACTTCTGTGACATGATAATGTCCATAAGGCAATGCCAGGTACAAAGTAGGTGCATTATAAATATGAAGAAAAACTGTTACTTTAGGGCTTTAGTTCAGTGAACAAACTGGAATGGCAGAATAGTGACATGAAATCTCTCTTGTGGGAGTTGGCTATGGTCAGGTGCTTGAAAATCAAGTGTGTGGAATTGAACAAACATGCAGTGAAGTGAAAGAAATTATAAGGATGAATGAGATAGACTGCAGAATTCCAATTATAGTGTGTGACAGGGAGAGAATCTCCATTCCCAAGTGTCTGGAAGCTGTGCTGCCCTTTCCTACTGATATGTTCACATTCAGAACCAGAAGTTCTTGCAGAGAAAATAACATTTGTGCTACTTTTAGTATGTCAACTGACACCCAGTATCCTCCACATAGAATTTGTTCCCGACCAAGAATAATGTATTTTTCTTTGATAAGTGATCTTGATGATTATTATTATTTATGTATTTATTTATTTATTTGGGCTGTACCATGTGGCTTGCGGGATCTTAGTTCCCCAGCCAGGGATTGAACCCGGGCCCCGGCAGCAAAAGTGACGAGTCCTAACCACTGGACTGCCAAGGAATTCCCTGATTTATATTATCTTTAATATGAATTCTTTCTGTCTGTGATTGATTTCTGTTAGTAATATTTTATGATTTTTTTTTTTTTTGGCGGTACGCGGGCCTCTCACTGTTGTGGCCTCTCCCCTTGTGGAGCATAGGCTCCGGATGTGCAGGCTCAGCGGCCATGGCTCACAGGCCTAGCCGCTCCGTGGCACGTCGGATCTTACCGGACCAGGGCACGAACCCGTGTCCCCTGCATCGGCAGGCGGACTCTCAACCACTGCGCCACCAGGGAAGCCCTATGATGAATTTTTGAATCTTCATGTGGGATTTAGTTGGTCATTTTGTTTACTTTCTCTTTTTTTTCTATTAACTTTGTCTAGTTTTTTATCCTAGTAATACTGGCCTTATAAATTGAGTTGACAAGTACTCCCTCCTTTTCTTGTCTTAAAAAGAAATTTTATAGCCTGCTGTATAGCACAGGGAACTCTACTCCATACTCTGATGGCCTGTATGGGAAAAGAATCTGAAAAAACAAAACAAAAAAAAGAGTGGATATATGTATAACTGATTCACTTTGCTGTACACCTGAAACAACATTGTAAATCAACTATACTCCAATAAAAGTTTAAAAATTTAAAAAGAAATCATATGGAATTACTGGTAATTCTTTATAAACTTGATAGAATTGTTGAATGCCATCACTGTGACTTTGTTAAATTACCTTTTGTAAAGTTGACCCCTGAGTGTTGAAAGTTAGGCAACAACTCCACAAAAGACTGCAAGAGAAAGTGAAATGGAGACGTTTATTACTAACAGATTCTGGAGGAGCTACAAGGAAGGTATAGCTTGAGGGAACTTGTAAGAAGTCCAGGTAGGGTCTAGGCAGAGAGCATGGGGCCGGACCTGGGGCGTAAACCTTCTTTAAGGTCCATGGATAGGCTGTTTAAATGGAATTGGTGAATTCAAACCAGAAAGAAAAGGAATTACTAAGCTTCAGTGGGGGAAGGGGAGCCAGATTTAAAGAAGAACCAGGGG
>NW_006783279.1:606474-613061 GCF_000442215.2 Lipotes vexillifer
GGGAGGGCGGGTGATGGGGAAGTGTGGTTGTCACGAGGGCAGTCTGGGGAGTCATATCCCTGTGACTCTGTGCTGTTAACCTAGGATGTGCTGTCGAAGGAAAGGCTGGTGTCAGTTCACGGCCCCAGCAGGCCACTAGACTATACCAGATAGATACTGAAACAGCCATATTATGGAGTAGTTTATCTAGGATCTCACAGTCACCATCTCAGCTTGCAGATTTCTTTCTTGGGTAGTGGGGATTTTGAAATTTAAAATTTTCTTTGTAATTCAAGGTAGTTATTCAAATAATCTGTTTCACATTGGTGATTTAGGTTACCCGTTTCATGGAATCAGTCCATTTCATCTTAGTTTTCAAGTATTATTTTGTAGAGTTTTTGTAATAGTTCATTTCTGTGCTTGTCTGCATGTTCTGTAGTGATATTCCCTATTTTATCTAATAATCAGTAGTTTTGTTTAGTGTGAACAAAGGAGGGAAAAATCATTTCTGAGAAAAGCTGCAGTTATCATATATACTAATATTATTTACAATCGTTTATCACCTTTCTGTGAGATCATACATGTCTGCCCTTTGATACCAGACTTGGCCACTTGACTTAGGCAACCCTTCCTTTCACTTGAGAAGATTGCACTTCCTTGCCCATTTTATGCAAGCTTGGCTTTTTGAGTTCCTGGGCCAATTTGGTGTGAGTAGAAAGGCATGTTTCAAGTTTAAATGGAAGCTTTCAAATCTTCTGTTTGTTTCGTATAACCCTGTCTTCTCTCTACTGCAAGAAGGGTCTTGGATAGACTGAAATTTTATGCTGAATGACAGAATCAAATTATACAAACAAGCAAGAGGTGAATAATGATACATATGATATGAGGAAGAAATAAATGTTTGTTGTTGTAAGACATTGAAAATTCAGGAATACTTGTTACATAGCAAAATGTGTAAAAAGGTGACTGGTACATTTTCAATGACCTTTTCTTTTTTCATGCCCACCTTAACCTCCCAAAGTCAAGGTTATAGGTGAGAACTCATTGTCTCTCATTCCTTCTCTCATATATTGCCTCTTTCCATTAGAATGTCCATTTAATTTTGATTCAACTACAGATATATTACCTTCTTTGTCTAACTACACTGGGTTGACTACAGGTTTTCAGTTTTAACACTTCCAACTGGTTTATCATTGAATATTTGTAAAATAACCTTACTAAAATTCCCCAGTTTCATGGTGCTGCCTTCACCTGAGGAAGGAAGCCTCAGAACTACATGAGCTCAGTTAATACTTCAGTCCCACCACAAACAGGAAGTTCACACTGAGGGCTAAAAAGCCAAGCAAAGAAATCAAATGAGCCCTTAGACTTTTAGTGTATTGGTAAATGGCTGTTCCTTTTCGATGAGTGCTCTTGTTAACTCCACATTTAATTTACTATTAAACTACTATGTGATATTAACATACCTGTTATATCTGAGGGATGATCAGAATTGGAGAAGCTACCTTAAGTATTTCCTATAGAAGAATAGAGAAATAAGATTTCCTTGAAACTACAGAATATATTCAACTGAGGGTAGGCACTTAAAATGCTACTTTAATTTTTATTTTATTATTTATTTGTTTAATCATTCATTTAAAAACAATTCTCTTGGCCCCACTGCACAGCTTGTGGGATCCCAGTTCCCCGACCAGGGATCAAACCCGTGCCTCCTGCAGTGGAAGCGCGGAGTCCCAGCCACTGAACCGCCAGGGAACTCCCCCTTAAAATGTTATTTTAAAGTTATGTTTCTTTCTTTGGCCCGGTAGCAGGGCTTGCAGGATCTTAGTTCCCCGACCAGGGGTTGAACCCGGGCCCTCGGCAGTGAAGGCTTGGAATCCTAACCATTGGACTGCCAAGGAATTCCAGAGAGCTATATGTTTCTGGACATGAAACGATTCTTATATTATCATTTTTAATTTTATTTTTTCATTGTCCACATACAAAATATTGACTCCCAAACATCAAAATTATATTAAATATATGTACTACAAGTATCCACATTACAATCCGTTCTCAAGCATATATATATATTTTTTGACCGCACCGTGCGGCTTGCAGAATCATATTTCCCCAACCAGGGATTGAACCCTGGCCCTCCGCAGTGAAACCTCAGGGCCCGCCAGGGAATTCCCAAGCATATATATATATATATATATATATATATTTTGTTGTTGTTGTTGTTGTTGTTGTTGTCATTGTTGTTGACCGAGCCACACTGCATTTAGGATCTTAGTTCGCTGACCAGGGATCCAACCCACTGCCCTGCAGTGGAAGCGCAGAGTCTTAACCACTGGACCGCCAGGGAAGTCCCATATTTCCTTTTTTTAATAAGATACCTGGGACTTCCCTCTTCCCTGGTGGCTCAGTGGTTAAGAATCTGCCTGCCAATGCAGGGGACACGGGTTGGAGCCCTGGCCTGGGAAGATCCCACATGCCACAGAGCAACTAAGCCCGTGTGCCACAGCTACTGAACCTGTGTTCTAGAGCCCACAAGCCACAACTACTGAGCCCATGTGCCACAACTTAAGCCCGCACACCTAGAGCCCGTGCTCCGCAATAAGAGAAGCCACCGCAATGAGAAGCCCGCACACGGCAAAGAAGAGTAGCCTCTGCTTGCAGCAACCAGAGAAAGCCTGGGTGCAGCAACAAAGACCCAGTGCAGCCAAAAATAAATTTATTTAAAAAAAAAAAAGATTCCTGGGACTTTCCTAACGGTCCAGTGGCTAAGACTCCACACTCCCAATGCAGTGGGTCCAGCTTGCATCCTTGGTCAGGGAACTAGATCCCATGTGCATGCCACAACTAAAGATCTAGAACCAACGCAGCCAAATGTATTTTTTTTTAAGATGCCTTGAACTTCCCAGGTGGTGCAGTGGTTAAGAATCTGCCTGCCAGTGCAGGGGACATGGGTTTGAGCCCTGGTCTGGGAAGATCCCACATGCTGCGGAGCAACTAAGCCCATGCACCACAACTGCTGAGCCTGCGCTCTAGAGCCTGCGAGCCACAACTACTGAGCCCACGTGCCTAGAGCCCGTGCTCCACAACAAGAGAAGCCACTGCAATGAGAAGCCCGCGCACCGCAACTAGAGAAAGACCACAAGCAGCAACAAAGACCCAATGCAGCCAAAAATAAATAAGATACCTTTCATATTATTTTTAGGTGTATTTTTTACAACAAAAAGTGCTATATATATATCATATTTATACTTTGCTCGTTATGTATGATGGAGACCATTCCAGTCTACTGACTTTACTCACTCTACTAGCTTCTCACGCATAACCATGTATTCCCCTAATTTCTCACTCCCCTCACATAAAGGCAAGGTCATAAAACCAGTTTTGCCAAATGCGGAGGTACTAAAGGGTTTCAAGCAGGAAAATGTCCCGAAAGGCGGTTTCTACGTGGACCGAAAGCAGAAAAGGCAAGGGCTTCGGTACTGGCCTCAGAGAAATTTGAAACCCAAAGGGAAACGGTCCGCGATCTGTAAACAGTGATTTACATGGGGAGGAGGGGCGGAAGTGGGAATTAAAAGACCGCAATGACTCCAAAACCCTGAGGATGGAGTAAAGGGACCGCGAAGCACAGATTTCAACTAGCAAAAAGAAACGCTCTGCATTGCTACTCCGTTCCAAGCATTCCATTTCCGGGGCCATAGAGAACTGCGCATGCGCCTCGTGAAGAGGCCGACCGGCCGGGGCGAAGCCTGGACGGACCGCTACGGCAGTGTTTGGGGGTCGGTGAGGGAAACCCTGTCCGGGAAGGGAACGCGGGAGAGCTGGGAAGGCGGAGGGCCCGGAAGGTGCTTCCCTGTACTTGATGGGCTTGTTTCAAATTGCAGCCTGTAAAAATTTTAAGTTAAAGCTTACGGTTGTGGGGGCCAGTTATGTCGGAAACTAAGATGTTTCCTATAAAGAAGTTGAACACGGTTTAAATAAAATCTGTTTCTAACAGTAGGTTGCTCTCATGTCCTGCTAGTAAGGCCAAAGTTATTCAGGTTTCTGGAAATGTGGGTCTCCTAAACTGGTGGGCATGGGGCAGTGGTTGGCTCCAGGAACATTTTGTGCAATTAGAATTAATTTTAGCAGTAGGAAATAAGAACTGAACTTGTCTCTGTATTACACACTAGAATGAGAAATACAAAACTCTCCCTGGGTCGAATGAGCTATTTCATACTGACACCCTGCAGAATAGCTTCTGCGTTTCTATTCCCCTTTCACTCCAAAGGCCAAATTCAACGATCTGCTCAGTTCCAGAGACTCAGGGACCAGACGAAGGGTCTGAGACTGGAGGACTAAGGCAAGTGATAATTTAGGTCAGTAACCGTTGCTTCAAAAAGAGCAAAACGTTTCCAAAATTGTTATAAATTGGACTTCCCTGGTGGCGCTAGTGGTTGGGAATCTGCCTGCTAATGCAGGGGACACAGGTTCAAGCCCTGGTCCGGGAAGATCCCACATGCCGCGGAGCAACTGAGCCCATGCGCCACAGCTACTGAGCCTGCGCTCTAGAGCCTGCGAGCCACAACTACTGAGCCCACACGCCTAGAGCCCGTGCTCCACAATAAGAGAAGCCACCGCAGTGAGAAGCCTGTGCACTGCAACAAAGAGTAGCCCCCGCTCGCCACAACTAGAGAAAGCCCACGCACAGCAACACAGCCAAATAATAAATAAATAAATAAAATTATTTTAAAAATTGTTATAAATTGTATTGTTCTTTCTTTTTGCTAACGTGTTTTAACTATTTGCCGTTTTAAAACCAAGTCTTTACACAGTGAGTTGTATAAACAACTCTTTATACAATTACATACATCACTATATGTTTAAGGTGTAAAGCAAAATAGTCTGACTTCCCTGTATTGTTAAATGATTACCACAATATGTTTAATTAGCATCCATCATTTCATATAGATAAAATAAAAGGAGGAAGGGCAATAAAAAAAATTTTTCTTTTGATGATAACTGCCTTATTTTGCAAAACGCTTATCCTATTCCACACTTGTGCTGAATTACCTTCAAATAGCTTTGAGAAAAACTTGTTTACATCATAATATACTTAAGTGAATAATAACTAAATATAATGCAATTTCAAATTCACTATATGTTCATTATGAGAGTAATTAGAAATTTACCTTTGATTTTTAAACTGTAATCTATTTTAGCTGTTTGTGTTCTATTGCTGAAAGTTCTCTTATGAGCCTGTAAAATATATAGTATTCAGAAGACATTGGGATTTATTTTCATCTAAGGAATAATTAACTTTGCCATATTTCTAAGGGCATTTAATGGCGAGGTATATTCTCTTTAATATGAACCCTAAAGAAAGTAAAACTAGATTATCAACTATGCAATAACTTCATTTCTACCTCAATATTTTTATGGCAATATCTGTCATTAAACATTTACTACAAAGTATGTTTTCCTACATCCCTACAGGTGGAAGATTTCATCCATAGAGAAATGGCAATCAGTTGAAACATGATGTTTACATAGGGATATTAGCATTTAAAATATTTTCAGTCAAAATGAGCAGAATGTCCTGGTGTAGCATACATATGAAAACATAACATTTTTTAAAAGTTTCAGTGACCGGGATAAATTTTGGGATGTTTATTAGAAAGATTAGTCTGTATTATGGAAAATTTCAAACTAGCCATGTTGGCAAAAAAGACGTTTCAGTGTGGACTTCCATGATTCCAATCAGGGAAATGAGTCAGTGGTGGAACATTTCATTAAACACAGAACAATAGAGGAGAATCTGATTATAAGGCTAAGTCACGAATCCAATTTTTTTTTTGCGGTACGCGGCCCTCTCACTGTTGTGGCCTCTCCCGTTGCGGAGCACAAGCTCCGGACGCACAGGTTCAGCGGCCATGGCTCACGGGCCCAGCCGCTCCGCGGCATGTGGGATCTTCCCGGACCGGGGCACGAACCCGTGTCCCCTGCATCGGCAGGTGGACTCTCAACCACTGTAAGTCCTCGCCCATTTTGAGATGGCCCACCTTCTGTTTGTGGAGTATGTTTCTCTCTAAATAAATCCACTTCTTACCTATCAAAGCAAAATAAAACAAAAAAAAACTGTTACAGACAGTAACTTAAAGGAAGCACATGAGCTGACTGGGAAGCACACGAGCTGACTGGGAAGCACCTTACAGTGCCCACCCCCTGCCCCTCCTTCCCCCTCTCCCAGCGGCCAACCTGGGCACTCTCCTCGCCCCGCCCCTCGCCGGAAGCGCTCTGCCCAGGCCCCGCCCCCCGGAAGCCCTGCTTCTAATCGGGCGCTAGTAGTTTCCATAGGACCTGGAAGTGGAGGGTGGGGCGTGAAGGTCTTTCGACAGAGAGTGAGCTTCTCCTTTCTGCTGAAAAGTTTCGCTGCGGGCCTCTCTTACTACCTCCTCAGGGTCTTGTGAGTGACTACGGACCTAAAATCCCCACACCCACCCCTGAATTTACCCCAGGTAAGTTCAGATCTAGCCGGTCTGAATCTTTTCGCGGATCTTTTCTCTTCGGGTTAGAGATTTCTCTGAGGATGGCCGTTGCCCTTGGTTTTTTTTTTTTTTTTTTTTTTTTGT
>NW_006783279.1:613166-641223 GCF_000442215.2 Lipotes vexillifer
GATGGGGGCACGACCCCGTGTCCCCTGCATCGGCAGGCGGACTCTCAACCACTGCGCCACCAGGGAAGCCCTGCCCTTGGTTTTTAATACTTTCCGTCCAGGTAGACACCACCTTTCGCAACACTTCGCTGCTTAAAACCTGTTAACTGTCTTCGGCCTCCCCTTGTAAAGTCGTTGACCGCGAGGTGGATTCGCCCTTCACCCCACCCCCAGCCTCGCCCTCTCGGCCCCTGGAGGGCAGCGCCGGCCGCCGCGCTCCCGGACAGGCCGCGTCCTCCCCCCGGTCCTGGGGTTCTGCAGAGCCTGTCCCCCTCCTGAGACCCCCTCCCTCCCTCCCAGCGCCTCTGTCCTCGCGTCTCCTCAGGCCGGTCCTTCTGCTCCACAGGCTTCTTTCCTGGTCAGCCCTTCCCCTCACCCCGCGTAGGGGAACGTGACCTGGGCCAGCCTTGTGGACACCCATGGTTCTTCCGTCCCAAGTTCAACTCAGGTGGAAAATGGCCTCTTGCGGTAGGCGGGCATCTTATTCACTCGCCATCTTTCTAAATATGGGGGCGAAGGGGGATCAGGAGAAGCAGAGACAGAGCGACCGAGAGAGGGATAGAAAAACTGAGAAGCAGAAAAGAATGAGGGAGAACCGATGGGAACTTAGACGGTGGCTGAGGGACTTGCAAAGGGATAGTGAAATGAAATAGATTTAGGCTTGAAACTAGCGGGCGAATAAAATAGAGAAGTAAATTATGCCGGATCTCCGGGTGAGCAGCATGGCGAGAGGCCTGGATCAGCGGTAGGAGCGAGGGCAGCAGTGGTGAGGCCCTGCACACAGTGAGTCCGGGAGAGGATAAAAGGTGGAACGAAGGCTTTCGGAGCAACAGGTGCTGGGAGAGAAAGAGGACAAAGGGGGACACGAAGAGCAGAGGAAGACAGAGCAGGAAGGAAGCGTCGCCAACTGAAGTGCCGGCGAGTGGGAGGAACGGAATGTAAGGGGACCAGAAGAGGTGTAACCCAGAGGGTAGACAGGGAGCGGAGTTGGGGGAGAAAGAGGAACAAGGGGGAACAGGTTGCAGAGTGGGGCAGGCCAGGTGTGAGGGCGGAAATAGAGAAGAGGGCAGGAACGGCAGGAGAGCGGAGGGGAGTAAAAAGACGTAGACGGAGAAAAATAAGACAGATAAACGGAATGAAATGGTAACACATAGTAGCGCAGGTAGGTGGTGGGAGCTGGATGCAGATGGATGGTGAGTTGTTTGGATATGGATGATTAAGTCGTGATATATGATTTGTGGTTTTAGAATATAGTACATTTAATATTTGTTTAAATTATACAAATGAGGATGAGAATTGCAAAACTGCTGTCTACAGGCTTATACATTTTGTAATTATTTATATGAGAAGATAACTTCCATTTGCAATCCCTATTCAGCCGCGGGGACAGTGACTTGATTCACTTAATTTTGGGTCATGCCCTTCCCTTTTCCTGGCATGGATTAGAGGTCAGGGGAGAGGACACCTGGGGCAAGAAATGACTGACTCTGTCACTACATGGTGCCTTTTCAGAGGAACACTTATTTAAAGTATTTTTGTGTGTGTGTAATGCATTTAGTTTTTCTTTCTCTATTCTGTATAATTTATTTTGTAAGTTGGAATAAATCTTAGTTCATTCAATTTCTCCTTTCCTATAAATAAGTATTTCTTTCTGGAATAATTTTTGGTCTTCTACAATCAACTCATATCATTCTTTTCTAACATTATAGTCTCAATTTTTCAAAACTTTAACACCAGGGGCTTCCCTGGTGGCGCAGTGGTTGAGAGTCCGCCTGCCGATGAAGGGGACACGGGTTCGTGCCCCGGTCCGGGAGGATCCCACATGCCGCGGGGCGGCTGAGCCCGTGAGCCACGACCGCTGAGCCTGCGCGTCCGGAGCCTGTGCTCCGCAGCGGGAGAGGCCACAACAGTGAGAGGCCCGCGTACCGCAAAAAAGTAATAATAATAATAATAAACACAGAACAGGCAAACAGTGTATGACACCTTCCTCTGGCTAGTTATCCAAAAGAAACAAAATCATTATAGTGAGGGAAATATTTGCCCTCCATTGACCATTACTGTATTATTCACAGCAGGCAAGATGTTGAAAGAACCAAATGTTTGTTGACAAGTGAATGGATGTAGAAAATTTATGTCATCCATAAATTATGACATTTTTATGACCGAAAAAGACAGACATTTTTTGTGGAAAGTAGAAATATCAGACTTATAGAGCCGTAGAGTGTAAAGGTTCTTACGAGGGTTTGGGTAGTGTGGTAACTGGGGAGATGTTGGTCGAAGGATACAACATTCAGCTGTAAATGTGTACAACATATACATCTCATGTACAGAATGCTGACTATAGTGAATCCACTGTGTTATTATATACTTGGAATTTCCAGAGAGTAATACTTAAGTGTTCTCAGCACACAGATACAAAGATTACTGTGAGTTGATGGAATTGAAAGTTACTTTATTGTGATTATTATTGCACAGTGTTTACATGTGTAAAATAACCACATTCGATGACTCATATGTACACCATTCTTACTCATCAATTATACCTCAGTAAAGCTAGAAAAAAAAAAGGAAGTGGGGGCTGTGCTGGACTAGGCTTCTGCGGGTGTTTCTCAACACAGGCCTCCCATTAGATCATTGAGGCATTTTTCATATACATGTTTTATACCCTTTGACCAGAGATTTCACTTAATATTGTCGGTGTGGGGTCCAAACTCAATAATATTTGAGGTGCCCCAGGTGATTCCAGTCTGGATGCATCACTGAACATCAGGACTCTGAGTCCCCCCATTCCTGAGGGCTGAGATCTGGGCTGAGGGTGAGGGCTCTACTCTGCGTGGGGATGGATCAGGGCTGGTCTGTGACCTGAAGGGGATCGTCGGGTCCAGCTGAGGTGCCCGCTGCTGCTGGGTTCGTGAGGGCCTCACCAGGAGGGGAGCCTGATCTGAAGAAAGGGTGGGGAAACTCCTGTGTTGGTCTCTGTGTGGGAGTTTACTGTCCTGAGTCCCTCCTGGGACAGTGGGCAGCAGAGGACCGTCTGTTCCACGTGCTGAGGGCTTCCCTGTGTGTGTGGTGGTGACTCAGGAAGGGGGTGTGTTGATTCCAAGCATTAAATGGCATGTTTCCAACTTTCAGGGTCAACATCTAAAGAGTATTGCTACCTGGGTAAGAAGCCCGGAAGAGGAGGAAGAGGAAAGAAAAGGAGTCAGAAATGGCTCTTTCTCAGGTAAAGTCATATTCTCAGCTGATTCTTCTGTCTGTCCTTCCTGAAATGCCCTTCTTTGGACTCGCTGATCTTGTCTGACTCTGAAGTATCCTGCCTGACACCTGTACAGTCACTGTCACCCGGTTCCTTCCCTCGGGGCCTGTCATCTCCACTTAGATCCCGTCTCCCCGTGACCCAGTGACCTGGAACCTGTGAAGAGGCTACGCTGGGTGTAGTCCTGGGCAGGGCTTCACACCCATGGATTAGAGACATGGTGTCAGTGCTATTGGGCAGCAGGGATTTTTTAGGGCCCCATCTGGATGCACTGTCCGCTCTCTGTAAACAAGGATAAAGATGCTGCACATGGAAGTCAGATACTAATATGCACAATACCTGGTAAAATCTGGAAATCATAACAATTATGGGCAATTTGTTCAGACTTTTTTTAAGGCAGTTAAGCTGAACGAGTGAATCACTGACTTCAAATCTTAATGATTGCAAATGGAATGGAAAGTTCAGAAACAGACATCAGTGATAGAGGGTGTTTTAGTCCATTAGCAAATTTAGTCTTGAAATCAACCTAAATCTCTGACAGTTGGAAATTCTTCATATCACTTTCATTACCTCCATTCCTCAGAGGTTGTCTTTTTTTTTTTAAATAAATTTATTTATTTATTTTTGCCTGCATTGGGTCTTTGTTACTGTGCATGGGCTTTTCTCTAGTTGCGGCGAGCGGGGACTACTCTTCGTTGCGGTGCATGGGCTTCTCGTGGCGGTGGCTTCTCTTGTTGCAGAGCACGGGCTCTCGGTGTGCGGGCTTCAGTAGTTGTGGCTCGCAGGCTCTAGAGAGCAGGCTGAGTATTTGTGGCGCACACATAACTACTTATTTGCTCGGTGGCATGTGGTATCTTCCTGGACCAGGGCTTCAACCCGTGTGCCCTGCATTGGCAGGTGGATTCTTAACCACTGTGCCACGAGGGAAGTCCCTCAGAGGTTGTCTTTTTACTCTGGGTTGTATCCTATGACACAGAAGTTTTTACCTTTGCTGTAGGTAGATTTACAGCTTCATCTTTTTGCTAATAGATCTAGTTTCTCTGCACCATTTGTTATTGAGACTGCAGTTTCCCCTTTGTAATCTTGGCACCCTTGTCTATACATTTTATATATATTCAAAGGCTTATTTTTGATATTCTCGTCTGTTCCATTGGTTTATGTGTCTGTGTTTCTGCCAGTACAGCATCATCTTGATTACTCTGTAATATGTTTTGACATCCAAATATGACGGCTTCCATCTTCTTTTTCAAGAGTATTTTGGCTCTTTGGGATCCCTTGGGATTCCATATGAATTTTAGTATGATTTTTTCTATTACTGCAAACATTGCCGTTGAAATTTTGATAGGGAGTCCATTGCATCTGTAAAGCACTTTGGGTAATACGGTCATTTTAAGAATATTATGTCTTCCAGTCCATGAGTACAGGGTATGTTTCTATTTATTTGTATCTCCTTGGACTTCTTTTTGCAGCCTTTAGTAGTTTTAAGTATACAAGTCTTGCACCTCCTTCGCTAATTTTTTCCTAAGTATTCTATTCCTTTTGATGCTATAGTAAATTGAATTGTTTTCTAATTTTCTTTGACATTGTTCATTGTATACAGAAATGCAACTGATTTTTGCGTGCTGATGTTTTATGCTCCAGCTTTTGTAAAGTTGTTCTTTGAAATAGTTGTTTTACTGTGGAACCTTTTTAGTTTGTACATATATGACCTTGTCACCTAAAAGAAAAGATAATTTTACTTCTTTTTCAATTTGAATAGCTTAGAATTCTCTTTCTTGTCTAATGGCTCTAGCTAGGAAGTTTATTACTTTCTTGAACAGTAGTGCAGAGTGTGCATCTTTCCCTTTTTTTGTTGTAAGCATTTATCAGTGTAGACTTCCATTTTAGTACAGCTTTGGTTACCTGTGATAAATTTGGTATGCTGTGTTTTAATTTTTATTCAGATATTTTACCCGTTTCCTTATAATTTCCTCTTTGACCCACTGCTTCTCTAAGAATGAGGTGCTTAATTTCCACATTGGGGGGATTTTCCTGTTTTCCATCTGCTCTTTATTTCTAGTATAATTTCATTGTGCTTATTTATTTATTTATTTGGCCACTTCGGCTGGTGGGCTCTTAGTTCTCTGACCAGGGATTGAACCCAGGCCCTTGGCGGTGAAAGCACAGAGCCCTAACGACTGGACCTACAGGGAATTCCAAATTTCATTGTTTTTGGAGAAGATGTTTTTTTATCACCTCAATCATCTTAAATTTGTTAAGATTTGTTTTGTGGTATAAGGTATGTTCCGTCTTGGAGACTGTTTCACATGTGCTCCCGAAGGATGTGTTTTCTGCTGTTATTGGGTGGAGTGTTCTGTACATGTCTGTTAGGTACAGTTGTTCTATGGTGTTGTCCAAGTCTTCTGTTTCTTTATTGACCTTCTTTTTGTTTTCATGCGTATGTAAAACTAGAGTATTGAAGTCTCTTACTCATGTTTTGCTCTAGTCTATTTCTTTCTCTATTTCTGTTAATGTTTGCTCCATTTCGCGGGGAGGTCTAATGTTAGATGTATATATATATATAATATATATATAATTGTTATATCTTCTTGGTGATTTGTATCTTTTATTATTATATAATACCCTTTGTGTCTTGTGTCAGTTTTTCTCTTTAATTAAATTTGTGTCTTGTGTCAGTTTTTCTCTTTAATTAAATTTGTCTGATATAAGATTGTCACCTCTGCTCTTTTTAGCATGAAATGTCTTTTTTTTTTAAAGGTTATTTATTTATATATTTATTTATTTTGGCTGCGTTGGGTCTTCGTTGCTGTGTGTGGGCTTTCTCTAGTTGTGGCGAGCAGGGGCTACTCTTCGTTGCAGTGCTCGGGCTTCTCATTGCGGTGGCTTCTCTTGTTGTGGAGTATGGGCTCTAGGTGCGCAGGCTTCAGTAGTTGCAGCACACAGGCTCAGTAGTTGCGGCATACAGGCCCTAGAGCACAGGCTCAGTAGTTGTGGTGCATGGGCTTAGTTGCTCTGCGGCATGTGGGATCTTCCCGGACCAGGGATCAAACCCATGACCCCTGCATTGGCAGACGATTATTAACCACAGAGCCACCGGAAGTCCCGGAATATCTTTTTCATTCATTCACTTTTCGCCTTTCGATGTCCTTAGATTTGTAAATGTTCACTGTTTTTACTCTTTGACCTACTCTCTCTCTCTTACTCTAGGTCTCTGTTTTTCCTCCTGTTACTTCCTCTAGTGGTCCTTGCTGAGGCACACTGTACAGTGGTGAAAGGCAGGATTCCTGGCCATCCCCCTTCACGCTACTGTAACTTTTGAGGGTATGCATTGGGTGTTTCCTTCTGATCATGATGTTTGTTGAAATCTTCTTGCTTAGTAATGATATGTTTTTTCAATATTGTTTTTTGTGAAGATTTTTAATTCTACACATAATTGTAAACTTTAATATTGTGATAATTTTTTTCTTAATCTATTTAATTAGTATATAGCAGTAATAACTTCTAATTTTGAATCAGTGTTTTGTGGGTGGAGTACACAAACTGTTTTGCATTTGTTAATACCTACTTGTGTACATTTTAGTGGATAAAATTTTATTTATATTTTTGACTCTAGGTATTTTATAGAGATTAGAATTTAAGTGTCCTACACTGTTCATGTTAGTACCATTTAGTGACGTTGACACTTTTTCATGGTCCCAAAGGTGCTAAAATTCACATGAGTATCATTGATGATGAAAAAATATGTTCACGAGAACTCCTCTCATTCCAGTTGATTGTGTGTTTACATATGTGTCCATGAGTTCATGGATTTGCAAGTCTATATTTTGTTTTGTTTTTAATATTTATTTATTTATTTACTTGGTTGTGCCGGGTCTTAGTTCCGGCAGGTGGGCTCCTTAGTTGTGACACATGGGCTCCTTAGTTTTGGCATGCAGACTCTTAGTTGCCACATGCATGTGGGATCTAGTTCCCTGACTAGG
This sequence comes from Lipotes vexillifer, assembly GCF_000442215.2. Lineage (NCBI taxonomy): Eukaryota > Metazoa > Chordata > Mammalia > Artiodactyla > Lipotidae > Lipotes > Lipotes vexillifer. The sequence goes on from NW_006783279.1 coordinate 620,442, forward strand.
GATCGAACCCGGGCCCCTTGCATCAAGAGTGTGGAGTCTTAGCCACTGCGCCACCAGGGAAGTCCCAAGTCTGTGGTTTTGATAAAAGACAACATGATTTCATAAGTCTGTGTTATACCTAATTGTAGTTCAACCAGTCTGTGTTATACCTAATTGTAGTTCCAACTGTATCTTTTTTTTAAATTTATTTATTTAATTTATTTATTTTCAGCTGCGTTGGGTCTTCGTTGCTGCTCACGGGCTTTCTCTAGTTGCGGCGAGCAGGGGCTACTCTTCGTTGTGGTATGCAGGCTTCTCATTGCAGTGGCTTCTCTTGTTGTGGAGCACGGGCCCTAGGTGCGTGGGCTTCAGTAGTTGTGGCACATGGGCTGAGTAGTTGCGGCACACAGGCTCTAGAGTGCAGGTGCAGTACTTGTGGCTCACAGGCTTAGTTGATCCGTGGCATGTGAGATCTTCCCAGACCAGGGCTCGAACCCATGTCCCCTGCATTGGTAGGTGGATTCTTAACCACTGTGCCACCAGGGAACTCCCCCAATTGTATCTTAAATATATTCTTTGGCCTTGTATTTTTTTACACTATCACGTTAATGGTTCAAATAGTAGTAAGATTACTAACATTTTATGTGCATTTGTGTGTGTGTCCACATCTATAATGACGTTTTATGCCCTTCCGTGGTGTTCTTCTTGAAGTTAAGTTTCTCAGGTGACCCTCTATCCGTGTACCTTTAATTCTCTGTTACCTAAGTTTTTCTTCTTTTTTTTTTTTTCTTTTTTTGTGGTACGCGGGCCTCTCACTGTTGTGGTCTCTACTGTTGCGGAGCACAGGCTCTGGACGCACAGGCTCAGCGGCCATGGCTCACGGGCCTAGCTGCTCCGCGGCATGTGGGATCTTCCCGGACCGGGGCACGAACCTGCATCCCCTGCATCGGCAGGCGGACTCTCAACCACTGCACTACCAGGGAAGCCCTAAGTTTTTCTTCTTGATCTTCAAATCAAGAGCCAAACTTCCTTAGTTTATGTGCTTGTGTATTGTTTCTTAGTTTCTTGACCTGAATTGAGTTTCTCAGTGTGTTTCTGACAGTTTTCTCCTCTGTAACATGGGAACAGGTCTTTCTCTAATGAGCTCTGATGATGATTAAAAGCTTACACCTGTAAAACATTTGCAGTAATGCTTAGTATATGTTAAATATGCAAACACCTTTAGTCATTGCTGTTGCTATCCTTATCATAATTTAAGAATTTGACTTTCTTTTAAAGCCACTGTTGGGGACTTCCCTGGTGGTCCAGTGGTTAATAATGGGCCTTCTGGGCTTCCCTGGTGGCGCAGTGATGGAGAATCTGCCTGCCAATGAAAGAGACATGGATTTGAGCCCTGGTCCAGGAGGGTCCCACATGCTGCGGAGTAACTAGGCCCGTGCGCCACAACTACTGAGCCTGCATGCCACAACTACTGAAGCCTGTGCGCCACAATAAGAGAAGCCACCGCAATGAGAAGCCTGTGCACCACAACGAAGAGTAGCCCCTGCTCGCCACAACTAGAGAAAGCCCACACGCAGCAGTGAAGACCCAATGCAGCCAAAAATTAAATAAATAACTAAATGCATAAATGCATAAATAAATTTATTAAAAAGAAAAAGAATGTGCCTTTCAATGCAGGGCACTCGGGTTCAATCCCTGGTTGGGGAACTGAGATCCCATGTGCCGCAGGGCAACTAAGGCCATGCGCCGCAACTACTGAGCCCGAGTCACAACTACTGAAATCCAAGTGCTCTGGAGCCTGTGCACCACAGCAGATTGCCCGCATGCTGCAACAAAAGATCCTGCACACTGCAACGAAAGCTTCCGCATGCTGCAATGAAGATCCCGAGTGATGCAACGAAGACCCAATGCAGCCAAAAAAAAAAAAAAACGCCACTGTTGACTCTGTCATCCTTGAAGATACCACTCATAGCGTAGCTTACCTAGATATTAAATATCACTCAGTGTGTAAAATATAATATGTAACATTTCTGCATAGACAATCCATTGTTGAATTTTATTTGTATGTATTTTATGTATTGACTACAAAAGGAAAAAATCCATTGATTGATGGGGGATATCATAATGTTAAGAAAAAGCCTAGGGCTTCCCTGGTGGCACAGTGGTTGAGAATCCGCCTGCCGATGCAGGGGACATAGGTTCGTGCCCCGGTCTGGGAAGATCCCACATGCCGCGGAGCAGCTAGGCCCGTGAGCCATGGCTGCTGAGCCTGCGCATCTGGAGCCTGTGCTCTGCAACGGGAGAGGCCACAACAGTGAGAGGCCCGCATACCGCAAAAAAAAAAAGAAAAAGAAAAGAAAAAGCCTAAGAAATTAGAGAATGACAGTTTCCTTCAAATAGCTTTACATGGATCTGTCAGAATATTTACTTCAACTGAATTGATCCTTACTCCTCTGTCCTCTTCTCATTTTGTGTGAAAATAAGAATCTCCTCAGGGCTCTTTGGTTAAATGTGTTTTCATTTCAGACACAGTTGACCTTCAAGGATGTGGCCATAGAATTCTCTCAGGAGGAATGGGAATGCCTGGACCCTGCTCAGAGGGTCTTGTACAGGGACGTGATGTTGGAGACCTACAGGAACCTGGTCTCCCTAGGTGAGGATAACTTCCCTCTAGAAGTTGGGCTCTGCCCTTGGGTATCTTTCCATTTTCTCTTGTGGGCCTCTTGGGAGGCCCTGTTTGCTTGACTGATCCAAAATCCCTATTATATCAGACATTGAAAAGCTTCATGATGTGGCATCAGGAGTTTAATCCTACCTTTCCTTAGGTCTCCCCACTTCATGATTTATCAGGGATTGTTTCAGAGCTTATGTATTCATAAAGCTGAATGGTAAACTTTTAATATCCCCATGTTCCTATTTTTCTACTCCTGTGCTTTTGAGTTAGGAGTTCTAGGAAGTGAGCTACATTTCTGCATTTTATACTGTTCTGTGTGCATTCAGAAGGAGGGGAAAAGTGGGTGAATTTTTGAAATATTTTTCTAGATTCATTTGTAATCTTCAGTTGAACAAAGAATTAGAGTTCTGGAAAAGTCACAGGAAATCACCTTTCTTTCTTCTTGTGTGGAGGGATTTCTGTTTCTCAGCTGAATATTTTACTCACTTTGTAGCAAGAGAAAGAGTGCTGGGCTGTTGAGAGTGATGTGAATGCCTTTGAGCATGTATCAAAGTGTGAACATCGGTCAGATCTCAGAAAGGCCGAGAGGAAACCTCATTATTAATAGTGTTTGGTTAACTCTCCCCTCATCGGAGAGTTCTGTGGGAATACAGAAGATAATTTATTATTGTGAACCCTCAGAGGAAATTTTTCTTCTCCCCAACTTATCACGTTGTCCTTCCGCATGTAAAGTGTATTCTTTTACCCTCCAGTGATATTGCAGCTCTACCAGAGACAAAGGCAAAGTCTTTATCGTGATCTGCCACACTCTGCCATCTTGTACCTGTGAAATAGGTGTTGCTTGACCTTGAGTAGCATGAGGTGGGATTTTTTAAAGGGGTCTCCTGCCCCCTCATCTCTCCTTCAGGGCATGATTCCACTGGATGCTTAGTTCTCAGTCCACATGGATAAGAGCTGATACCTCCAGACTAATCCCTGAACCTTTCTTGGTTCCATCCCCATTGGATGTTTTTAGAAGACCCAGACAGAAGATGGGAAAACACTGGCTGCTCTTTGATTCCATCTGGCACCTCACAACCTGCATGGAGCTGTCTCAAGTCCTGTCTACTTCTTTTGTTCTCCTCTTGCCACACAGTTCAGGGATGTGTGTCCTAGCCCTGTTGGTTGGATCTTCTGTTATTGTTACTTAGGAAAACTGTAAAGACAGTGTACAGAGAGATCCTCTTTTAATTTTTTAATTTTGTTTTTATTTTTTATATTAATTTGATTGTGCCAGGTCTTAGTTGCGGCAGGAGGGTTCCTTAGTTGTGGCATGCGAATTTTTAGTTGTGGCGTGAATGTGGGCTCTTGTTCGCTGCATTGGGAACGCAGAGTTTTAACCACTGTGCCACCAGGGAAGTCCCGAGATCCTCTTTTTAATCCCCAGTCCCTCATGGGGGGAATATGTGCATCTTTCAGGCTTTTTGTTTGGCATCTGTGGGTAGAGTGCATGGTTCCATCTGAAGGTCCTATAATATCTGACAAACATATCTTGTATTTTTTTCACTCGTGTACTGCTCTACCTATTCTACCTTCCTGATTTTGTATTCTCCTAAGTTTGCATGATTTTGCCTCTGAAGCTTGCTTTTTTAAAATATTTTTATTTTTTTATTTTTATTTTTTTTTGGTGATACGCGGGCCTCCCACTGCTGTGGCCTCTCCCGTCGCGGAGCACAGGTTCTGGATGCGCAGGCCCAGTGGCCATGGCCCATGGGCCCAGCTGCCCCGCGACATGCGGGATCATCCCGGACCAGGGCACGAACCTGCGTCCCCTGCATCGGCAGGCGAACTCCCAACCACTGTGCCACCAGGGAAGCCCTGAAACTTGCTTTTGAAATACATAGTCCTGGACTTCCCTGGTGGCACAAAAATAAATAAATAAATTCATTAAAAAAAAGAAATACATATCTTCCCCTTTGGTAATCATAAGTTTGTTTTCTATGTCTGTGAGTCTCTTTATTTTGTAAATAAGTTCATTTGTACCTTTTTTTTTTTTTTTTTTTTTTAAATTTCCATTTCTATGTCTGTGAGTCTCTTTATTTTGTAAATAAGTTCATTTGTACCTTTTTTTTTTTTTTTTTTTTTTAAGATTCCACATATAAGCCATATCACATGATATTTGGCTTTCTCTGTCTGGCTTACTTCACTTAGTATGATAATCTCTAGGTCCATCCATGTTGCTTCAAATGGCATTATTTCATTCTTTTTTTATGGCTTAGTAATATTCCATGGCATATATATACGACATCTTCTTTATACATTCACCTGTTGATGGACAGTTAGGTTGCTTCCATTGTCTTGCCTATTGTAAATAGTGCTGCTATTAACACTGCAGTGTATGTATCTTTTTGAATTAGTGTTTTTGGGTGGGTTTTTTAAAAAATAAATTTATTTTATTTATTTATTTTGGCTGCATTGTGTCTTTGTTGCTGCCCATGGGCATTCTCTAGTTGCGGAGAGCGAGGGCTACTCTTTGTTGTGGTGCGTGGGATTTTCACTGCAGCGGCTTCTCTCTGGGCCCTAGGCACGAGGGCTTCGGTAGTTGTGGCATGTGGGCTCAGTAGTTGTGGCTCGCGGGCTCTAGAGTGCAGGCTCAGTAGTTGTGGTGCACAGGCTTAGTTGCTCCTCGGCATGTGGGATCTTCCTGGACCAGGGGTTGAACCTGTGTCCCCTGCGTTGGCAGGTGGATTCCTAGCCACTCACCACCAGGGAAGTCCTTGTTGTTTTGATATTAAGTTGTATGAGCTGTTTGTTTATTTTGGAGATTAACCCTTTGTCAGTTGCATCATTTGCAAATATTTTCTTCCATTCTGTGGGTTGTCTTTTCATTTTGTTTATGGCTTCCTTTTCTGTGCAGAGGCTTTTGAGTTTAATTAGATCCAATTTCTTTATTTTTGTTTTACTTTCCATTACTCTAGTAGATGGATCCAAAAAGATACTGCTCCAGTTAATGTTAAAGTGTTCTACCTATGTTTTTCACTGTACTTTTAGAATGTTTTATGCTTCTTCATAGGTACATAGTTTTATAAGAGGTATTTAGAAAAATATTTGGTTGATTAAATTGTTTTGTCAAATTCTTCACTTTCTTTGTGCTAGATTAGTTTTCCAATTCAAAACTGTCATGTGCTTTAGGGTCATGGTGGAAAAATACACTTTATTTGATAGCTAATACCAGTTTGTTTAATGTGAGTGTTTTTGTCATAGATTGTTTGAAAATAGGGTGCTCTAAAATAATTAGAATTACCTCTGATCACTTTTTCTTTAGTAAAGAATCCTATTCTTTTTTTTAAAAATTTCTTTATTTTTATTTTTGGCTGCGTTGGGTCTTCGTTGCTGTGCATGGGCTTTCTCTAGTTGCAGTGAGTGGGGGCCACTCTTCATTGTGGTGTGCAGGCTCCTCATTGTGGTGGCTTCTCTTGTTGCAGAGCATGGGCTCTAGGCATGCAGGCTCAGTAGTTGCAGCACGTGGGCTCAGTAGTTGTGGCTCTCAGGCTCTAGGGTGCAGGCTCAGTAGTTGTGGCACAGGGGCTCAGTTGCTCCGTGGCATGTGGGATCTTCTTGGACCAGGGCTCGAACCCATGTCCCCTGCATTGGCAGGCGGATTCTTAACCACTGTGCCACCAGGGAAGCCCCAAGAATCCTGTTTTTTTTGCTTTACTGCAGTTTTTAAGATCATTGTAGGTAGTTTCATAACCCTCTTTGAAATAAGTACTATTTTTAGAGTAGTATCATGTATGTAACTTGAAATATTTATTTATGAATTACATTGTGTTGGATACATATAATTCTTTGTATCTTGTAGATATTTCTTGTATGCACGTGATCAAGAAATTACATCTAAAAGCAAACACTGATAGAGAAGAAGTATTCCAAACCATAATGCTGCGAAGACGGGAAAGGAATGAAATCAAACATTTTTATGTCAGGGTTGTCCAGGAAGATATTTATGACCTTGAGTCTCAGTGGAGAGCTGAGGTAAGAAATTACAAAGGCATGACGATAACCCATAACCAAAATCTCACTGGTAAGAGAGATGGACATGGTAGAAGTACTGCAGGAGTTGAGCTTATTGAAAACAGCCTTGCCTTAAGCTTTCTGGGTGACCTGCATATTTTTAAAAGTGAAGAGAGAATTGATGAGTTTAATCAAGCTGACAAGACTATTAGCAGTAATGCCTTATGTTCACCACTTCAAGGAATTTCTTCTGGTGTCCAAACCAACATCTCTAATATACATGAGAGTGATTTTATGCATCCATCACTACTGACAAAATACCAGAAAGCACCCAGGGAAAGACCTTACAAATGTAATCTGGGTGGCAAAACCTTTTTTCAGGATCACACCTCAGTAGACATCAGATCATCCATACCAGAGAGAAATTACATAAATGTGATATATGTGAAAAAGTCTTTAGTCTAAATTCAGACCTTATGGTTCATCAGAGAATTCATACTGGAGAGAACCCTTACAAATGTAATGAATGTGTAAAGGTGTTTAGTCGGAAATCAAACCTTGTAGTTCATGAGAGAATTCACACTGGAGAGAAACCTTACAAATGTAGCGAGTGTGGCAAGGTCTTTAATCAAAATCAAATCCTTGCAACTCATCAGAGAATTCATACTGGAGAGAAACCTTACAAATGCAATGAGTGTGGGAAGACGTTTAGTCAGGGCTCAAAACTCAGGCATCATCAGTTAATCCATACAGCAGAGAAGTTACATAAATGTCATATATGTTGCAAGGGCTTTAGTAGAAATTCAGACCTTGCAGTTCATCAGAGAATTCATTCTGGAGAGGAACTTCTCAAATGTAATGAGTGTGGCAAGATCTTTAGTTGGAAATCAAACCTTGTAGCTCATAAGAGAATTCATACTGGAGAGAAACCTTACAACTGTAATGAGTGCAGCAAGGTCTTTCGTCAAAAAGGCACCCTTGCAAAGCATCCGAGAATTCATAATGGAGGGAAACCTTTCAAAAATAATGAGTGTTGGAAAGACCTTACTCACATCTGAACCTTCACTACACATCAGATAATAAATACAGAGGGGAAACCATATTAATGTGATATATATGGGAAGGTCCTCATTCAAAATTGACAGTTTAAACTCATGGGAGATTCATAGTGGGAGGAAACATGCACATTCATGACTGTGGCAAAACCTCGCTTACCATCAGATAAGCCATACTGGGCAGTAATCGTAGAGATGTCATAAATGTCTCATAGTTTTTAGTCAAAATTTGTACCTTAAGGTGCACCAAAAAATTCATACTGGAGAGAAACCTTACAAATGTAATGAGTATGGCAAATCATTTATTGTACTTTGAAGTCTAACTTAACTATCAGGTAATCCATATTGGTGAGGGACTTTAAGCCAGGGTTTTAGCAAGTGTACAAATCTTAGCTTCATTGGAAAAGTCATACTGGAGAAATATCAGGTAAATGTATTTACTTTGACCAGGACTTTAGGCAACAAATTCATTCACCAAATAATTCATTCTGGAGATTATTACCTCACAAATGCAATGAATGGGAAAAACCTTTACTCGGGGCTCACATTTCATCAATCATCAGATAATCTATATGCGACAGGACATTACAGATGTACTGAATATGGCAAAGCTTTTTGGTTGTGTCTTAAACTGAGGGTTCACCAAATACTTCATACTTTAAAATGCAATAGGGACTTCCCTGGTAGGGCAGTGGTTAAGAATACACCTGCCAATGCAGGGGACACAGGTTTGATTCCTGGTCCGGGAAGATTACACATGCCACGGAGCAACTAAGCCAGTGTGCCACAACTACTCAGCCTGTGCTCTAGAGCCCGCGAGCGACAACTACTGAGCCTGTGAACCACAACTACTGAAGCCCGTGTGCCTAGAGCCCCGTGCTCTGCAACAAGAGAAGTCACCACAATGAGAAGCCCGCACACCGCAGTGAAGAATAGCCCCCGCTCGCTGCATCTAGAGCAGCTAGAGAATGCCCGTGCACAGCAATGAAGGCCCAATGCAGCAAAAAAAAAAAAAAAAAGTAAAGTAAAGTAAATAAAATGCAATAAATACGGCAATGTTTCAAATTATTACTTACTTGTCGCTAGATATCAGAATATTTATCCTGGAGAGAAACCACACAGATGTAATAAAATTTAATCACTTTCCTCATCACCCTGGTTGAATCCTATTTCTTTTACCAACGCAGTTTTATCCTGTCTTGGTGCTTTACAATAAATGCTAAGAATGCACCATTAGGCTGTCAGGGTGGAAAGAATCTATAGCAATTTCTTTCGAGTATGGAATCAAACAACATATAATTTGGGGATTATACACTCATAATTTGTACTTGATTATTACCTCCACTCTATTCCATAATATTCAGATGGCTATAATGCAAGTAGCATAGCAGTTTATTTCAGACTCTGAATTTTATTGACGTGCAAAAATTGAACAGGGTAAATTTAAAGATTTGATTGGTTGTATTGAATGATTCATGAATTGGGCAGTATCCCACCTAGAGATTAAAGAGGTCCTAAGCGGTGCTGTACAAATTGGAAGGCTTTTATAGGCAATAACTTGGTGGGATAAGAATGTTATTAGTAAAAGAAAAGGTTCTTTGAGGCAAGGTTACCTTTTTTGGGGGAAAGTAGCACCAAAGTCTTAGTCTTATCCTGCAGATTACCTCACTAGTGTTCAGGAAACTCCAGAGTGATTGGTTTAAGGTGACATTCCTGCGAGGGGTGAAACTGCCATTACTTCTTGGTTTTCTGTCTTGGGGGCAAGTGACTCCACCTTGTGAATGTGTGTGCAACCTCATCCCTATTCATGAATATGCGGTGTATGAATGTATTTCTTCATGATCTTTTTTGTGCCCAGTAAATCTAACATCGTGCACCTTGATTTACATGAAGGAAAAATAGGAACATAGAAGCACATAAAAAATATTAGAAAAATTTAAAGTCATCCAGTTTCACTTTTGTCCTTGAACCGCTTAATAAAATAATTTGAAAATAGCAATGTTCCTGAGTATTAACACTAAACAATATACAATGGGAAGATTTTTGCTTGATAGATAAACTAGAAATTTCACATATCACCACCAAAACAGTTTTTTGCTGTTGCTAGTTTGCACTTGCGGCTATTCACTGGAATAGGGTGGAACTCCACGCAAAGGCTAGTTTGGTCATTTAGATTGATATTAATGTTGAAGTGTTATGAGAATGTTTGTCATGTAATTCCGCTTTTTAGGGGGACAGGGAAGAATACCAAGGTGTTCAAAAAATGGTTTGACATAACAGGGAATGATGAATGACTTGATGTATTAAGGTGATTACTGGATCGGGCTTAGGGAAGGATAACCACTTATGGATTGAACTTCCAGTTGCTATCAAAGAAGGAAGCCCTCAGACTTGATTTTCTGCACCACATAGGCCAAATAAGGAGAGGTTATGGTGAATCTTAATATATAGTTGTAAGTAGGCAAACATCAAAAAATGATGTGAGACTCTTTAATAAAACACTGGAGGGGTGGGATAGGGAGGGTGGGAGGGAGGGAGACGCAAGAGGGAAGAGATATGGGAACATATGTATATGTATAACTGATTCACTTTGTTATAAAGCAGAAACTAACACAACATTGTAAAGCAATCATACTCCAATAAAGATGTAAAAAAATAAAATAAAACACTGAATGTTTACTCTTGAAAATCCTGTTTTCTTGGTTAGGAAAGACCACACTTTTCTTTATGCTACTAATTTATTTCATTTCTTTTCCTGCACCACATGTACATTCCATTGTTCAAGTTGGATTATTTTATTTTATTTTTTGGCTGGCTGCTAAAAAATGGATGTGGACAGATGAATGGATATATGTGGTACACGTATACAATGGAATACTACTCAGCCATAAAAGAACGAAATAATGCCATTTTGGGGAACATGGGTGGAACTAGACATAATCACACTGAGTGAAGAAAGTCAGGAAGAGAAAGATAGATACCATATGATATCACTTATCTATGGAATCTGAAATATGACACAGGAAATTCCTCCTCAGTCCATTGGTTAGGACTTGGCGCTTTCACTGCGGCGGCCCAGGTTTGATCCCTGGTCCGGGAACTAAGATCCCGCAAGCCAAGCAGTGGAGCAAAAAATATAAAAAATAAAAAAATAAAATGCGACCGAAACGAACCTATCTATAAAGCAGAAACAGACTTACAGGCATAGAGAATAGACTTGTGGTTGCCAAGGGGGAGGAGAGGTAGGGAAGGGATGGACCGGGAGTTTGGGGTTGGTAGATGCAAACTATTATATATAGAATGGATGGACAACAAGGTCCTACTGTAGATCACAGGGAACTATGTTCAATGTTCTGGGTTAAACTGTAATGGAAAAGAATATAAAAAAGAATGTAGGGAGTTCCCTGGTGATCTAGGGGTTAGGATTCGGGGCTTTTACTACTGTGGCCCAGGTTCAATCCCTGGTCAGGGAATTGAGATCCAACAAGCTGAGCAGCATCACCAAAAAAAAAAAAAATCAATTTGGTTTTTGGAAATGCTGTAAATATTTTATTTAGATAAGTTGTCTAAGATATCTTTATACTAGTTTACTAAAAATTAATGTCTAGAAATGCTTAGTTGATATAACTAAACAATTTACTAGAGAATCAATTATCCAAAAACTATTAAAATTTGTATTTCAAATTACAGTATTAAGCAGTATGTTCCATCATTAATTTTCTAGTATAGTAAAATGTTTTTTATACACTTTTTGTTTTTGCATTATTATTTCCTCCCTTGCATATTTCCCTTGTGTTGCAACAAGGGGTGTATAAATCAGTGGGTTGTTTTGGGACTTTTGTGATGTGATAATGCATATAAGCAATGACACAAAGTAGGTGTACTGTAAACATGATGAAAGTTATTTCGGGGCTTTAGTTCAACGAAAGAACTGAAATGGCAAAATGGTGCCATGAAATCTTTTTTTCTGGGAGTTGGCTATGGTTAGGTGCTTGAAAAGCAAGTGTGTGAAGGTAAAGAAGCATGCAGTGAAGAGAATGAAAATATCATGATACATAAGAAAGATCGAAAGAATCCAAGTATAGTCTGTGACAAGGAGATAATCCCCATTGCCAAATTCCTGGAAGTCATTCTGTCCTTTCCCAGTGATGTATTCACATTCATTGCCAGAGGATCTTACAGAGAAAAGATTTGTTCTGTTTAGCATGACAACTGACACCTGATATCCTCCACCTAGAGTTTCTTCCCATCCCCAAATGATATATTTTTCTTTGATAAGTGTTCTTGATTTTGATTAGTGAGAGTCACTGTTATTATTGCTTTATGCATAATAAGATATTGGATTTTCATCTCTGAAGAAAAGTACTGTTGTTTATTATTTCATGAATGAAGCAGCTTGGCACAATGACAGGTTTAAAGACTTATTTAGTCCCATCCCAGCAAGTGGGTAAATCAGGAATTGAATCCATGTTGACTGGCTTCAAAGAGAGGTATCTTAACCATTTTGCTACTCTAATAAGCCAAGTTATTTAAATCCTTCAACCACACAACATCTATCGTCAATTTTACGAGTATAACTTGCCATTTTTAAATCGACTATCGTCATATATAATTGTGGTTATAGTAACTTCCTATTATGTCAATCCAGTTATACCTCTTTCATTGCAATTTGCTTTATTGTGCTTCAAGATACTGCCTTTTTTTTTTTTTTTTTACAAATTACAGTTTTCTGGCAACTTTGCATGGAGAAAGTCTTTGGGCCATTTTTACAACAGCCACTTTGTGTCTCTGTGTCACATTTTGGCAATTCTCCCAAAGTTTCAAATGTTTTCATTATTATTAAATTTGTTGTGGCATCTGTGTAAAAAAATAAATCCGCACAGCTCACACCCATGTTGTTAAATGTTACTTGCAGCTGTGTGGGGTTCTGTTTTCCTCATTCTGTTCCTTTGGTCTGTGTGTCTGTCCCTCAACAAATCCCACACAATCTTGATTACTGTTACTATATTAGAAATCTTGAGATCATGTGCAATGATTCCAGCCACTTCAGTATTTTTGTGATGCTGTAGCTCTTCTCGTTCTTTTGCCTTTCCATATTAATTTTAGAATAATATTGGTTGTTCTATAAAAATCTAGATTGGAAATGCATTATACCTGTATGACAATTTGGGGTAATTTAACAACATTTCGATGTTGTTTTCCAATCAATGAATATGATATGTCATATTCAATACGGAATGTTATAAGTAAATGTAAGTAAAAGTTCATCACTGAGTTCTTTCATTACTGTTTCATGAAAGTCAGTGTTTTGTTAGATTTACTCATTTTTCTTCTACTTTTTCTTTTTTGAACATTCAAACATGATATTATATTTTTAATTTCAGTTTCCATTTGTAAATTGCTAGTATATACAATTATAGTAGATTTTTGGGTGTTCTTATATCATGACGCCTTGCAAATTGCAGTTTTTCTCTCAGTTTCTGTAGACTCCTTTGACTTTCTACACACATCATTCCATTAAATTTCATGTATTATTGAATTATTTAATGTATTTAATTATTTTTGACGGTCCCTTATAGAACAGAAGCTATCTGAAAGCAGGGTATTGATTTTATCTGCTGGATCGTCAGTGAGGGAATCATTCACGGCTGACACGATGAGTGAATCCATGTTGCCAGTGTAAACAAGGGTGCTGGAATGCACAGGCTCATTGAGCAGTAGCTTTAATGGTCATGGAAGTATTTGTGGCACTGGATTCCTTACTCCTGTGACATTACAACCTAACATTCTGAACATTTGACATAAATTCTCATGCTATATTTTGTTAATGCGGTGTGAATTCTAGGCAACATGTGCTCAACAGCTGTTAACTCATCACTTAAGTGATGTTTTCATAAAGTCTTTTTAAGCCACAAAATGGTTTTTTAAATTTATTTTAAATTTTTGGCTGCGTTGGGTCTTCGTTGCTGTGCACGGGCTTTCTTTAGTTGCGGTGAGTGCGGGCTGCTCTTCGTTGTGGTACATGGGCTCCTCATTGCGGTGGCTTCTCTTGTTGCAGAGCAGGAGCTCTAGGCGCGCAGGCTCAGTAGTTGCAGCACAGGGGCTTAGTAGTTGTGGCTCGCAGCCTCTAGAGCCCAGGCTCAGTAGTTGTGGCACATGGGCTTAGTTGCTCTGCCGCATGTGAGAATCTTCCTGGACTCGAACCCATGTCCCCTCCATTGGCAGGCGGATTCTTAACAACTGCGACACCAGAGAAGTCCTAAGCCACAAAATTTTGAATTCAAGATTCTTTCTGAAAGGCTTCATTCTGTGCCCATCAGAAAATAATAATCCTGTTTATCAGGAACACCTGATACTCATCAGGAACACCTGGAGAATGGTGACTGAAAGAAGTTGGAGGTTTATCATTCTCACATAAGAGGAAGTCCAGGGGTCGAAGTTTGTGATGGGATGGGTCCTTTGCCCCTTTTATCTCCATGAGCACTTAGTCTTTACTCTGCTTGTAGCAACATGGCTGGTGGATGACCAAGAAGGGTGACGATTGAGAACAAAACCCTTTTCATTTTTAGATTTTGTCACGTTTTCAGCGAAACGTTAGTCTCACATGTTTTTCTAAATATTACCTACTTTTTAAGTGGCCATCATAGTTTTAATAAGAAATGTGAATTTTTGAATTTCATATTTCCACCTAAAGAACAGAGAAAAGTAAAGGGAAAAGATGTTAGGGACAGTATGTGAATGGAATTTGTTCTTTATCCTGAGAATGAGATGATAGATGCTTACTAAACTTATTTCGGTAATTATTTCAATCTATATAAGTCAGAACATCATGCCGTACAACTTAAACTCACACAGTGATGTAAGTCAAATACGTATCAAAACTGGGGGAGGGGGGAGCGGAATGTGATTTTAAATAAAGGCAAAACACTTCAGCAAAAAGAACAAAGCAATTTATAACAATTTGAAAAAATGTATTGCATTTTTAAAAGCAATGATTAGTGACAAAAATTATCATATGCTTTAGTCCGCCATCCTCAGATGCTAGGTTTCGTCTCTGAGTGTCTGGAACCAAGTGAGTGTTGAGTTTGTAGTCCTGGTTGAATGAAGTGTAGAAAGGAAAATCTAGTTCTAATTGCAGGAAATTTTCCGGGATCCAACCACTGCCCCGCAGCAACCCATTGGAGACCCACGTTTCCAACCACTGAATTGCTTGAGCCTCACGACCACGACATGCGAGCAACCTGCTGGCAAAAAAGGTTTTTATTGAAACCGTTTCAGCTTGTTAGGAGGAAACATATTAGCTTCCCACCTAAGTAGCCCACAGAACTGTAAGCTCTTATTCCAAGTTACGGAGAAGCACCGACTCCCCCCCGACACCCCGTACTCCGTTCGCAGACCTGGCTCCCTCCTCGCCCCGCCCCTCGCCGCTAGCGCTCCGCTCAGGCCCCGCCCCCGGAAGCCCTGCCTCTAACTACGCTCAGTTTCTTACGGAACCGGAAGTGGGGAGCTCGGAGGGAAGGTCGAACTGTCGGGGGTAAGTGTCTCCTTTGAAGTGTGAATTTGTGCTGCCCGGCTCCGTTTACTCAAACCTCAGGGTGTTGCGAGTGACTGTGGACCTAAAATCTCAGCGCCCGGCCCTCCTACCCCTGTAAATTCAGACGTCGCCGTTACGGATCGGGTATCTTGTCATTTGGGTTTGAATTCGCTCCGCGGCTGGTCCCTGCCCTTGGCGTTTCTGCCTTCGGTCCACGTACACACCGCCTTTCACTACATTTTCCCGCTTAAAACGCTTTAGTAGCTCCCCCCCGCCCCACCCATGTAACGTCCCCTTCCGCGAGGTGGACTCGCGCCCCCCAGCCTCGCCCTCTCGGCCCCTGGAGGGCGGCGCCGGCCGCCCGCTCCCGGACAGGCCGCGTCCTCTCCCCGGTCCTGGGATTCTGCAGAACCGGCCCCTCTCCGGAACCCCCTCTCTCCCCGCCCCTCTGTCCTCGCGTCTCCTCAGGCCCGTCCTTTTGCTCCCCCGGCCTCCCCTTCGTAGTCATCCCTTCCTCTCCCCCGGCGTGGGGGGCGGGGAGTGACCTGGGACAGGCGTGTGACACCCAGTGTTCTTCCGTCCCAAGTCCATCTCGCTGGAAAATTTGCTCTTTTGATACGCGGGCATCTTATTCAGTCACCATCTCTGTAAATACGTGGGCGAGGGGGATCAGGAGAAGCAGAGACAGAGACGGACAGAAATAAAAAACAGAACGAGAAAAGAATGAGGGAGAATCCATGGGAATACAGGGGGTGGCTGAGGACTTGTAAAAAGACAGGGAAATGAAAGCGATTAAGCACTGAAATAGGTGAATAAAATAAAGAAGTAAATTTTTAAAAAGTCGAATCTCCAGGGATGGGAGAGCAACATAGAGGGGCCCTGGGTGAACGGCGGGACGGGGGTAACAAAGGAGAGGCACTTCACACAGAGTGGGCGAGAGGATGAAAGAGTTGGAAACTTGGGCTACAGAGCAACGTTGTGCTGGGAGAGAAAGAGGATAAAGTGTGACTAGAAGAGAAGAGGAAGAGAGAGAGAGAGAGCAGGAAGGAAGCGCAGCCATCTGAGATGCCAGATAGGGAGGAGGAAGGGCGTGTAACAGGGACAGAAGGGGTGTCACCCGAAGGGCAGAGAGGGAGCAGGTGGGGGAAGAAGAGGCAGAAATACGTAGAGATTTAGGGTAATCAGAAGGGTTGGGGAGAAAGAGCATCAGGGGGGGAACAGGTTGCAGAGTCGGGCAGGACAGGTGTGAGGGAGGAAATAGGAGGGCAGGAACAGCAGCAGAGCGGAGGGGAACAAGAAGAGAGAGAGAGACGAATAAAAAAATAGGGAGACATAAACCTCATGAAATGGAAACACATTGTAGTGCAGGTAGGTGGTGGGAGCTGGCTGCAGATGGATGGTGAGTTGTTTGGATATGGATGATTAAGTTGTGATACATGATTTGTTATTTTAAAATGTAATTAATTTTTCTTTAATTATACAGATGAGGATGAGAATTGCAGAACTCCTGTCATGTGCATTTTGTAATTATTTGTATCAGAAGATAACTTCCATTTGCAAACCCTGTTTAGCCAGGGGGCGGTGATTTGCTTCACTAAGTTGTGAGTTACCCCCTTCCCTTTTCCTGACATGGGGCAGAGGAGTAGGGAGAGGACATGTGGGGCAAGAAATGATTGAATCTGTCACTACATGCTACCTTTTATTTTTTGTATATTTTTAAAACATTTTTTATTTCTTTAATGTTGTATCTAATTTATTTTTGGCTGTGTTGGGTCTTCGTTGCTGTGCGCAGGCTTTCTCTAGTTGCAGGGAGCGGGGGCTACTCTTCGTTGCCGTGCGCGGGCTTCTCATTGTGGTGGCTTCTCTTGTTGTGGAGCACAGGCTCTAGGCGCGTGGGCTTCAGTAGTTGTGGCTCACAGGTTCTAGAGCGCAGGCTCCGTAGTTGTGGCGCACGAGCTTAGTTGCTCCACAGCATGTGGCATCTTCCTGGACCAGGGCTTGAACCTGTGTCCCCTGCATTGGCAGGAGGATTCTTAAGCACTGCGCCACCAGGGAAGCCCCTACTTGGTACCTTTTTTTTTTTTTTTTTTTTTTTTTTTTTTGGTCCGGGGCCCTCTCACTGCCGCGGCCTCTCCCGTCGCGGAGCACAGGCTCCAGACGCGCAGGCCCAGCGGCCATGGCTCACAGGCCTAGCCGCTCCGCGCCATGTGGGATCTTCCCGGACCAGGGCACGAACCCGCGTCCCCTGCATCGGCAGGCGGACTCTCAACCACTGCGCCACCAGTGAAGCCCCCCATGGTACCTTTTAAAAGGAACATTAAAAGTGTTCATTTTTTGTGGTGGGTTTTCTTTTCTTTTTCATCTCTTTACATATAATTATTTTTGTAGTGTGGAATAAATTTTCATTCAGTTTCTACTTCCCTATAAATAATCATTAATTTCTGTAACAAGCTTTGGTGGTCTTCTATAATCATGTCAAGTCATTCTTTTCTAAACATGATATATTGTCAAATTTTTAAAGCTTTGACACCACAATTATTAGATGAAAATACTCACAAATTATTTCTTTTTAAAATGTGTTTCAGATTTCTTGGAGGCCTGCCTGCTTTCTCCTCTTTATCTTTTGTACTGGAAAAGCTCTTTGGTACGTAACAAATAATTTTAGACTGTTTTGGTGGACACTTGGTAAAGTTGTCAATGATCTTTTATATTAACAGTTAAATCCTAGTTTTATCAGTTAGTCTAATATTTTGTTTTCTCCTTTTCTTGTCTTCTGCTAAGAGGAGGAGGAGGAAGGGGAAAGCAGAGGAGTCAGGAATGACTCTTTCTCAGGTAAAATCATATTTTTAATTGATTCACAGTGTGTCCTTGTGAAATGCCCTTCTTTGGACTCGTTAATCTTCCCTGACTCTGAAGTATCCTGCCTGACAGTTGTACATCACAGTCACCTGGGTCCTTCCCTCAGTCCCTGTCGTCTCCACTCAGATTTCACACCCATGGGTTGGAGATGGGGTGTCAGTGCTCCTGGGCAGCAGGGATTGTTGAGAGGCCCCATCTGGATGCACTGTCTGCTCTCTGTCAACCAGGATAAAGAAGCTGCACATGCAAGTCAGGTATTAATATGCACAATACCTGGTAAAATCTGGAAAACAGAACAATAAGGGGGAATTTTTTTTTTCATGGCTAAGAAATTTATTTAACCAGACAATGAAAAACCAATAAAGGGATCAAAGTCAAGAGTGGTCTGATCACAAGGACACTTTCCAGTTTTAGCATATGTGCTGCTGAAGTGAGCACAACAAGGACACTTTGAGGAAGGAAGATTATAGGCTGGCTGATCTCACCCCTAAATATAAATGCAAAAATCTTAAACATAGCATTAGCACACTATGTCATGGGTCTCAATTATTTGTCTCCCCATCCTATGGGAGAATTATACTTCTAATTCTCTATGGGCATCAGGCATGGTCAGAGGACTTGCTTAAGCCAATAAAATGTGAGCAAAAGTGACCCACGCCGTTTTCAAGCCGAAGCTTTAGGAACCATTTTGTGGTTCTACCATGGATCCTTCTGTGATATGAGTAGGGTGTCCTAGATAAGGACTGCTCTACCCTTTTGGGTTCCAGAATGAAGAAAATGTGAATATTGCAGCCAAAATTTAACCTGAGCACGAAATAAACCCTGTTGCTCCAAAAAAAAAAAACAGTCATCTGATCAGATTTGTGTTTTAGGACATTATATTGGCAGCATAGTTACCTGATTTCATTTATCTAATTGCCTGAAAGAGACAATAGACATCATTTAGGTAGGGATATGTTGAAAAGCTGATCTCTGGTGGCCTTGGCCTACAGAGGCTTGAAGCAGAATCTCAGCTCCCAGCTGGAGGTTGAAGTCAGGTTGTGGCAGTGAGAGTGCTGAATCCTAGCCCCTAGACCACGAGGGCCAGTGGCCATTGACAAGGCCCCTGGCCCGAATTCGTTCATAGAAACGAATTGCGACAGACGGAAAGTAGTGAAGCAAGTAAAGTGTTTATTAGGAGGCAAAAGAGTACGTCTGAATAGACACACATGGGCAGGCTCAGAGAAAGAGTTGTACCTTTGTGGTAGTTTGAATCACTTATATAGGGCATTTCTTCTGGGTTTCCTCTGGACAGTCATCTTGCTTTGCCTGGCTCCGAGTCTGCATTTGGTTTATCCCAGGGTCCTCTCCTGTGTGTGCACGAGTCTCTCAGCCAAGGTGGATTCTAGTGAAGAGGCATTAAGGGGAAATTTGTTCTGACTTACTCAGAGACAGTTGAAGCTAAAGGAGCAAGTCACTGACTTAATCTTAATGACTGGGAATGGAATGGAAAGTTCAGAACCTTACATCAGTGACAGAGGGTGTTTTCTTCCATCCTTGAATTTAAACCATGAAATCAACCTAAATCTCTGACAGTTGGACATTCTTTAAATCACCTTCATCACCTCCATTCCTCAGAGGCTGACTTTACCTGTGGATTGTATCCTTTGAGAGAGAAGTTTTTACCTTTAATGTAGGTAAGGTTCCAGCTTCATTCTTTTGCTAGTAGGTATTTTCTCAGCACCATTTCTTATTGAGACTATCCTACATTTTGTGTAGTCTTGGCACCCTTGTCTATGCATTTTACATATATTCCAAGGATTATTTGAGTTTTCTAATCTGTTCCATTGGTTTATGTATCTGTGTTTATGCCAGTAGCACATCATGTTGATTACTTTGTAATAGGTTTTAAAATCTAAGAATGACTGCCTTCCTCTTCTTTTTCAAGAGTATTTTGGCTGTTTGCTGCTTCTTGACATTCCCTATGAATTTTAGCATGATTTTTTTTTCTATTACTGCAAAAATTGCCTTTGAAATTTTATGTAGGGATTCCGTTGAATCTGTAGAACACTTTGGGTAATTTGGTCATTTTGTTCTTTTTTTTTCTTTTTCTCTTTTTTTTTTTTGGCTGCTTCACAGGGCTTGCAGGATCTTAGTTCCCCAACCAGTGATTGAACCTGTGCCCCCTGCAGTGGAAGCTCAGAGTCCTAACCACTGGACTGCCAGGGAATTCCCTAATTTGGTCATTTTAAAAATATGAAGTTCCCAGGGCTTCCCTGGTGGCACAGTGATTGAGGGTCCGCCTCTGGTGCAGGGGGCGCGGGTTTGTGCCCCAGTCCGGGAGGGTCCCGCATGCCGCGGAGCGGCTGGACCCGTGGGCCATGGCCGCTGGGCCTGCGCGTCCGGAGCCTGTGCTCCGTGGTGGGAGAGGCTGCAGCTGTGGGAGGCCCACGTACCACACACAAAATATATATATATATGAAGTTCCCAATCCATGAGTACAGGGTGTTTCCATGTATCTCTATGCACTTTTTTGTAGAACGTTTAATACTTTTCAGTGTACAAGTCTTGCACCTAGTTGGCTGATCTTTTCCTAAGGATGCTATAGGATTGTTCTCTGATTTTCTGTTGACATTGTTCATTGTATATGCAGCCGATTTTCATGTGCTGACTTTTTATGCTGCAACTTTTTTTTTTTTTTTTTTTTTT
>NW_006783279.1:641301-647150 GCF_000442215.2 Lipotes vexillifer
TTTTTTTTGCGGTACGCGGGCCTCTCACTGTTGTGGCCTCTCCAGTTGCTGAGCACAGGCTCTGGATGTGCAGGCTCAGCGGCCATGGCTCACGGGCCCAGCCGCTCCGCAGCACGTGGGATCTTCCCGGACCGGGGCACGAACCCGTGAACCCTGCATCGGCAGGCGGACTCTCAACCACTGCGCCACCAGGGAAGCCCTGCTGCAACTTTTTTAAAGTTGTTTTTTGAGGTAGTTTTCTCTTGGAATCTTTTTGCTTTCGATATGGAAAACCTTGTCACCTACAAAAAAAAAGATAATTTTACTTCTTTTTCAGTTTGGATAACTTCGAATTTTTTTTCGTTTTTCAATAACTCTAGCTAACTTGTTCAATAGTTTCTTGAACAGTAGTGCAGAGTGTGCATCTTTCTCCTTTGTTGTTGTTTGATTTAGCAGTGTGGACTTCCCATTTAGTACATCTTTGACTACCTGCTGTAGATTTTGGCACGTTGTTTTTATTTTCATTCAGATATTTAAAAAATTTCCTTGTCATTTCTTCTTTGACCCATTGCTTCTTTAAGAATGAACTGTCTAATTTCCACTTTTGGAGCATTTTCCTGTTTTCATTCTGATCTTTATTTCTGGTATCATTTCACTGTGGTTAAAGAAGATACTTTTTATGATCTGAATCTTCATAAATTTGTTAAGATTTGTTTTATTGTCTAGCATGTGGTCTGTCATGGGGAACGTTTCACATGTGCTTGAGAGGGATGTGTTTGCTGCTGTTGGGCGGAGTGTTCTGTACATGTTTGTTAGGTACAGTTGTTCTACAGTGTTGTTCAAGTGCTCTGTTTCCTTATTGATCTTTTGGTTTCCATGCATTGGTAAAACTCAGGTATTGAAATCTGATACTAATATTGTGCTGTTATCTCTTTCCATTTTTATTTCTGTTAAGAGCTTCTTCATTTTGGGGGGAGCTCTGATGTTAGGTGTATACATACTTGTAATCATTATAGCTTCCTGGTAAATTTACCCTTTTCTCATTTCATAATGTATTTTGTCTCCTGTGTTAGTTTTTTCCTTAGTTTATTTTGTCTGATATTGTGCAGTCACCCCTGTTCCCTTTAGGATTGAATATCTTTTTCCATCCTTTCACTTTTCGCCTTTCCATGTCCTTAGATTTGTGAATGTTCACAGTTGCAGCTCTGACACACTCTCTGTGTGTCTCTTGCTCTCTGTTTTCTCCTGTTACTTCCGCTAGTGGTCCCTGCCCAGGCACACTGTACAGTGGTGAAAGGCAGGAGCCCTGGCCAGCCCGTTTCACTCCACTGTAACTTCAGGAGGAATTAATCAAGTGTTTCCTTCTGATCATGATGTTTGGTGGAATATTCTTGCTTAATAACAATATTTTTTTCCTTTTTTTTTTTTTTTTTTTTTTTTTTTGCGATACATGGCCCTCTCACTGTTGTGGCCTCTCCCGTTGCGGAGCACAGGCTCCAGACACGCAGGCTCAGCGGCAATGGCTCACGGCCCCAGCCGCTCCGCGGCATGTGGGATCTTCCCGGACCGGGACACGAACCTGTGTCCCCTGCATCGGCAGACGGACTCTCAACCACTGCGCCACCAGGGAAGCCCTGTCATGATTTTTAATAGTCCAATAAGTTTTAAATTTTACTATCATGATAATTTTATTATTAATCTGTGCAAATAATGTATAATAGTAATAACTTTTCCAGTTTTGAGTCAAAGGTATTAGTGGAGAAAAAAGAAACTCTTTTGCCTTTGTTAATACCTATCTAAGGCTAAATGGACAAAATCATAGTTTTTAATATAGTTATTATATTGAGGTTGGAATTAAAGTATTCTTCTATTTTTTCATGTCTCTACTGTTATTTTTCAGTAGCCCATTATGGAATTATGTGGACAAATGCAGTTGAGTGCAATTGATAACATTTTCATTGTCTGGAAGATCCTGAAATGCACATGAATAAAAATGATGATGAAAAAATTGTCTGAAAATTAGTCCAGAGAATACTCCTTTCATTTCACTTGATATAGTGTTGACATGTGTGTGCATACATTCATGGATGTACAATTCCATGCTTTAGATAAAAGTCATCATGATTTTGAAACTATGTATTTTACCTGTTTGCAGTAGAAATTATATTTTTAATATATTCCATGATCTTGAATATTTCTATACTATTATGTTAATGGTTTAAATAGTAATACAATTACTAACATTTTGTGTTCATATGTGCGTGCACACATGTGTAATGGCCTTTTAGGCCGTTCCACATTGTTCACCTTGAACTTCATTCACGTTTTCTCAGGGAACTGTCTGGCAATGTACTTTTTTTTTTTTTAAGCTTCCAAGAGCATTTTGTTTATTTAACCTCCTCCTTCTCCTCTCAGTAGCACTTAGGATGAACACAGCATTGTTCTGAGGGCTTTAAGAATATTAATGTGTTTAATTCCCATGCACGAAGTGGGTCCTAGTTATTACCCTCATTTTACAGTGGAGGAGCCTGAGGTTCAGAGAGAGGTTAAGAGACTTGCCCAAGGCCACACAGCTGGGATGTGGTGTGGCTGAGACTCGAACCCAGGCAGCCTAGCCCAGAATCTTGAACACACCACCCTGAGCTCTTCCCACAGACAGATTCATGCTGATGTGAGCGCTGGGCAGCAGTGGGCCCTGGTGCTTGGTGTGGAGTCATCCTCGCTGCCCCTCACACAGCCTGGTGGGGCTGGCACTGCCTTTCCCAGCATGCCCCTGCCTCACTGACAGGGCCCCCAAGCCCCTTTGGTCCAACATAGGCCCCTCCAGACCGTTGGCCACCAGCAGCTCCACCAGGGGACGCTGTGGTCCCACGTGAGCCACTGCGTGTTTCTTAGGCAGCTCCTGTCTGCCCGCCCGTTTCTCCCTCCCTTTGCCAGACAGACTGGCATTTTCCATCCCGTTCACACACCCTGGGTGCTCACCCCTTCCGTGGAAGGGCAGTGACCTGTGGGAAGCTACAGTCAGATGAGGAGGCTTAGGGCAAGGCTCCCTCCAGGAAAACGGGCTCTCCTTCCATCTCCTCTTTTTCCTTTTCCTTCTAAAGGATCCCAAGGGCAGAGGAGGGTGGGGTGGGATTTGAGGGGTGTTGGGAAAGCCCTGAGATTCTGGCAATGTACTTTTAATGCTGTATGTTACTTAACTCTTTGATTTTAAACTTCATTTCCAAAGTCCAACCTTCGGAGTTCGGCTGCTTGCTGTATGATTCCTTAGATTCTTGACCTGAGTCGAGTTTCTCAGTATCTGACACAGTTTTCTCCTCTGCAGTATCAGAACAGGTCTTTAATGAGCTGTGTTGTTGATAACAAGTTAATACAAGTAAAACATTTAGTGTAATGCATACCACGTAGCAAGTGTTCAAACAGTGTTGTCTTTGCTGCTGTTATCATCATGATAGGAGGTTTTGAGCTTTCCTTAAACCCACTGTGGACTCTTTCGTCTCTGAAGACACCACTCAGGCTCCTCCCGGTTTAATTATCCCTCAGTGTGTAGAACATAATATTTAACACTTCCATATAGACAACCCGGCATTGAATTTTTATTTGTATCTGTTTCATGTATTTCCTACAAAAATGATAAATCTATATCTATTTGAAGGGTATCGTAATCTCTATGACAAAGCATAAGAAATTAAAATTAGACACACGAGTAGCTCCAAATACCTTTAAATGACTTTCAGAATACATACTTTTGCATAGCACAGGGAGATCAGCTTGGTGCTTTGTGACCACCTAGAGGGGTGGGATAGGGAGGGTGGGAGATGCAAGAGGGAAGAGATATGGGGATATATGTGTATGTATAGCTGGATCACTTTGTTATAAAGCAGAAACTAACACACCATTGTAAAGCAATTATACTCCAATAAAGGTGTTTTAAAAAAAAGAATACATACTTCAACCTAATTGATCTTTTCACCTCTACTCACTTTATATGCAAATAAGAACTCTGCTCATGGCCCCTTGGCGAAATGTTTTTTTTAATTTAAGGCACGGTTGACCTTCAAGGATGTGGTCGTCGAATTCTCTCCAGAAGAGTGGGAATGCCTGGATCCTGCTCAGAGGGCCTTGTACAGGGACGTGATGGTGGAGACCTACAGGAACCTGATCTCTGTAGGTGAGGATAACTTCACTCCAAAAGTTGGGAGGGTAGTTTTGCATTTACCATTGTTTGCCTTTGGGGATCGCCTGCCTTCCTTAACTGAACTCAAAGTCGTGTTGACCGGGCAAGAAAAGTTTTGTGATGTAGCATCAGGAGTTTTGGGGGTTTTTTTTTTCTTTTTTTTTCCAATTTTATTTATTTATTTATTTATGGTTTCGTCGTGTCTTGGTTGCTGCCCGCGGGCTTTCTCTAGTTGCAGTGAGCGGGGGCTTCTCTTCGTTGTGGTGCGCGGGCTTCTTGTTGTGGTGGCTTCTCTTGTTGCAGAGCTTGGGCTCTAGGTGCGTGGGCTTCAGTAGTTGTGGCACACGGGCTCAGTAGTTGTGGCTCACAGGCTCTAGAGCGCAGGCTCAGTAGTTGGGGCGCACGGGCTTAGTTGCTCCGCGGCATGTGGGATCTTCCAAGACCAGGGCTCGAACCCGTGTCCCCTGCATTGACAAGCGGATTTTTAACCACTGCGCCACCGGGGAAGTCCCAGGGAAGTCCTAGCATCAGGAGTTTAAACATGCCCTTTCTTCAGATGATCTGGCCACTTCATGATATACCAGGAGTTTTTCCAGTGCTTGACTGTGTCTAATGCCCAACCGGAAACTTTTAAAATATTTCATTCCCTGTGCTCTACCCCTGTGCTTTTGATTCAGTACTTCTTGGTAGAGAGCTGGATATCTGTATGTTACATTGTTCCCTCTGCATTGAGAAGGAGGCAGGCAGTGGCTGAATTTGTGAAACATTTTTCCAGACCCACCTGTAATGTCCTCACTCTCATGTGAACAGAGAGCTGGAATTCTGGAAAAGCCACAGCAGTTGACATTTCTTTTGATAGGCAGGAATTTCTATTTTTGATGTGAGTGTTATTTGCATATTTGAGCAAGAGGAAGCACTCTGGACTGTGAAGAGTGACATGAAAATAGCAAAAAAACCAAATGGGTGGGAATGAATCGAAATTTGAGCACAGATCAGATCTCAGAAGGGCAGAGAGGAAGCCACAGCATTAGTAGTGTTTGGGAAAGTCTACCCAGATGGAGAATACTTTGGGAAAACAGAAGTTTATTTGTTGTCAAGTCTGAGAGGAAATTTTTCTTCTCCCTGAGTTATCACTGTCTCTCAACATGTAAAATGTATCATGTCACCCTCCAGTGGTGCAGGATCTCCATCAGCAACAAAGGCAGTCTTTATCATGGTCTACATCACTTGGCCATTTGGC
The DNA here is from genome assembly GCF_000442215.2 of Lipotes vexillifer. Lineage (NCBI taxonomy): Eukaryota > Metazoa > Chordata > Mammalia > Artiodactyla > Lipotidae > Lipotes > Lipotes vexillifer. The sequence goes on from NW_006783279.1 coordinate 646,698, forward strand.
TCCTGTGGACTTGTTATTCTTTGATTTTGAGAGGCACGAAGAGGGTTGTTTTAAAGAAGGGTCTATTGCTCCCTCAGCTCTCCTTTTGGACTTGATTCCCTTCAATGCTCAGTTCTCAGTTCTGGCACCTCAGAACCTGCATGGAGCTGTCTCAAGCCCTGTCTGCTTGTTTAGATCCCTCAGCCATTTTTTCTGTTCTAACTTGGCCACACATATCACGGATGTATGTAATAGAGAGGTGCATTAGGTCTTCTGTAACTGTTACTTAGGAAAACTGTAAAGACGGTGGACAAGAGAGATCCTCTTTTTAATCCCTAGTCCCTCCTGGGGAGAACATATGAATATTTCTGACTAGCTTGGAATCTGTGGGTCAAGCTCATGATTCCATGTCAAGGACTCATAATATCTGAACCCCATATCTTGTGTTTTTTTCCTCTATTAGTGCTCTACCTT
>NW_006783279.1:647160-675130 GCF_000442215.2 Lipotes vexillifer
AAATATATATTCTTTCCGATTTCATATTCTCCCACATTTGCTTGATTTTGCCTGTGAAACTTATTTTGAAATACATACTCCCAGGGTCTGAAATTTTATCCCATTTCTTTGCTGTGATAATGTACCTGCAGTTAATGGACAATTTCTGCTGGACACTGTGGAATGAGTTTGCTGTGTAACATTAAATTCTTTTTTAAAAATAAATTTATTTATTTTATTTATTTATTTTTGGCTGTGTTGGGTCTTCGTTGCTGTGCGCGGGCTTTCTCTAGGTGCGGCGAGCGGGGGCTACTCTTTGTTGTGGTGCACGGGCTTCTCATTGCAGTGGCTTCTCGTTGTGGAGCACGGGCTCTAGGTGTGCAGGCTTCAGCAGCTGTGGTTCACAGGCTCTAGAGCGCAGCCTCAGTAGTTGTGGCACACAGGCTTAGTTGCTCTGCAGCATGTGAGATCTTCCCGGACCAGGGCTCGAACCTGTGTCCCCTGCAGTGGCAGGCGGATTCTTAACAACGGCACCACCAGGGAAGTCCCAACATTAAATTCTTGATGGCAAATACTTTCCCTCATTGTTGCAGTATTTCCTGCTACGTGGAAAATCACCACTAGATAGTTAGTAGCGGGGTCAGCATGTTCTAGGATGCAAAATAAAGACTCTGATTGATAAGTCTTTCCAGTTCTTTTTCTGGTTTTGAGGAATGTTATCAAAGCATGTCTCAATAGCACTGTGACAATGTTGTTTACATATACTACTGATCATCCCCTTTGATCCTCAAGAAATGGTATAGGAATTTCTCCTAGAGATAACATTGTCCAAGTTCACATCCTCAAGTTAGGCTATTGACTAAACTGTTGTTGATGCCATATTTTTTGTCACCTGTGTGCCCACTGTTCATTCTACATCCACCCTTAATTTTGCAGCATCTTAATGAGGGAGCTTGGGAATTCCCTGGCAGTCCAGTGGTTAGGACTTTCACTGCCGAAGTTACGGGTTCAATCCCTGGTCAGGGAACTAAGATCCCACAAGCCACGCCGTGGTCAAAAAACAAAAAAAAAAATTGAGACAGCTTATGAAGTGGAGTGATACCTTCAATGATGAACCATCATTTGTTTTGTTTACAGCACTGCTACTTTCATTTGGTACTTTTCTATGCATAATAAATGGTCTTGATTTTATTTCTTTAATCATCAGGTCTGTGTATTTGATGTTGCTCTTAGTGGTTTTGTTTCCTATTTCCCATGTGTGGTTGGTTGATTGGGGAAGAGCCAGCCCCCTTATGGTAGAATTGGTGATTAGTTCTTTATAGAGTTCTTTATATAGTCTCGATATTCTACTATGGCATAGATCATTTGTAAATATTTTCTCCCATACAGTAGATTACTTTTGACTCTACTGAGTGCTCTAACGCACAGTAGTTTATAACTTGGAGGTAGTTCAAATTGCTGCTTTTACTTTGTCACCTGTGATCTTTGTGTTATGTCTGATAAATCATTGGTGAATGCAATGTCAGAAAGCTTTTCCTGTATGTTTACTTCTAGCAGTTTTATACATTTTGGTCTTTGGTTTAGGTCTTTCATTAGTTTTGTGTATCATATAAGTTAATGGTCCAACTTAACTGTTCTGTATTTGGATAACTGGTTTTCTCCACATCTTTTTTTTAATAGACTGCCCTTCCCCCGTTGAGTTGTCTTGACTGCCTTGTACAACATCATTTGACCATGTACAAGAGTTTTTTTTTGGACGTCTCTGTACTATTCCACCAGTCTCTCTGTCTTTATCTCTGTACCACAGTGTTGTGATTAGTGTAGGTTTGGAGTAAGTTTTGAAGTAAAGACATGTGAGACCCATGACTTTGTTCTTTTCAAGCTTATTTTGCTGTTCAGCATCTTTTGAGATTCCAAATGAATCTGTAGGGTGTATTTATCTATTTCTTCAAGAAATGCTATTGGGATTTTACCAGGGAGTGGGTTGAATCTGTTGGTCACTGTGGGTAATATTGACATCTTGACAGTATTGACTTCAAATACATGAATTTAGGATATCCTTGCATCAATTTGTGTCTTTTCTAATATTTTTAGCCATGTTTTTAGTTTATGGTGTACACATCTTTCTGTCCTTTTATAAGGTTATGCCCAAGTGTTTAGTTTTATTTTATTTATTTACTTATTTTAAAATTTTGTTTTTATTTGGTTGCACCAGGTCTTAGTTGCTGCTCACCGGCTCCTTAGTTGTGGCAGGCAGGCTCCTTAGTTGCGGCATGCATGTGGGATCTAGTTCCCTGACGAGGAATCGAACCTGGGCCACCGGCATTGGGAGTGTGGAGTCTTGACCACTGTGCCACCAGGGAAGTCCCCTTGTTTTATTTTCTGATGTTATTGTAAATGGAATTGTTTTCTCAATTTCTTTCTTGACTTTTCATTGTTAATATGTAGAAACACAATTGATTTTTGTGTGTTCATTTAATATCTTGTAATTTTTCTGAGTTCATTCATTATTTCTAGCAGATGTTTAGCAGGATCTTCATGGTTTTCTACATATTACATCATGTTGCTTTTAAACACATGATTTTGTTTCGTTTTTCTATTTTAATACTTCTGTGTCTTTTTATGCCTCTTTGTTCCTGCTAGGATTTTCAGGAATAAGCTTTTAGAAATAGAGCAGATGTATCCTCTTCCAGTTTCTGATTTAGAAAGAATGCGTTCAGTCTTTGACCAGTGAGCCTGATGTTAGCCGTCGGCAGTTAATATAGGTCCTTCAGTGTGCTGCGGTTTTATACCAAAAGTTTACGTATCTTGAACCACCTTACGTTTCAAGAATATATCACCTTATGTTATTTTATATAATCCTTTTAGTGTGGTGTTAGTTTTAGTTTACTTTTTTTTAATTAGGTAATTAATCAATTGATTTATGACTCTGTTGGGTCTTCATTGTTGCGTGTGGGCTTTTTCTAGTTGTAGTGACCAGGGGCTACTCTTTGTTGTGGTGTGCGGGCTTCTCATTGTGGTGGCTTCTCTTGTTGTGGAGCATAGGCTCTAGGTGAGCGGGCTTCAGTAGTTGTGGCACGTGGGCTCAGTAGTTTTGGCTCATGGGCTCTAGAGCACAGGCTCAATAGTTTTGGTGCATGGGCTTAGTTGCTCCACGGCGTGTGGGATCTTCCCAGACCAGGGATTGAACCCTTGTCCTCTGCATTGGCAGGCGGATTCTTAACCTCTGCCCTAGCCGAGAAGTCCCCCATTTCCTTTTGATGGCCTTATTCTAGTTTTTCCTTCAGGTTTCAGCTAAGAACAGTCTTGCACGTCTCATGGAATATTATATCTGTTCTTTGTGAAAATATGCATGGAAATGGGACTCAGGGAATATTGAATTTGATACCCTACGTAGCAAATAATATAATAGATGTACAACTGCTTTATATCTAAAATATTCTATTTGCTCTCTTTTTAAATCTCTTTCATTTTGGCCGCATAGCCATAGGATAATTTCCACAGTTAAAAATTGAACAGTATTGTGTTACTTGCTAAGCCAATTTTTCTTTTCTTTTAACCTCCTTATTTTTAGTTGTCTCGTACAGTTTTATTCACACATATATGCAGTCACAAGGAGTGATACCCCATGTTTATTATTCCCTGTGCTTCACTGAGGCCCTTATCAGTCCTGGTCTTTCTTTACATGGTCCCTTGATGCTGACAGAAACACTGTCATTTGCTCACATATTTAAGTTGTTCTCCTGATCTCCCCAGTTTCCACAGCATTTCTTCACCCATCACTCCACCTTTCTCATTACTCACACTGTAAAAATGATCCCCTTTCATCCACTGAACAACTTTCTCAGGATACGACTTAAATTAATATGTGCAACTGTGATGACTCAGAAACCATTTGAAGGAGGGATTGCTGAATAACAGTGTTAATTACACAGCTCACTTCTTGTTGCATCTCCTTTGAGTTTTCCTTTCAAAACTACTGGTATTTGTATGTTGAGTCTTAATTTGTATATGCTTTGTGGTTATGGTGGAAAAACTTTTTTTTGAGAGCTAATACAAGTTTTTCCAATTGAATGTTTTGTCACAGTGTGTTTGCAGGTAGGCTGCCCTAAACTTAAGTTGAATTACGTGTAATCACTGTTTCTTTAGTAAAGAATCCTATTCTTTAGTGTTCCTAAAAATCTTTAACATCATGGTTGAGAAGTTTCGTAACTGTGTTTGATAAAAGTATTACTTTTGGTGTAAAATCATATATTCACCATGAAACATTTATTCATGCAGTGTAATGAATAGTATACCTATGGTCCTTTTTATCTTGTAGATCTCTCTCATATACACGTGATCAAGAAATTACAACTAAAATCAAACACTGATATAGGAGAAATATTCCAAACAGTGATGTTGGGAAGCCATGGAAGCTGTGAAATCAAGCATTTTTACCTATGGGAAATACAGGAGAATATGCATGACCTTGGGTGTCAGTGGAGAGATGATGAAAGAAATTACAAAAATATCCCTACATCTCCTAATGAAGATGTCACTTATAGAAGAGTTCAACATGGTGGAAGGGATTCAGGAAAGAAGCCGATTGCAAATAGGCTGGCATTAAGCTTTTCGGATGAACTGCGTATGTTTAAAAGTAAACAGAAAATTTATGAATTTCAAGCTGATAAGAGCATCAGCAATAGTACCTCATTTTCACCATCTCGAGAAATTTCTCCTACTGGCCAATTCACAATTTCTAATATACATGGGAGTGATTTTATGCATTTTTCAATACTGACAGAAGACCAGAAAGCACACAGGGAAAGTCCTTACAAATGTAATGAGTATGGCAAAACCTCTCCTAAGGGCTCAAACCTCAGTAGATATCAGAGAATCCACACAGGAGAGAAATTGCGTAAATGTGATGTGTGTGACAAGGTCTTTAGTCGAAATTCACACCTTGTAAGTCATAAGAGGGTTCATACTGGAGAGAAACCTTATAAATGTAATGAGTGTGGCAAGAGGTTTAGTCAAAATTCGCATCTTACAAGTCATCAGAGAATTCATACTGGAGAGATGCCTTATAAATGTAATGTGTGTGGGAAGACCATTTATTCTGCCTCAGGCCTCAGGAGACATATGATAATCCATAGCGAAGCTAAACAATATAAATGTGATGTATGTGGCAAAGTCTTTAATCAGAATGCAGTCCTTGCAGTTCATCAGAGAATTCATACTGGAGAGAAACCTTACAAATGTGGTGAATGTGGCAGTGTCTTTAGTCAAAAAACACACCTTACAAGTCATCTGGTAACTCATACTGGAGAGAAACCTCACAAATGTAATGAGTGTGGCAAGTTTTTTCGGGATAAGAGAACCTTTACAAGGCATCAACAAATTCATACTGCAGTGAAACCTTACAGATGTAATGAGTGTGGGAAGTTCTTTCGTGAGAAGCCAACCCTTACAAGGCATCAGCAAGTTCACACTGGAGAAAAACCTTACAAATGTAATGAGTGTGGCAGAGTCTTTAGTCAAAATTCAAACCTTGCACGTCATCAGAGAATTCATAATGGTGAGAAACCTTACAAATGTAACCAGTGTGGCCAGCTCTTTAATCGAAAAGGAAACCTTGCAGTTCATCAGAGAATTCATACTGGAGAGAAACCTTACAAATGTAGTGAGTGTGGCAGAGTGTTTAGTAAAAATTCAAACCTTGTGTGTCATCAGAGAATTCATACTGGGGAGAAACCTTACAAATGTAATGAGTGTGGCAAAGTCTTTCGTTACAAACAACGTCTTCGAATTCATCACAGACTACATAATGGATAGAAACCTTGCAAATGTATTGAGTGTGGAAAAGCCTTTACTCAGGTCTCAACCTTTGCTACACATCAGAAAATCCATACTTAAGAAAAACCATATAAATGTGTTGTATGTGGAAAGGTCTTCAAAATTCAAACTTGAAAAAAAATTAAAATTTGAAAATTCACACCTTACAATTCTTTGGTGAAATCACAGTGGGGAGAAACTGTACAAGTATCACGAGTGTTGTAAAGTTTTTGTGTGTGCAGCCTCTCTTACCGCCAGATAATCTATAATGGAAAGAAACCTTGCAAGTATAATGACTGTCTACATGTGTTTAGTCAAAATTCATACCTTATAACCTGCCCAAGAATTCATACTGGAGAGAAACCTTGCAGATGTAATGAGTGTGGCAAATTCTTCAGCGTGCTTTTAAGCCTAACTGAACATCAGGTAATCCATGATCTTGAGAGAGTTTAACAGTGTAGTGAAGTGTCAAGGCATTTAGTAGGTGTCCACATTTTCGGCTTTATTAGAATACTTATTCTGGAAAGAAACCAGATAAATGTAATTAATGTGTTCAGGTCTTTAGGAAAGGAATTTATTCACCAAGTAATTCATTCTGGAGATTACCTCACAGATGTTATGAATGGGAAAACCTTTCCTTGGGGCTAACAGCTCACAAGGCATCAGATAATTTGTGCTGGATTGTTATGAAATTATTCCTCCTACGTTTGCATCTTTGCCACTGTACTATTGTCTGTCCCAGAGAAATCCCTGTTTGAGGTGGGAGCACTTCCCGCACTTCTCATAGACTCTGCCTCTTAGTCTCAAACAGCAAAATACTCCTGATTGCTTCCTGGTGCCAGGACTACCTGCTTAGCATTTTGTAACAGTGTTTGGGGGAGAAGGTGACAGCCAGTCTCTGTGATGTGTTTGTGATTCGGACGTAACCATTTTCTAGAACTGCAATATAACTTCAGCGGAAGTGCAAGGATAGTGCACACTTTGTGTGGTGAGAATGTTTCTGCAAAACTTTGTTTCCAGTTGCCAATTCCCTCAAACAACTACAAGTTGCTAATGAACATCACTGCAGTGTAGCAGAGACTCTTCCTTTTCCTTGACCCCCTTATTTTCTTAGTTTACACATTTTTCTTTTACTTTCTTGAGCTTTCACCAATATGATATTACATTTTAAATTTCAATTTCATTTGTAAGTTTCTAGTATATAGAATTGTGATCGATTTTTGCATGTTCTACTTGTGTCCTGATACCTTGTAAATTATTCTTTTTCCAGAAATGTTTGTAGGTTCTTTTGTTTTTCTACATACACCATGTAATTAAATTTCCTATTTATGCTGTACGAAATTACCACAGAGTGCCTTAAGTAAACAAATTTATTCTCTTCTTTTTCTGTCCAGAGTTGTAAATGGACCCAGAGCACTGGGCTCTTTTGGGTGCTTCAGGTCACAATTCGTTTTCTTTCCTTTCCTGAATTCCAAATATCACTTTCATACTTATCCTCATGGTCTTCATGTGGGTTTGCACGACACACTCTTAATTAATCAGTGCTTTTGTTTAGTTATCTTCTTTTCATTTGAGCATTTCCTGAACACATCGTTTAAATTAGGCCACCATCTCAGTCTATCATTGTATTAATATATATACCTCTTCATCGTACCTAACACAGTCATATCTTATTTAATAAGTGCTGACATTCCCTTATACAGTATAAGCTCCTGAAGGCAGGTTATTGTATTTCTTCCTGCATATTCAGTGATTGGACTCATTCCCCATTGACAGAATGAGTGAATGTACTTTATGAGTGCAAAGACGGTTAGTGTGATGGATAGGATCATAGATCAGTAGGTCAGATGGTCAAATAAACGTGATTATATTTGTGGACTGAAATGTAATTGTCCTGTACTTTAGAGCCTAATGTTCTGAATATTTGTCATAAATTCTCACACCATAATTTGTTCACACATGAATTTTCCGCAACACGTGCTAAACAGTTCTAGCTCGTGAGTGAAGGGATGTCTTCATGAAGTTTTCTTAAGCCACAACATTTTAAATTCAAGATTCTTTCTCAAATGCTCCATTCTGTCCCCATCACTAAATAACAATCCTATTTCTTAGGTCGGACAGTTTCTATTTGTGATAGATTGCCTGGAAAACAGTAACTGAAAGAAATAGGTTTATCATTCTCACCTAACAGGAAGTCCAGAGGGTGCTGTGTTGGATGTGATGGGTCCTCTCCCTTCTTCCTCCATGACCACTTAGTCTTCAGTGTTTGTCTAGCAAGCTGGCTGCTGGATGACTAAGGAGAATGATCATTGTGACGTAAAATCCTTTTCAATTTTAGATTTTGTCTCCTTTTCATAGAAATATTAATTTGAGACATCTTTTCCCAATATATTAACAATTTGTGTTCAATATCCACCATGATTTTAATATGAAATGTGAATTTTCAAGTTTCATATTTCTATCTCAAGAACAGAGATAGGTAAAGGGAAAAGGTGTTAGGGCCAGATTGTATCTATGGACTTTGTTCATTTTCCTGATAGTGTAATATTCCGCGTAACACCTGGCCAGTCTGCCCAGTGTTCCAAGTGTTGGGCAAAAATTATTAGGCCCGTAGTGTTTTCTAACTCACAGATATATTTCCTTGCTGCTCTGATTCTAAATACAGTGAAATAATCCTTCAGTTTTAATATAATTCTGATTCTGGTATCATGATAAGAAATAAAAGAATCCTTTATTTTTTCTGGCCATACTGCGTGGCTTGCGGGATTTTAGTTCCCAGACCAGGGGTCGAATCCTGGGCCCATGGCAGTGCAAGCGCCGAGTCTTAACTGGAGCAACAGGGAATTACCCCAGAAGAATCCATTTTGAGATGTTTTCAATTCATGTCATCCTACCTGAAAGTGAGAGATATACCAAAGGCTTGTAGTTCAGAAATACTATTTATTTTTTTTGGCTGAGTTGGGTCTTTGTTGCTGCGTGTGGGCTATCTCTAGTTGCGGCGACTGCGGGCTACTCTTTGTTGCGGTGCGCGGCTTCTTGTGGCTTCTCGTTGCAGAGCATGGGCTCTGGGTGCGCAGGCTTCAGTAGTTGTGGCATGCTGGCCCAGTAGTTGTGTCTTTCAGACTCAGTAGTTGTGGCTCACGGGCTCTAGAGCGCAGGCTCAGTAGTTGTGGCACACGGGCTTAGTTGCTCCACGGCACGTGGAATCTTCCCGGACCAGGGCTGGAACCCATGTCCCCTGCATTGGCAGGCGGATTTTTAACCACTGTGTCGTCACGGAAGCCCCATATTTCTTATAAATCGCCATATCAGACCCAGAGATGCCGCTTTTAGAAAGGCACACAAGATGTTTGAAACCACGTATCCGCATAAGCATCTTATCCAAGACTCAACGTGCAGTAGACTTCAGGATATACATCTTGGTGAGAATCCACACAGGGCAATATGTTTGCTAATGCTTGAACCTGAAGATCAAAACTGTGGAACAGGTCTTCCCTGGTGGCACAGTGGTTAAGAATCTGCCTGCCAATGCAGGAGATACGGGTTCGAGCCCTGGTCCGGGGAGATCCCACATGCTGTGGAGCAACTAAGCCCGTGTGCCACAACTACTGAACCTGTGCTCTAGAGCCCACGTGCCACAACTACTGAAGCCTGCGCGCCCAGAGCCCCGTGCTCCACAACAAGGGAAGCCACCGCAATGAGGAGCCTGCGCACTGCAACGAAGAATAGCCCCTGCTCGCCGCAACTAGAGAGCCCACGCACAGCAACGAAAACCCAACGCAGCCAAAAATAAATAAATTTATTAAAACAAAAAAAAAATGAATGTAGCGTTAACGCCGGAGAAGAAGCATTCAAGTGTAATGAATATTGTAAAGTGTTTCATCAGACATCCACGTGTTTGGTATAATAAGAATTCTTACAGGTCAAAGTATACAGGTATACTAAACATGAAAACCCTTTTAAGAAACAGTCCGTCCTCAGGGGTCACCAGAGAACTTATATTTGTGAGAATCCTCACAAATATAATGAATTTGGTGAATATTTTGAGCAATTCTTCAATAGACCACACCTCAGGGAATGCATACTAGGACTAAATAATCCTTTAGTTGTCTGAGATTAATGTGAGTTATGACATACTTCAGAATCATTACAAATCACAGCATGTTAAAACTTGTGTATGAGAAGAGGAAGGAGATAGGTGGAAATGGCCCATTATCTTCAGTGTATGAATAATTATTTGAGTTTTCTTGAAAAGGCTTAATGACTATGTCTTTCAATCTGAAGGTTAAAGTCTGTTGATCTTATGCCTTCATTACAGGCCTTCGATGATTGTTTCTGGGAAGGAAGCAGAACATAAAGGGGCCAACTTCGTTAGGCGTGGTTCCTTCACATCCATGTTCCCTGGAAAAACGAAGACCCTGAATGATCAAATTCAGTAGTGTGAATTAGTGGCAGGGCGGGGCAGGGAATAATGTAAAATTATGACATGACTCGTCGTGCTTATTACGTTCAGGGAGCCCTTCTGTGGATAGGCCAGTGTGGGTTAGAGGACAGAATCCTCTACCAATTGACCATGAGTAAAGCAGGCAGGACATTAAGGGACTGGGCTTTTCATGGCAGGAGAGCGACAGGTTACTAGGGACTGATTATCAGGTAGATATAATGCACAGGAAAAGTTGGTCACTTTCTCCATTGGATGGTGATAGCAGTCGTGTACATCTATGTTTAAAGGAAAATTAGTTTTATTCTTTGAAATTGAAGAGAGAACAGTTACGTTGAGAGGAAATTTAATCAAAATAGTATGTGTGTGTATGTGATTCGCCATTTAACTGCTGCCATTACATTTTGCTGTTGTTTTATTCTAAATGTATCATAGGTCTCTTGTTTTAATTCCTAAAATCACATGAAATATATATATATATATATATTACAAATACATACACTGCAAGTATACCCATTACAATCTTCATTCTGAAGTATATTTATTCAGTAAGGTAACTTTCATCTGATTTTCAGGTGTATTTTTTTTTTACAACAAGATATCAATAGATGCTATATATAAGATTTTACACTTTGTTTTTTATGTATAATAGAGATCGTTTCAGTATAATGACTTTCTGCACTCTTTTAATACATTTTTACACACAACCATGTGTTCCCCTAATTTCTCAGCCCTCTTGCATCAAGGCCAGGTCTTGAGACCAATTTTGCCCAGTTGTTTGTTCATGGAAGTTGTGTGTTTCTCATTTGAATGAGGAAATCATTATTTCTTAAACATCAGGATATCACACCCAGCAATTCTACTTTTGAAAATATACCCAAGAGATTTGAAAAGATTTTTTTCATGAAAACATCTTGTATAGCATTGATGATGTGTGGAATCTAAAATACGACACAAATGAACATACCTAAAAAACAGAGTCAGTGGTATAGAGAACAGACTTGTGGTTTGCCCAGGTGGAGGGGGGCAGGTAGCGGAGGGTTGGATTAGGAGTTTGGGATTAGCAGATGCAAAGTAATATATAAAATGGATAAACAACAAGGTCCTACTATATAGCACAGAAAACTATATTCAATATCCTGTAATAATCCATAATGGAAAAGAATGTGAAAAAGAATATGTATATGTGTAATTGCATGTGTCATTCCTCTTTGTACATTTTCATGTGACGCAAATTTGAAAACAGCCCCTTGATTTATGCAACCTCCAAGCATTTCACTGATGTAAAGGGAGAAATAAAAATTAAATATATAAATTGGACAAAACAGTATCTTTGAAAAATATAATTATATGATTGACAAGATGAGATTCCTCAAAACCTGAAAGTCGAACTACCATATGACTCAGCCACTCCACTCCTGGGTACATTACTAGGAAAAAAGAAAATGCTAATTTGAAAAGATACAGGCACCTGAACGTTCATAGTATCACTATTTACAGTAGCCAAGATATGGATGCAACCTAAGTGTCCATCAACAGATGAATGGATATGGGGGAGTTCCCTGTTGGCCTAGTGGTTAGGATTCCAACAAACGTATTGTGCAATGAGATTTCTGTGAATCAGGAAGAGGAATGTAGTATGTATATTATTAGCAGGTGGAAAATTGTGGTCTTTCCTAAGCAAGACATCAGGAGTTTACTCTTGAATAAACATTCACTTTTGTATAAGAGAGTCAGATTCCATATTTGAGGTCTGACTATAGACACCTTTAAGTCTAACTACAAACTGTTCCTCTTCTGCTCATGTGAGCAGGGCAGGCTGATGATAAAGCTGAGTGCGCCTTCCCTTGGCAGTAGTTGTAGGTTCACAGAACAAGCAAGTACCATCACCTCAGCCCGGTCCTGTATCCAGAGTAACACAAGCCCATCAGCGTTCTCTGCTCTCTCTACCATTTTTAAAAACTTGGGAAGTCTACCCTGCTCTCCCCAGAAGGCCTCATTATGTAACAAACATTTTCCTAACACATTATTTATTTATTTTTTGCCGCGCCATGTGGCCTTCAGGATCTTAGTTCCCCAACAAGGGATCGAACCCAGGCTCCCTGCAGTTGAAGGTGAGCTCAGAGTCCTAACCACTGGACCATCAGGGAATTCACTCCTAACACTTTAATGTATGGAGTCATCGGTCCTTCCATCGAATCTAAACTTTGAGTGGGGATCCATCCTTTTCCAATGGAGAAAGCCTAAGTACAAACTAACAAAAATGTGTTGGGAGAGTTAATAGGTGAAATTTCTAGTTTATCTATCAAAAACTCCCATTGTGTATGTTCATTCTTAGAGAAAAGTCATGAACATTGATCTTTTTCAATTCTCTCACCCCCTTACCCCTTTCTGGAAATCATATGTTAGTTCTATGAGTCTCCTTTCATTGTATTTTGTGTTTTTTGTTTCTTAATTTTTTAGATTCCATATATAAGTGAAACCATGTGGTATTTGTCTTTGAGTTTTTTTCTCTTAGCATAGTACCTTTTTCATCCATCCATGTGTTTGCAAATGGCAAGATTTATTTTCTGGCTGAGTAATGTTCCATTTTATATATATACACGACGTTTTCACTATTCATTCGTCCTTCCATGGTGCTCAACCCAGTCTTCACATTAGATGGATGAGGCATTTTGCATAGACATGTTTTGTACCCTCTGACCAGGGATTCCCCTTCATGTAGTCAGTGTAGGACCCAACCTCAATCATATATATATATATATATATATATATTTTTTTTTTTTAGAAGATGTTGGGGGTGGGAGTTTATTAATTTATTTATTCGTTTTTGCTGTGTTGGGTCTTCGTTTCTGTGCGAGGGCTTTCTCTAGTTGTGGCAAGTGGGGGCCACTCTTCATTGCAGGGCACGGGCCTCTCACTATCGTGGCCTCTCCTGTTGAGGAGCACAGGCTCCAGATGCGCAGGCTCAGCAGACGTGGCAAAGGGGCCCAGTTGCTCCGTGGCATGTGGGATACTCCCAGACCAGCGCTCGAACCTGTGTCCCCTGCATCGGCAGGCGGACTGTCAACCACTGCGCCACCCAGGGAAGCCCTCAGTCATATTTAAGGTGCCCCAGGCGATTCCAGTCTGGATCCATCATTGAGCATCATGACTCTGAGTCCCCCCATTCCTGAGGGCTGAGATCTGGGCTGAGGGTGAGGGGCTCTGCTCTGCGTGGGGATCCATCAGGGCCTGGTCTGTGACCCAAAGAGGATTGTTGGGTCCAGCTGAGGTTCCCTCTGCTTCTGTGTACATGATGCCTCACCAGGAGGGGAGTGAGATCTGAAGGAAAGGGTGGGAAAACTCACCTGTTAGTCTCTGTAGGAGTTCACTATTCTGCATCCCTCCTGGGACAGTGGGCAGCAGAGGACTGTCTATTCCACATGCTGAGGGCTTCCCTGTGTGTGTGGTGGTGACTCAGGAAGGGGGTGTGTTGATTTTAAGCATTAAACAGCATCTTTTCCACTTTCAAGATCGACCTCTAAAGACTCACGTTTCCTGGGTAAGAAGCCCGGAAGAGGAGGGAGAGGAAAGCAAAGGAGTCAGAAATGGCTCTTTCTCAGGTAAAGTCGTATTCTCAGCTGATTCTTCTGTCTGTCCTTCCTGAGATGCCCTTCTTTGGACTCACTGATCTTGTCTGACTGTGAAGTGTCCTGCCTGATACCTGTACAGTCACCGTCAACTGGAGCCTACCCTCAGTCCCAGTCATCTCTAGCGTTTAATTTAACTTTGTACAAGTGTAAGGTTTCAGAGTTGATTTTGGGAAGAGATTTAAAGGTCTACCTCGAACCTTTTATTTCATACACTTCCAGTCAATTCGGTTGTTTTCAACATTCCTGTTTAGGTTACTAACAAAAAATTTATTATACAGAGTTATTTATCTCGCCGCCAGTTTGGTTACAGATAGAACATAAACTTATGTGGCCAAAAAGCCCAGGTTGAATGAAAATTATATGCCTGTATTATTTTTAGTTTTGATAACTCTAGAGATATGTCCCTTTTAATTGTACCAAAATCCTTAAGCTAGCTCCCATTTACTGAACTTTAATCACACATTGCATGAACTTGAAAAGCATTTTGGATAGGTTTCTATTATATTTCTTTAATTCATATAACTGCTGGTTTGCTTTTAAGCCTATTAAATAGTTCTTTTACAAATTAATTTTAGCAGCAACAACCTGAGTGAGAAAAGAAAAAAAAATACCGCACATTTACAAGACATACATACACATGTATAGAAATACACATGAAAATACAGACAGATAGAAACTAAAAATACATATTTTCCTTTAACTTTTAGCCAGGTCTCAGATATGAACTTAAAAAAATAGATCCAGTTTGTGGTTCCGTGGTGTATGAATTCTTTTAAAGCCTTTTTGAAGTCAAGTCATCTTTTGGAAGCTTGTGTGTACCAGTCAACGAATGCATTACATTCTCTACAGAGAGAATTGGAATCCTCTCTTATATGGGGTGCCTCTTAAGGTGGAATAATTTAAAACAATGGCTCTCCCTTTTCAACTGCATGGGTGACTTACCAAAAGACCTTAACAAACAGAGCATAACAAAAAGCAAGGTTTCTCTTGGGAGTTTTGAAGTGTAATGGCTATTATCAAAAATGTATAGCCATTGCTAAGTTATCTTAGAAACATTATTTTGGGGATTAGTATTTCAATCCTCAGAAGCTCTCTGTTTAAAGGGGCAGGTTTTTGCAGAGGCAGAGAAAGAAAGATGGCATCAGGGCAGGGCCTGAGCACCAGACTGTTGCCTGGGTGGAGTCTGAAACAAAAGGTTCTGAGGAGACACACGAGCTTTCAATTTGCAGGAGGAAAACACTAGGAACACAAGGCTTCAGAAGTTATTTTGTTCATTTCTAGTTTTTCGGTTTTGGTCAGTGCAGAAAAGTATATAGCAAGTAGGCAATTTTAGAATTTTGTGCACGTTTGGAAGCTTCCAGGTACCAATGAAAATAAATATTCCATTCATTTTGTTTAATTTTAGAACTTCAGTCCTCAAATTTAATGCTAAGGAAAACGAGTTCGGAGAGATGGAAGGTTATAATGGCCACCGTAATCCTGGATTACTTTTAGTTTGTTCAATGCACTTAGTAAAATTGTGCATGTGGACTTTTCATAGTTTTGAAACGTAAAACAGGCTGGACTCCCTGAAAGAAAGCTGCCCTCAAAACATTTAGATGAACAGGATCCCATTTCCTCAAGTTATCCTGGAATCGCAAGAAAAGTGCCACAGTTATAGCCCAGATTTTTAAAAAAATTGAAAAAAATTTGTATCCCAGTGAGCTCAATCTCCAAAAGACAACATTGCTCCTGGGTGCTTCAGAAAACAAATGAGTGCTCACCAAGGATGAAGCCTTGATACAGAAAGAACAAAACCTGAAACTGTGTCCCTTTAAAACTAATTTCCCCTCCTGAATTTGTGATTAGCCTCTCTATCCAAAACTTTATTCCCTTTCTTGTCCCTCCCCTGTTCTCCTGACTGAAGAGTATCAAAGTAAAGGGGAAATTAAAACCAAGGAGGACACTGCAAGACTTTTCTGAGTACAAAATCACCTCGGTGTCCCCTGTTCCTTTTTTGTAGAAAAACGGTTTTGGTCTTCTATACCTTTCCTGAATTCCAAAGAGCAGTCTCAACCAGTTAATGATTAGAAGAATAAAGTCAAAGGACTCCTAGTTCCTCCTGAAGTGATATAAAAAAGAATCTGAAGCATATCTTTGAGTTGCTCTGCAGAAAATAACAACTTCCCACCAAGTGAGGATGGGGATGTTGACTGAAAAAAACAAGTACAACGTGAGAGCTTTGAGTTCAGTTTTGTTTTTTTTTTTCTTTTTTGCGGTACGCGGGCCTCCCACTGTTGTGGCCTCTCCCGTTGTGGGGCACAGGCTCCAGTCGCGCAGGCTCAGCGGCCATGGCTCACGGGCCCTGCCGCTCTGCGGCATGTGGGATCCTCCTGGACCGGGGCACGAACCCGTGTCCCCTGCATCGGCAGGCGGACTTCCAACCAGTGCGCCACCGGGGAAGCCCTGGAGTAGACTGTTTTAAAGAATAACGTAGTTCTTATAAAGAGAAAAAATATTTTTTCTGTTTTTTTGCTTTCTCATTTTATGGTATCTATATGAGATGATGGGTGCTTACTAAACCTATTGTGGTAATTATTTCAATATATGTAAGTCAGAATATTATGCCCTACACCTTAAACTCATACGGTGATTATGTCAATACAAGTTGGGGGCGGGGGAAGGTGGTTTTAAAAGTAAATAAAACACTTAAGAAAAAAAAGCAAGAACAATGCAATTTATAACAATTTAAAAAAATACACTGCATTTTTTACAGCGATGGTTAGTGACAGAAATTATCACATGCTTTAGTCCTCCAGTCTCAGACCCCAGGTTTTGTCCCCGAGTCTCTGGAACCGAGAGAGAGTGTTGAGTTTGGCCTCTTGGCTGAATGAGTAATAGAAAAGTTGTTCTGTACGGTGTCAGTATGAAATGGCCCATTCTACCTAGGGAGAGTTTTGTATTTCTCATGCTAGTGTGTAATACAGAGGCAAGTCCAGCTCTTGTTTCCTTAAGCTACATAAATTAATTGTAACTGCAGGAAATTTTACGGGATCCAGCCACTGTCCCACAGCTACCACTTGCAGACCGTTTCCAACCACTGAATTGCTGGAGCATCAGAAGCGGGACAATGCGAGCAACCTGGTGGCAAAAACAGCTTTTTACTGAAACCATTCTCAACTTGTTAAGAGGAAACGTCTTAGCTTCCGACGTAAGTATCACACACAACTGTAAGCTTTTACGCAAAACGGCTCAAGACAGTAAGTTAAAAAGATTACTTCCAAGACACGGAGAAGCACCGCCTCCTCCCGGCCTTCTGCCCCGCCCTCCGTAGGTCTGTGCGCAAAACGGGCTCCGTCGTCGCCCCTCCCCTCGGCCGTAGCTCCCCGCCCAGGCTCCGCCCCCGGAAGCCCGGCTTCCTGCTCCACGCTGGTTATTTTTTACCGAACCGGAAGTGGGGGGCGCGGACAGAGGGTCGCACAGAAGCGGTAAGTCCCTCTTTTCCAGTGTAAATCTGCGCCGCGTGGGCCCCCCCTTACTCCGTCCTCAGGGTCCTGAGTCACTAAGGACCTAAAATACCAGCTCCCGGCCCTGCGTCCCCAGTACATCCAGACGTCGCCGTTACGGGTCGGGTATCTTTTCATTTGGGTTTAAATTTGCTCTGAGGCTGGTCTCTGACCTTGGCTTTTCTGCCTTCGGTCCACGCAGACACCTACTTTCGCTACATTTTCCTGCTTAAAACCCATTACTAGGGGGTGGGGGGTGAACCCATGGAGGCGGAACCACCGTAGTCACAATTCGCATTAAGATGTACGATCTGTCAATACTAGAGCCAAAGGGAGGCAGAAAAGACCAAGTATGTCTCAAAGGCGAACCTGCTTCCTGCGCCTTCTCAGCCTGCCTTTGGCTCTTAGGCCAAGTCTCCAACCACTGACATGTTATGGTGCCCCCTCCCTTATGTAGCTCAAATAAAAGAGGTAAAAAACCATCACACACACACACCCACACCCATTACTACCTCCGCTTCCCCCTCCACCCCCCATATAAAGCCCTCTTCCTTGAGGTGGATTCGTGCCCCCCAGCCTCGCCCTCTCGGCCCCTGGAGGGCAGCGCCGGCCGCCCCGCTCCCGGAGAGGCCGCGTCCTCTCCCCGGTCCTGGGGTTCTGCAGAGCCCGCCCCTCTCCGGAGACCCCCTCCCTCCCACCCTTCTGCCCTCGAGTCTCCTCAGCCCGGTCTTTCTGCCACACAGGCCTCCCCTTCGTAGTCACCCCTTCCCCTCACCCCGCGTAGGGGGAGGTGATCTGGGCCAGACGTGGTGGTGGGAAATAAGGGGCAGTAGTACTTAGAGATTGTCGACTGAAAAAAAATGCACAACGTGAGAGTTGTGAGTGAAGTTTTGTTTCTGCAAAATGAGGACTATAGCCCAGGAGACCGCATTTCAGATAGCTCTGAGAAACTGATTTTAGTGACCGGAGCATACATGCAGTCAAGCACATCTTTTTCTACAGAAGGTTGCTGCTAGTCTCGTGAAGGTTTCTGCTAGTCACAAGGAGCAGACGTCACCATGAAGGATTTTAGTGTTTTCCTAGATACGAGGAGATGCAAGAATTGTGTGGGAAATGGTCAGCCTTGACAGCAAGCTGCGGACATGCCAGGCATGCCGCCGCTGCTCGAAGGGACTGTGCCTACTTGTTCCCCTCCTTGTTCCATTCCATGGGACATAAATCACCAGGGCCCAGAGATCAGAAAGAATGTAAAATGAGACGAGCAAAGCTGTCTCCCCCCTGCACGTGCAGGTTATTTTGGATGATTCTGGGTTTATGGGTTTTCTCCCAGGGAAGTTAACCTTGAAGCCGAGACAGTCTGTAGATAATGTAAACCACTATCTGGCAACCTCCCTTTTTCTAGTCTATATAATCTGCAACTGTAGCATAATAAAATTTGCCTTGCAACCATCAGTTGTCTTGGTCCTCTGACCCCATTCGTCGGTGTTACTTCAGTTCCTTACCCCTTTCCTTCTGACCCTGGGCAGTGAAATCCTCTTTCTCCGGCTGGCCCGCGGCAAATTGGGCTCATAAAATTTTCTAAAAATATCTAACTATCTGAAGACCTATTCTGCCAGTTTTTCCCAGAGCACAGAGTGCCTTTTTCCTGATGCCCACCCTGAACTCCCTTCATGGGGTGATGAAGGTCAGCAACTGCGGCAGCTCATGATTTAATCCTTGTAGAGGTAGATGCCAGAGGCCAGTTTGTAGTTGGGAAACTTTGGGCAATCCGAAAGGTTGGGGAGAAAGAGCATCAAGAGGGAGAACAAGATGCAGAGTAGGGGTGGGACAGGTGTGAGGGAAGAAACAGAGTGGAGGCAGGAACAGCAGGAGAGCGGAGGGGAACAAAAAGAGAGGCAGGGGGCTTCCCTGGTGGCACAGTGGTTGAGAGTCTGCCTGCCGATGCAGGGGACACGGGTTCGTGCTCCAGTCTGGGAGGATCCCACATGCCGTGGAGCGGCTGGGCCCATGAGCCATGGCCGCTGAGCCTGCACGTCCGGAGCCTGTGCTCCGCAACGGGAGAGGCCACAACAGTGAGAGGCCCACGTACTGCAAAAAAAAAAAAAAAAAAAGAGAGGCAGAAGCATAGAAAGAAATAGGGAGGCAGATAAACCGAATGAAATGGAAACACAGTAGTGCAGGTAGGTGGTGGGTACTGGATGCCGATGGATGGTGAGTTGTTTGGATATGGATGATTAAGTCATGATGTATGATTTGTGGCTTTAGAATGTAGTGAATTTAAAATCTGTTTAAATTATACATATGAGGATGAGAATTGCAAAGCTGCTGTCTACAAGACTTGTGCATTTTGTAATTACTTGTAATTACAAAGAGAAGGTTCCTTTGCTCTGGCACATGAAAAATGGTCCTGGTTTTTTAAGTTGGAGGGATGATAAGGGTGAGCTCTGCCCACTGACCCTTCAGGCAACCTTTTCAGAATTCACTTCCACCTGATTCTCTTCACTAAATTCAGATCTTCTCAGAAATGTCTCCCCTCTGGGCTTCACGGACCCCACTTATAACATGGAGACGTGAAACTAGACTAGGAACTCTGGATTGTGAACAGTACCGACCCACAAAATGATTGGCCAGGTTAGGTGTGTGTCTGTGTGTGGAGGTTCTTTTTGGAGAGAGTGTCCATTTGTATTTAGAACCTGAATTTGGTCCCAGTCCTCCCAGAATGAAAAAGAAAAACACAAATTCTAGAACCGAAACAAGAACATATGCTCAGAGTAAAAGTTACCAGAGTCAGACATATTTCTCTGCATTCAGTGTAACCTAAAGAGAGTTTAGAGTTTATGCCAGTTCTGGCCCTCAGACCTGCACTGGCTCTTGTTTGTCCTCAGGACAAATCCCGACTCCTCCCTGTGGCTGCTCAGCCCTGTGTCATCCTCAGGGCCCTGCCAGTGTCCCCAGCCTCATCCTGGGAGCTGACCCTGTTCTCATGGTTCACTCTGCCCTGGGCACTTTCACCTTTTCTCTGTTCCCCCCAATTTTTCTGTCTCAGATCTTAGTTCCTGCTCTTACCTTTTCCCTTGAAGTCACCATAGCCCAGGCCCTTTGTCCCCCTTCAGGTCTAGACTCAGATGTCCTCCCATCCCCTCCTGACAACCTCTTTCACAATACCCAGGTTTTATTGCCTCTGTGTCAATCACCCTTCCCAGAAATGCCCTTCTCCATTGATTATTTGAAGTCTTTGCCGTTTTCCTTTCATTTAAAGGCTCACAGTGTTCCTCTTCTTTCCAGGATGGCTGCAGTATCTCACTGTGGGGATGTCTTTAGATGCTGGGACTGTGGGTTGGGCTGAATAATCCTCAGGGAAAACCACGGGCACAGGGTAGCCCCTGCTACAGCCCCCTGGTGTTCCAGGCTGTGCACATCCGTGACCAGTTGCCACCTTGGTCAGGAGCTTTGCCTTCCAGCAGGTCATCTGCACAGAGTCAGGGTTAGTGATTTCATGGTGTAAGGGTGAACAGAAGGCTGGAAACTAAGGGGGCATGTGGTGGCCCCCCTCAAAGAGCTAGGGTATCTTTTAATTACCTATGAGTGGGGAGACAAGAGACAAGAAGCTTGGGGACCATCTGTCTTTGAGACTTCCTTACTGAATTCAAATGCCTTTGTAAGTGCACTCTATAATGTCCCCAGCTGCTGGCAAGGTTTCCGAGGAGGGCCAATGTCTTGACCTTCATATTGAATGCCCAGTGTCCTTTGGGTGGCATCTTGTGAATATTCCTGTTGGAATGTGTTTTTTTTAATATAAATTTATTTATTTAATTTATTTATTAATAATTAAATGGCTGCATTGGGTCTTCGTTGCTGCGCATGAGCTTTCTCTAGTTGCGGCAAGTGAGGGCCACTCATCGTTGTGGTGTGCGGGCTTCTCATTGTGGTGGCTTCTCATTGTGGAGCATGGGCTGTAGGTGCGCAGGCTTCAGTAGTTGTGGCACACGGGCTCAGTAGTTGTGGTTCACAGGCTTAGTTGCTCTGCAGTGTGTGGGATCTTCCCGGACCAGGGCTCGAACCCGTGCTTTCCCCTGCATTGGCAGGCGGATTCTTAACCACTGCGCCACAGGGGAAGTCCTGGAATGTGTTTCTGAGAGGTCTTCGTGCCTTTTAGCCCTGTTTGCCCATGAGTGCATGGGGGAGAGGCAGAACAATTGGGAAGTTGGAAGGGAGGCTGTAAGGGTCTGCTGGAGGGATTGGGCAGCAAGTGGGGGCTTCAGAGTTCTCCCCGTGAATTGTTTGTGCACCTGTCCCTTGTGGACTCAAGGGGTGTGTGGAACTGTTGGCAAGTGAAGTCTTCTTTCTGGATGGAGCACCTGGAATTGCGTTTATGGGTAGTTGCGGGGTGCATTGTGTGGTCTATGAAACCCTCCTGTGGCTAGATGTCAAAGGAAACATAATTGTTATAGTGAGGGAAATATATGCAGTCCAATGACCATTACTGCATTATTCACAGCAGCCAAGATGTAGAAAGAACCAAAGTGTTCTCTGATAAATGAATGGATATAGAAAATTTATGTCTGCCATTAATTATGACATTATTATGACAGAAAAAGACACATATTTAATGCGGAAACTAAAAATGTGAAACTCATGGAGCCATAGAGTACAAAGGTTGTTAGGAGTTGGATGGTGGGGTTAGTGGGGAGATACTGCTCAAGGGTTACAGAGGTCCAGTTGTGAAATAAGTAAGTTCAACATGGACATCTAATGCCCAGCATGCTGACGGTCATTAATCACACTGTGTTTCCATATACTTGGAATTTGCTGAAAGAGTAACACTTAAGTGGCCTCACTACACGGAAACAAAATGGTAATTGTGAGTTGATGGAAGTGTAAATTACTTTTTTTGACAATTATTACAGAGTGTCTACATCTGTCAAATCATTGTATGCTTCATACATGTACCGTTGTTATTCGTCAGTTACACCTCAGTAAAGCTGGGAAAGAATAAGCAAGTGGGGGCTGTGCTGGGCTTGCCTCCTGTGAGTGGTGCTCAACTCAGGCTTCCCGTTAGATCGATGTGATATTTTTCACGTACATGTTTTATACCTTACTCTGACCAGAGATTCCCCTTCAGATAGTCCAACCTCAACAATATTTGAGGTGCCCCAGGATGTTCCATTCTGTATCCATCACTGAGCATCAGGACTCTGAGTCCCCCCCGTTCCTGAGGGCTGAGATCTGGGCTGAGGGTGAGGGCTCTGCTCTGCGTGGGGATGGATCAGGGCTGGTCAGTGACCCAAAGGGGATCGTCGGGTCCAGCTGAAGTGCCCGCTGCTGCTGGGTACGTGAGGGCCTCACCAGGAGGGGAGCGAGGTCTGAAGAAAGGGTGGGAAACTCCTGTGTTGGTCTGTGTGTGGGAGTTACTGTCCTGAGCCCCTCCTGGGACAGTGGGCAGCAGAGGACCGTCTGTTCCACATGCTGAGGGCTTCCCTGTGTGTGTGGTGGTGACTCAGGAAGAGGGTGTGTCGATTCTAAGCATTAAACAGCCTGTTTTCAACTTTCAGGATCGACCTCTAAAGACTCCTATTGCCTGAGGAGGAAGCCCTTAAGAGGCGAAAGAGGAAAGAACTGGAGTCTGCAATGGCTCTTTCTCAGGTAATGTCATATTCTCAGTTGATTTTTCTGTCTGTTCTTCCTCAGATGCCCTTCTTTGGACTCGGTAAACTTGTCTGACTCTGAAGTATCCTGCCTGACACCTGTACATTTACACCCACCCAGGGCCTTCCCTCAGGGCCTGTCATCTCCACTTAGATCCCGTCTCCCCATGACCCAGTGACCTGGAACTTCTGAAGAGGCTCCGCTGGGTGTAGTCCTGGGCGGGGCTTCACCCCCATGGATTTAGTCAGGGTGTCAATTCTATTGGCCAGCAGCAGTTGCTTAGGGCCCCATCTGGATGCACTGTCTGCTCTCTGTAAACCAGGATCTAGATGGTGCACATGAAAGTCGGTATTAATGTGCACAATACCTGGTAAAATCTGGAAATCAGGCCAACTAAGGGTAACTTGTTCTGACTTATTCAAAGGCAATTGAAGCTAAGTGGGCAAGTCACTGACTAAATCTTAATGACTGGGAATGGAGTGGAAAGTTCAGAACTAAACATCAGTGATAGAGGGTGTTTTATTCCATCCTGGAATTTGAACCGTGAAGTCAACCTAAACCTCTGACCGTTGGAAATTCTTTATATCACTTTCATCACCTCCATTCCTGAGAGGTTGTCTTTTTACTCTGTGCATTGTATCTTTTGACACATAGTATTTACCTTTGATGCAGGTTAAGGACCAGCTTTATTTTTTTGCTTGTAGATATCTAGTTTCTCAGCACCATTTGTTATTGAGACTGTCCTTTCCCATTTGTTTAGTGTTGGCACCCTTTTCTATACATTTTCCATATATTCCAGGGATTGTTTGAGTTTTCTAATCTGTTCCATTGGCTTATGTATCTGCGTTTATGCCAGTACCACATCATCTTGATTACTTTGTAATATGTTTTGAAATCTAAAACTGATGGGCTTGGTCGATGGCCATGATCTTCAGGTCCAAGTGCTTCCAGCCCTGGCCCCGCCCCGGACAAGGGTGGCTGCCTGCTGGATCACTTCGGTGAATGTAAAAGCTTTAAAGAGAATTTCATGAAGTGTCTCCAGGGCAATAGTTTTGACAATACTTTGCAGAAATGAATCAAAACAATATATTTAGAATGAAGGATGGAGAGGCAACTGATATTACAAGAACCCCTGGCAAAACTGGAATTTGGAGATTTGTTTGTTTTGTTTTCTTTTCTTTTTGGCCATGCAGCGTGGCATGCGGGATCTTTGTTCCCTGGCTGGGCAACGAACCTTCATCCCCTGCAGTGGAAGCACTGAGTCTTAACCACTGGACCACCAGGAGGTCCTGGGGTTTGGAGATTTGCTAGAAAATCAGAGAGAAAAACTGAACCTTGATGGGAAGAAGACTGCAGGACAGTGTGGGGTCATCTGGACGACGTCACCGCCTTGATGACCTTGCCACTCCAAGGGCGTGCTTGTAGGTACTGTGACTCAGGAAGGGGCCTTGCGGATGCCCGAGAGATGCCGCTGAAATCAAGACAGACACCCCACCCTGGTAATGGCTCGTCTTCTAAGAATCCCCAAAGGATTTTGGAAAACCATTGTCCCTTTTTAGATTCCCATCTTCCCCCAGGTGTGTTAGGTTTTCTCATTAAGTCCTAGTGTGTGACAGGGCTCCCAGGGAGGTAAGGTGCCAGGTGACATCTGCGTAGTGAATGGAACTTTGGGCTCCTTTGTGGTGCTGGATTCACATCACAGGCTCTGTGTCTTTTCAGTGCTAATGTGCTAAATGTTCACGATTAGCGGTCTGTTATGTAGACAGAGATTGTCAGGAAAACTTTTCGTAGCAAATGGTTTCCTCTTAATACTCATAAATATATATGCCCTTTATTTCTTTTTTGGGTGGGTGGATGCTGCGCTGCACAGCATGCGGAATCTTAGTTCCTTGACCAGGGTGGAAGCATGGAGTCTTAACCACTGGACTGCCAGGAAGGTCCCTGACCTTTATTTCTTTCTTTTCTTTTCTTTTCTTTTCTTTTTTTTTTTTTTTTTAAACAAAAATAGAGGACAAGCTCAGAAGTGGGAAGTGGTCTGGCTTTTGAGATATCTGTCTTCTTGCTTTTTTTCTGGTGATGCCCAAGCACCAGGTATCTTTCTAACCAAGTGTCATTTTCTGATTTGTATCAGACTATGTTTGTAAAACTGGATGTTTAATTTCAAGAACTCATTTGTTGTAACTGCAAAAAAAAATGAAAATAAAAAGACTGACTCTGTCTTCTTTTTGAGGAGTATTTTGGATATTTGGGGGTCCCTTGAGATTCCGTTAATTTTATAATTTTTTAATAAATTTTATTTATTTATTTATTTATTTATGGCTGCGTTGGGTCTTCGTTGCTGCGCGTGGGCTTTCTCTAGTTGCAGTGAATGGGGGCTACCCTTCATTGCGGTCTGCTCCCTGTTAATTATAGCGTGATTTTTCCTATTCCTACAAAAATTGCCCTTGAAATTTTGATAGGGATTCCATTGAATCTGTAGGACACTTTGGGTAATTTGGTCATTTTAAGAATATTAAAATTGGACTTCCCTGGTGGCGCAGTGGTTAAGAATCTGCCTCCCAATGCAGGGGACACAGGTCCAAGCCCTGGTCTGGGAAGATCCCACATGCTGTGGAGCAACTAAGTCCGTACGCCACAACTACTGAGCCTGCGCTCTAGAGCCCGTGTGCCACAACTACTGAGCCTGCGCTCTAGAGCCCACGTGCTGCAACTACTGAGCCTGCACTCTAGAGCCCGTGTGCCACAACTACTGAGCCTGCGCTGTAGAGCCCACGTGCTACAACTACTGAAGCCCGCATGCCTAGAGCCTGTGCTCCGCGAGGAGAGAAGCCACCGCAAGGAGAAGCCCACGCACCGCAACAGAGTAGCCCCCGCTCGCCGCAACCAGAGAAAGCCTGCGCACAGCAACAGAGACCCAACACAGCCAAAAATAAATAAATTAATTAAAAAATATTAAAATTGGAATATTCCAATCCATGAGTACAGGGTGTGTCTCTATTTATTTGTATCTCCATGAACCCTTTTTTAGAACGTTTAGTAGTTTTCAGTGTACAAGTCTTTCAACTCCTTGGCTGATTTTTTCCTAAGTGTTCTGTAGGACTATTCTCTAATTCTCTGTTGACGTTGTTCATTGTGTATAGAAGTGCAACTGATTTTTGCGTGCTGATTCTTGATGCCGCAAGTTTACTAAAGTTGTTTTTTGAAGAAGTAGAAAAAGAAATCTTTTTGCTTTGTGCGCACAAAACCTTGTCACCTACAGAATAAGAAAACTGTACTTTTCCCATATGGATAACTTCGAGTTTTTGGTTTTTGTCCTACTGTTCTAGATAGGGCGTTTAGTATTTTCTTGAACAGTAGTGCAGAGTGTGCATCTTTCTCTTTTGTTGTTGTAAAGATTTAGTAGTGCGGACTTCCCCTGTAGTACAGCCTACACTGCTTGGTGTAAATTTTGATAATTTTGATACGGGTTTTTTTTAAATTTATTTATTGATTGATTGATTGATAGATAGATAGATAGCTGTGCTGGGTCTTCGTTGCGGTGCCCGGGCTCTCTCCAGTTGCGGCAAGTGGGGGCTACTCCTCGTTGCCATGGGTAGGCCTCTCACTGTGATGGCTTCTCTTTGTTGTGGAGCATGGGCTCTAGGCATGCAGGCTCAGTAGTTGTGGCATGTGGACTCAGTTGCTCCGTGGCATGTGGGATCTTCCTGGACCAGGGCTTGAACCTGTGTCCCCTGCATTGGCAGGCAGATTCCCAACCACTGTACCACCAGGGAAGTCCCGGCATGGTTTTTGTTTTGTTTTGGTTTTTGGCCCTGCTGCGAGGCATGTGGGATCTTAGTTCCTTGACTAGAAATCGAACCCGTGCCCCCTGCAGTGGAAGCACAGAGTCTTAACCACTGGACCACAGGGAAAGTCCCTGGTATGTTAATTTTTAAATTAATTAATTAATTAATTTTTGGCTGCATTGGGTCTTTGTTGCTGCACGCGGGCTTTCTCTAGTTGCAGCAAGTGGGGGCTACTCTTTGTTGCGGTGCGTGGGCTTCTCATTGTGGTGACTTCTTGTTGCAGAGCACAGGCTCTAGCCATGTGGGCTTCAGTAGTTGTGGCACTTGGGCTTCAGTAGTTGTGGCTCCTGGGCTCTAGAGTGCAGGCTCAGTAGTTGTGGCGCACAGGCTTTGTTGCTCCGCAGCATGTGGGATCTTCCCGGACCAGGGCTCAAACCCGTGTCCCCTGCATTGGCAGGCAGATTCTTAACCACTGCGCCACCGGGGAAAGCTCTCTTGTAGAGTCTAGTCTTTGACTGGCATTGGTAGTAGAGTAATTCTGGCCTCATAGAGTTTGAAACTGTTCCTTTTTCTTCATTTTTTGGGGGACTAGTTTAAATAAATTTGTTCTTAATGGTTTTCAAATGTTGTCTTGAATTCTGAAGTGAATATATCTGGCTTTCCTTTGTTGAATTGTTTTTGATTAGTGATTCCATCTCCTTTCCAATTACTTGTTTGTAGAGGTTTTAATTTCTTCATGGTTCTGTCTTGGTAGTTAATGTTTCTCTAGGAATTTATTCATTTCTTCTAGTTTATCCAATACTTAGGGATAGAATTTTCATAGTATTTTCTTCTAATTTTCTTGATTTCTGTTGAATCCGTTGAAATTATTTGTAATGTCCGCTCTTTCATTTCTGGTCTTAGTAATTTGAGTCTTTGCTCTTTTTGTTAGTTATTCTAGATATGGCTTTGTCAGTTTTGTTATTCTCTTCAAATAACCAACTTGTGGTGGTGTGATTTTATGTAGTTTTTTTCCCCTATTTTATTGATCTCTAATCTAATTCTTTCATCTACGTTCTGCTAGTTTATGCATATTTTGTACTTGTAAAATCTTTTCTTTTGGATTTTTTTTTTTGAAATTGGTTTTCATACACTTGATAAACCACAACCTTTTCTGTGTACTTTTAAAATTTTCTCTTTCCC
>NW_006783279.1:675140-683550 GCF_000442215.2 Lipotes vexillifer
TACTTATCGATTAATTAGTATATATCATTGTATAAGTTTAAGGTGTATAGTGTGAACTTTTGCAAAATAAGTACCTCGGTGGTGTCTTCACTACATTCACCTGTGACATAATTACAGTTTTTTTTATGTGTCTTGGGAACATGTAAGGTCTACTCTCTTATTGACTTTCAAGCATATAGTATAGTGTTGATAACTGTAAGTACCATCGTGTACATTAAATTTCTAGAACTTTCAACTTACAGCAGGAAATGTATTCCTTTGACTAATATCTCCCCATTCTACCAAGTCCCAGGATTTGATAACCAGTATTTTTGTCTTTGTTGCTCTTTGGTTCTTTTTTTTTTTTTTTTTTTTTTTTTTTTTACACATGAGTTACAACATTCAGTACCATCTGTTCATTCTCTGTGAATTACCTTACAGAGCAGATAACCTCATTGTCCCTCTGTGTTGTTAAAAATAGCAGGATTTTTTTCTTCTTCCTGAGTAAATGATACTACATTCCGTATACCTGCTAGATTTTTTTCGTTTGATATGTTCCCAATAGTGTAATTTCTGCACTGTATAATAACTTTGTTCTTTTTAAAATCGTTTGAAGAAGTTTTATCCTATTTGATTTTTTGTATCTGTGTGTTTGTGTATGGCATAAGTTTATCCATCTCCATTCGGTGGCCTCTTCCAGCTTACCTTCAGGTTTCAGGTAACAACATTCTTTTTTATTTTTATTTTTTTTTGCAGTACGCGGGCCTCTCAACTGTTGTGGCCTCTCCCGTTGCAGAGCACAGGCTCCGTACGCACAGCGCTCAGCGGCCATGGCTCATGGGCCCAACCACTTCGCGGCATGTGGGATCTTCCCAGACCGGGTCACGAACCCGCGTCCTCTGCATTGGCAGGCGGACTCTCAACCACTGCGCCACCAGGGAAGCCCAGGTAACGACATTCTTACACGTCTCCCGGAATATTATGTGTGTTCTTTGTGAATATACGCATGGAAATGGGACTTATGGAGTATTTAGTTTGTTACCTTACACAGCAAATAATGTAATAAGTGTAAACCTGCTTTGTTTGTACAACATCCCCTTTAAAATCTCTTTTATTTCTGTACCATATCAATAGTATAATTCTCACAGTTAAAAAATGGAACAGTATAATGTTACTTGCTAAGCCAGTTCTTCTTTTCTTTTAAGAAAAAGTTCATTCACTCATATATGAAATGAAAAGCAGTGATACCCCATGTTTATTATTCCCTGTGTCCAGTCAGTCCCCTTATCAGTCCTGGTCTCTCTTTATATGGTCCCTTGATGCAGATAGAAACGCTGTCCTTTTTAGTGTTTCTCAAAAATTTTACGTCATGGTTGTGAAGTTTCATAACTCTGTTTGGCAAAAGTCTTAATTTTGGTGTAATACCATATATTCAACATGAAACATTTATTCATGCATTGTAATGAACAGTATGTCTATGGTGCGTTTTAATTTGTAGATATCTGTCATATACATGTGATAAAGAAATTGCAAGTAAAATCAAACACAGATATAGGAGAAGTATTCCAAACAGTGGTGTTGGGAAGACATGGAAGCTGTGAAATCAAACATTTTTACCTGCAGGAGAATATGTATGATTTTGGGTGTCAGTGGAGAGATGATGAAAGAAATTACAAAAATATGCCTGCATCCCACAACAAAGATGTCATTAATGGAAGAAGTCAATATGTTGAAAGGGATGCAGGGAAGAAGCCTATTGGAAATAGGCTTGCGTTAAGCTTTCATGATGAGCTGCATATTTTTAAAAGTGAACAGAAAATTGATGAGTTTAATCAAGCTGATAAGAGTATCAGCAGTAGTGCCTCATTTTCACCATGTCAAGAAATTTCTCCTCCCGTCCCAACCACAATTTGTAATATACATGGGGGTGACTTTATGCATCCTTTAATATTGACACAAGACAGAAAGCCCAGAGGGGAAGACCTTACAAGTGTAATGAGTTTGGGACAGCCTTTCATCGTGGGTCATACCTCAAGAGACATCACATAACTCATAGAGAAGAGAAATTACATGAATGTGATTTATGTGGGAAGGACCTTAGTTGAAATTCAGGCCTTGTCATTCATAAGAATTCATACTAGAGAGAAACCTTACAAATGTAATGAGTGTGGGAAAACCTTTCATTGCAGCTCACACGTCAAGAGACATCAGTTAACTCATACAGGAGAGAAAGTACATGAATGTGATTTATGTGGGAAGGTCTGTAGTCGAAATTCAGGCCTTGTAATTCATCAAAGAATTCATGCTGTAGAGAAACCTTGCAAATGTAACGAATGTGGCAAGGTCTTTAATCAGAAGGGAAAGCTTGCAGTTCATCATTCTTACTGGAGAGAAGCCTTAGAAATGTAATGCGTGTTGCAAAGTCTTTAGACATAAACGACATCTATGAATCCATCGGAGAACATGAAATGGACAGAAACCTTTCAAATACTGTTAGTGTGGCAAGGTCTTCAGTCACAACTCACACCTTACAAGTCACTGGAGAATACATTTTGTGAAGAAGGCTTTCATATTGAGGGTGGCGAAGCCTTTACTCGGGACTCGACCCCCACTGAATGCTTTTTGCATTCATCCTAAATTACTGTGAGATAGTTTATAATTAAAAGAAACCTTCCAAGTATAATGACTCTCTAAATGTGTCTCAACCCTAACTCTAACCTTATGACCCACCAGAGTATTCATACTGGAGAGAAAGTAATGTTACCAATTGGACAGACCTTTCTTGGGAGCTCACATCTCACCAGTCAATCTTCAGGCACTCCATAAGGAGCATAACATTACAGAGGTTCTCCACCTTCAAACCGTTTTTTTTTAAGCACTCCTTAAAATGTGCTCCCCGTTCTGGAATATGCAGTATATGAATATTTCTTCATGTCCTTTTTTGTGTCTAAATAAATGTCATGACATGCATCTTGATTTACATGATGGTAAAATAGGGGTATAGTACACATATACAAAATATTACAAAACTTTAAAATCATACAGTGTCTCTTTTGTCCTTTCTGCACTCAGTGCAATAATTTTAAAGGATCAATGTTCATGAGTTTTCTCTTTAAAATGAACACTATACAATGGGAACATTTTTCCTTGATAGATAAACTGTAAATTTCATACATTCCCCTTTAAAACATTTTTTTTTTAAGTTTTTGCTAGTTTGTACTTGTGACCATTCAGTGGAGTAGGATGGAACCCCACCCAGAGTTTGGTTTGGTTAGTGAGACTGATATTAACATGTCTTGGATAATTCAGCTCAGTTATTGTTTACTAATTTAGATTCATTACATCCTGAATAGGTCCTCACTGTAGGATTACATGAAGACCTACCATCAGGTTGGTCTGCATAGGAAGAGTTTTAACATAATACCCAGCTCATCCATGTATGTGGATTGTCTAGATGCCCAATTCAATTGACAATTCAGGTGTAGTTCTCTTTCCCAGGTCACAGAAAACAGAAGACCCTTCATCACTTCAATAAAGAGTAGCTTCTGACTTACCAGCTTATTTCTGTGATAGGGGGATAAATTTTACATGCCTGAGTCCTCCAGTCTCAGAGCCCAGGTCTTGTCCCTGAGTTTCTGGAGCTGAGTTTGGCCTCCTGCTAGAATGTGAATAGAAACAGAATAGTTGATCTGTAGGATGAGAGTATGATATGAAATAGCCCTTACTACTCTGGGTAAGTAGCACTGTCCAGGTACAGCCTGTTCCCTTCAGGCACACTTCCCTCTAGAAGCAGAAACATAGTACATGGGGGGGGTCACTCTGCAGAGTATATGTTTCTCTTTACTGGTGGGACCCTGTGCTGTGCTGTCCCCCTTATTCAGTCCTCAGGGTGTTGGGAGTGACTGTAGGCCTGGTATCCCAGCACCCGGCCCTCTGCCTGCCAAATCCCGAGATTGTCATTGCAAGTCAGGTATCTTTTTATTTGGGTGTGAAATCGCACTGAGGCTGCTCTCTTCTCTTCGCTTTTCTGCCACGGACAGCCTTTTGTGACATTTTCCATTGTAAAACCCTTTACTACCAGTAATTGTGTATGGAACAGTTAATCAAAAGAATGAAAATAGTATTTATATGTGTATGATTCACACTTAACTGCTGCCATTACATTTTGCTATAGTTTAATTCTGAATTAATTAAAATGGGTATCCTATTTGAATTAATAAAATTCAGTCAGTTTTCATAACCCTGGGTGAATCATGTTTCTTCAGCCAGCACAGTTTGGTTCCACCTCAGTGCTTTATAACAGAAGCACCATTAGGCTCTTAGGGTTGAAAGAATCTGTAACAGTTTCTTTCCGTGATGGAATCAAACAACATACAGTTTAGGAATTATATATTCATAATTTGTACCTGACTTATTCTCTGTAAACTCTGCTCCAGAATATTCATGCAGCTATAATGAAAATACCATAGGAGTTCATTTAAGGCTCTGCCTTCTATTGAAATACAAAAATTGAACCAAGTAAATTGGGTTTCTTGAGTGCTTTACGAATTGCGGTGCATCCCATTTGAAACGGAGCAGGACCCTGAGGGCCTCCTGGACACGGAAGCCTCTCTGTGTCTCTTGTTTCCTGTTTGTAGGGAATAGGCTTCAGCCTCCATGATCTTCCCTGAGTTTCAAAGGGCAGATGGAAACAGTTGCTAATCAGGATACAGAGACAAAGGAATGGCAGTCAAATAATAGTGCATCCTTGGGATAGGATCCTCCTGCCTCAAGGGATACACATAACAATATCTTTGAGCTTTTCTGCAGAACAAAATTTGCACAGGCTTCGGACGCGCAGGCTCAGCGGCCATGGCTCACGGACCCAGCCGCTCTGCAGCATGTGGGATCTTCCCGGACCCGGGCACGAACCCGTGTCCCCTGCAACGGCAGGCGGACTCTCAACCACTGTGCCACCAGGGAAGCCCTGCAAAACAAAATTTGATGAAGCATTCTTCATTCTGGAAACATCAGGAGATCACCTGAGGCCAGATTAAAGGAAGCAGGCCCTGCACACACCCTGATACTTATCAACAGCCCTGCCCTTGAACAAGTGCTGTAAAACTCCTCACCATATCCCCCTTCCCCGCCTCTGCTTGGGACATACAGTTTTTTTTTTTTTTTTTTTTTTTTTTTTTTTTTTTTTTTTAACATCTTTATTGGGGTATAATTGCTTTACAATGGTGTGGGACATACAGTTTTGAAGGGCACGAGCCTGCTGTGTCCCTCTTTGGTTGGCAAAGCAATAAAGTTATTCTTTTCTACTTCACTCGAAGCTCTGTCTCTGAGATTTGATTTGGGACCGTTGTGCAGAGGCTGAGTTTTCACCATCACATCTAGATGATAAAGTGGTGCTCAAAGCTGTACAAGCCAGAAAGCTTTTATAGATAGAAGCTAGGCAGCATAAGAATTTTATTGCAAAGACCCAGCAATTCCACTACTGGGCATATACCCAGAGAAAACCATAATTCAACAAGACATATGCACCCCAATGTTCATTGCGGCACTATTTACAATAGCCAGGTCATGGAAGCAACCTAAATGCCCATCAACAGATGAATGGACAAAGAAGATATACATATATACAATGGAGTATTAGCCATAAAAAGGAACAAAATTGGGTTATTTGTAGAGACATGGATGGACCTAGAGACTGTCATACGGAGTGAAGTAAGTCAGAAAGAGAAAAATATCATATATTAATGCATATATGTGGAATCTAGACAAAGGGTACAGATTAACTGATTTGCAAGACAGAAATAGAGACACAGATGCAGAGAACAAACATATGGACACCAAGGGGGAAAGGGGGTGGTGGTGGTGGGATGAATTGGGAGATTGGGATTGACATATATATACTAATATGTATAAAATGGGTAACTAATAACTTGCTGTATAAAAAATAAATGAAGTTCAAAAAAAATTGATGCAAATGACAGCATACTATGCACACTGTTTTATACTTAAATTTTTCATTAGTATATATCTTGGAGATAATTCCAGGACATATAATTTAAAAAAATTTTTTTACTGTGAAGAGAAGAAAAATTTTTTCGTCGACTTTACATTTTTCTGGGGGAGGTATGGCAAAGGTCTTATCCTTTTGTTTACCTCAGTGGTATCATTCATGAAATTCCAGAGTGGTTGGTTTAAGGTCACATTCCTGGGAGGGTTGTAACTGCAATAAAGTCTTGTTTTGCTGTCTTTGGGGCAAATGACCACTTTGGGACTGTTTTATTTTTTTCAACACTCCCTAAAACCTGTCCCCCATTCATGAATATGCAGTACATGGCATGCACCTTGATTTACATTATGGGAAAATAGGAATATAGTAAGCACATGCGAAATATTAGCAAAATTTAAAATCATACGATCTCTTATGCTTGAATTGCTCAGGGAAATAATTTGAAAATATCAATGTTCATGAGTTTTATAAACGAACAATATACAAGAGGAACTTTTTCCTTTGAGAGATAAAGTAGAAATTTCATACATTCACTACCCAAACATTCTTTATTTTTGGTAATGTGCACTTGTAACCATTCACTGGAATAGGGTTGGAACCCCATCCAAAGTTTTGTTTCGTCATTGAGCCTGATGCTAACATTAAAGTGTTATGCGAATATTTGTTACATACTTCAGCTGTCTAGGGGGACAGGGGAGACTTCCAAGTTGTTTTAAAATGGTTTGAGAGAACAGGGAATGGTGACTGGCTTGGTGTGTTAATGTGATTACCAGGTGAGGCTTGATGGAGGATACACTTGCGGTTTGAACTTTCAGTTTGTATCACAGGATGGAGCCATCAGGCTTCTTTATCAGCTTGCCCACATAGGCTGGATAGGAAGAGGTTGTGACCTATTCGGTGTCAGTAGTGAAACATCAAAAACTGGAGTCAGATTGTTCAATTAAATGCAATATTTACTCTTGAACCTCCTGGTTTCTTGGTTAGGACACACTATACGCTTCTTCATGCTAATAATGTTATTACATTTTTTTTTTTCTCCTGCAGCAGACATATTGTTCAATTGGGTTGTTGAAAATGCTTGTAAGATACTATTTTTAAAAATTGCCTAAATACATTTACCCTGTTTAATAAAAATAATGTGTGTGGGGCTTCCCTGGTGGCGCAGTGGTTGAGAGTCCGCCTGCCGATGCAGGGGACGCGGGTTCGTGCCCTGGTCCGGGAAGATCCCACGTGCCGCGGAGCGGCTGGGTCCGTGAGCCATGGCCGCTGAGCCTGCGCGTCCGGAGCCTGTGCTCCGCAACGGGAAAGGCCACAACGGTGAGAGGCCCGCATACCGCAAAAAAAAAAAAAAAAAAATTAATGTGTGGAACTGTTTATTGGATAATATAACTAAGCAATTTAGTAGAAGAGCAATTATCCAAGGGCTATTAAATTTTCATTTCAAATAACGTTACTAAGCAATATGTTACATGGTTTATTTTCTACTGTAATATTTTTGTTTTTATTTTTCTAAAAATATTTATTTATTTGGTTGTGCTGAGTGTTAGCTGAGGCATGGAGGATCTTCGTTGCGGCATGCGGGATCTTTTAACTGTGGTACGCGGGATCTTACTGCAGCATGTGGACTCTTAGTTGCAGCCTGCATGTGGGATCTAGTTCCCTGATCAGGAATCAAACCCGGGCCCCCTGCATTGGGAGTGCAGAGTCTTAACCACTGGACAGCCAGGGAAGTCCCTGTTTTCTTTTTTTAACATCTTTATTGGAGTATAATTGCTTTACAATAGTGTTAGTTTCTACTTTATAACAAAGTGAATCAGCTATACATATACATATATCCCCATATCTCTTCCCTCTTGCATCTCCCACCCTCCCTATCCCACCCCTCTAGGTGGTCACAAAGCACCGAGCTGATCTCCCTGTGCTATGCAGCTGCTTCCCACTAGCTATCGATTTTACATTTGGTAGTGTATATATGTCCGTGCCACTCTCTCACTTTGTCCCAGCTTACCCTTCCCCCGGCCCCGTGTCCTCAAGTCCATTCTCTAGTAGGTCTGCGTCTTTATTCCCGTCCTGCCCCTAGGTTCTTCATAACCTTTTTTTTTTTTTTTTAGATTCCATATATATTTGTTAGCATACGGTATTTGTTTTTCTCTTTCTGACTTACTTCACTCTGTATGACAGACTCTAGGTCCAACCTCACTACAAATAACTCAATTTCGTTTCTTTTTATGCCTGAGTAACTGTTGTGTTTTTTTTAAATACACTTTTTCCTTAGCATTATTTTTTCCTTCCAGACATATTCCATTTTTAAAAAATGTATTGCTTTTTTGAAAACTAAATTTATTTATTTTATTTATTTATTTTTGGCTGCGTTGGGTCTTTGTTGCTGTGCGCGGGCTTTCCCTAGTTGCGGTGAGCGGGGCGGGG
>NW_006783279.1:683573-686404 GCF_000442215.2 Lipotes vexillifer
GGGGCTACTCTTCGTTGTGATGCGCGGGCTTCTCATTGCGGTGGCTTCTCTTGTTGCAGAGCACGGGCTCTAGGCTCGCGGGCTTCAGTAGTTGTGGTTCATGGGCTCTAGAGTGCAGGTTCAGTAGTTTTGGCACCTGGGCTTTGTTGCTCTGCTACATGTGGGATCTTCCCGGAGCAGGGATCAAACCCGTGGTCCCTGCATTGGCAGGCGGATTCTTAACCACTGCGCCACCAGTTAATCCGCATCTTCCATTTTTACATCAAGGGACGTATAAATCAGTGACTTGTCTTCCGATTCTTGTGACATGAATACGTACATAACTCAGTGAGTTATATAAAGTAGGTGCACTGTAAACATGATAAAAGAGCATTCCTCTAGGCGATCAAATTAATGAAAGAACTGGAATGGGGAGATGGTGAGATGAAATTGTGACGAAAGAAATGGAAGAACAGCTTCAGGGCTAACAGCACATTTTGGTTTCTGTAAGAAACTTGCTTGCTTGGGGCAGGAAGAACCGGGTTCCTGATTGGCTGATTCAAAATTAAACAGCTCCCTCCCGCCTTGGGAACTTCCCGTCCTGTGAAGGGTATAAAGGCCTCGCCCGACTGTTAGTCGGGGTCTCACTCACTTCTCTCCGAGTGGGACCCTGTCCGGACAGTTTGTGTAAGCTTCTATACTGGTACTTGTATAAATCCTTTGCTAATCTTTCTACTTGGTGTTGGTGATTCTCGGGTGTCCTTCGTTGGGACACGGGTCGCATTTACTGGGGAACTCGACTCCAGGCGTGTGGCTCCTGGACCGCAACAAAATGTTTTAATTTGGGAATTGGTATGGTAAAGTGCTTGAAAACCAAGATTGTGGAAATGAACAAGGATGCAGTGAACTGAATGAGATTATAAGGATGAATAAGATAGAAAGACCCCACAATTCCAAGTATAGTTTGTGACAATGAGACAGTCTCCATTGCCAAAATGGAGCCATTCTGGAAGCCATTCTGCCACTTCTCAGTGGATGGTATTCACATTCAGGGCCAGTACATTTTGCAGAGAAAATAAGATTTGTGCTACGTATATATAGCATGACAACTGACACCCAATATCCTCCACTTAGAACTTGATCCTGAGCAAAAATAAAGTATTTTCTTTGGAAAAGTGATCTTCAGTCTGATTTATATTATATTTCTTCATTATCCCACTTCAGGTAAGAGTTATTGTTATTAAGGGTTTATGCCTAATAACTTACTAAATTTTCATCTCTCAGAAAAGCACTAATATTTATTCTCATTTCACAAATGAAGGATTGTAGGACAAACAGATTTAGACCCATTCATTTGCATCCCAGCAAGTGGCAGAATCGGGAATTGAATCCAGGTTGTCTGGTTTCAGTGACGAATTGCTTAATTATGTTGCTACACTAACAAGACTAATTATTTCTATCCTTCCATAACTCAACATCTGTACTTAATTTGTTAGTATCTGTTGACTCTTTTAAATGACTTAACTGCAAATATAATTGTGGTTATGATAATGTTCTATAACATCTATACAGGCATACCTCATTTTAGTGCCCTTTATTTTATTTTTTAAATCTTTTTTTTTATTTTTGGCTGCGTTGCGTCTTTGCTGTGCATGGGCTTTCTCTAGTTGTGGCGAGCGTGGGCTACTCTTTGTTGCAGTGTACCAGCTTCTCATTGCAGTGGCTTCTCTTGTGGAGCATGGGCTCTAGGTGTGCAGCCTTCAGTAGTTGCAGCACGCGGGCTCAGTAGTTGCGTTACGCGGGCTCTAGAGCCCATGGGCTTCCTTAGCTGTAGCTCATGGGGTCTAGAGCGCAGGCCCAGTAGTCGTGGCACATGAGCTTAGTTGTTCTCCAGCATGTGGAATCTTCCCGGACCGGGGCACGAACCCGTGTCCCCTGCATAAGCAGGCGGACTCAACCACTGCGCCACCAGGGAAGCCCTCTTCTCCATGTTGATTAATCTGGAAGTAATGCAATTTGTAACTTTCTTTGGTGATAGCACCTACCTAACCTACATAACCAATCTCGGAGATTAGTCTTCTTCAGATATTTTTTGGTGAGATATTTCAAATACCTTTTGGAAAAAGACACCTCAGAAATTGCGGTGATCTTGCCTTTGCTTTTGATTGTTACAACGCCTCCACTACGATTCTCAGCTTTTCCATTCAGTTTGATTCTCTCCTGAAGAACCTGCTTAAAATTGGCAGCATCCATCATTCCATCTTGTACAGGATGGGTACAGTCAAGAGTAAACTTCAGGACCGGCTTCTTTTGGTTTTTTAATTGCCCCCCTTTGCCACAAGCTTTTTCAGGGGCTCCGAGGCGGCCGCGGAGGCTGAAAGGTCGGAATATCCGTTCTTTAGGGTTTCAGTATGAAATAACCATTCTACATAGCTAGAGTTCTTTTTTTAATGCACATTTTCATTTGTAATACAAAGAAAAATCCAGTTTTTATTTCCTTAAAGTGCTTATATTAATTGTAACTGCAGCAAATGTTCCAGGCTCCAATCACCGCCCCACAGCTACCACTTGGAGACCCAATTTCCAGAGCTCTGAATTGCTTCAGCCTCACTAGCGGGACGTGCGAGAAATCTGTTGGCAAAAAAAAGCTTTTTATTTAATCTGTTTTTAACTTACAAGGAATCTTCTTAGTTTTTACAAAACCGGCCCATACAACTGTACGCTTTTACCTTAAAAGTATTATGGACAGTTAACTAAACAGGTCAAGGTAGGGGAACCTCGGCCCCTGCGCCGCACTCCCGCGCTCTCTCCGCAGACCTGCCCTCGCCCCGCCCCGCCCGCCCCGCCCCACC